>NC_086452.1:276485917-276810917 GCF_028390025.1 Pseudophryne corroboree | reverse complement strand
TATATCTAATATAATGTGCAGCATCTATTTAAATGACGGAATTCTATAATCCCTATTTAACCATGCAGACAGTATACCTCATTGTTGTCCAAGCCGCAATTGGACGCCACAGTTTCCATGTGAATATTTTTCTTTTCTTCTTACATAAACTTAAGTCCTCATTGTGCAACATTATATTTATTACTTGCTGGTGTCTGAGTATGCCATTGGAAAAATAATTGGTCCACCTCTGTAGTATTAAAAATCTGATTCATTTACCAACAGATTCAAATTTAACTGCAAAGATCTATGTTTCACGGTTGTATTCATAACTCAATTATACATTGAAATCAATAGTTAACAGTTAGCATAAATTTTGTTGATGTAACCTTTTTTGTGCTCTTGAATACAGGATTTATTTTGACAATTTATACATAAAAATTTCATAAGATTCATTTTAATGTATATAGCTTTAGTAATATTCTTTATACCTTGTATATTACTTATAATACTAATATTTATGGATAATAGAAATATAATGATGCAGTCATCACAGTGATATGAAAACATATATTTTAATAATTATTACTTTTTGTAATTTAGTCCAAAAATATAATCTTTACATTCCATGGATTTTTTTTTGTTTTGTAATTAATGATGTAAAAAATTTTTAGATACAGTTTGAAAAAAAAAAAGAAAAAATCAAGGAAGTTCAACAAGGAAACTTCAAAGATGTCTATCTCCAGAGGAATCATTCATTGAAAATATAATCAAGTTTACATATTGTTTTTATATATACATTTTTTTTACAATATTAAAGCACCAACAACTGTTAAGATATCATGTTACGTGTGATCTTTATTACGTGGAGAAATTTTTTTTACCACAATTTAAAACGTATTATCCGCACAGTACTTTATAAATAATAAACGAAAGATAATAGCTATGTTTTCCATTAATGATTTAGAATGCTACATATTCCACTTGAGCCCGTTCACTTTGTTCTGTGCAGAGGTCCATCCAAAAGTGTCAATCATGTTATTCTGTATGGAAATAAAAAAACAAAAAATTAAATGAATTAAAATGATTTGATTTAAATATTTTTAAAATAAGTTTAAAACTAATGCAATATATATCACATAAAATACTTCACAACATTTAAATTTTTGGCTGATTATTATGGTACACTAAACGTGAAAATTAGTTAATCGATCCAAAAACAACTGATGAAAATGTGCATGCATACATACATAATAATTTATATTTCTTTTTAAAGATTATGACTAAAATAATTTTTTTAAATAAAGCACATGATAATGTCAATATTTGTTCAATAATGTATTGATAATAAATAAATATATTATATATATTTTAAATAAAATATTTTGTTAATTTAAATATATAAGTAGGACATTCCAAATATATATTTAAATAGTGGGCATGTTTAAATAAAATTTTAGATTGTGATGCTCTAACATGACCCACTAATGTAGACATGCAAATGCACATTCTTTTGTAACTATGTACAATGCACACTATTTCATTGCTTTATATATTTTTTATTAATTTAACAAACAAGATTCAGCTCTGCAGACACAGTAGTGTTATGTCTATCATTTTACAAATTACCTAATATCATTTCACTACATATCACGTCCTCAAATATGTCTTATTATACACTTTTAATTATTCATGTTGTGCACTTGTTTTGAGTAAAGCACACACACACACACACATGTAAATATGTATTAATTTTACAGATAGCAAGGAAAAATTTGATGAAAAAATATTCAGAGTATATGAAAAATTAAATATCAAAAGACAGATTCAGGACATACATAAATATTTATATATTGTGGATGTTTTTACATCAGGGCTGGCCAAAACGGGCCTTGAGACCTACCAACAGTTAACATTTTACAGACCACCTAGCTGGTGCACAGGTGTAGTCATTACAAATCAAGATGTGCTGCATTCATTCCTAACTGACAATTCTACAGATCTCCAGGAGGCATTGAAAACATGACCTGTTGTTATATCTGGAGGACCGGTTTGGCCAGCCCTGTTTTACATGAACGCATTAGCATTCAAGTATGACTTTTTTTGTATAAAATGTTACTAAGCTATATATATAAAATGCAAAAATGAGATGGACTCGATGGTTATAGGGGAAAATATCATATCAGGATGAAGGACAACTCTGAAATGCATAGTCCAATTGACAACATACCTGGTACAAATATGATTTATAATCTGTGAACAAAGACTCTATGGGTAACACACCCATCACAACCCTAAGGGTGGCCCAGCAGCACAGACATGCAGGATATGTCTGGGAAAACAGGTATGCATATGACAGTGACATTATGTTAAGAGTGTGATTTAGGTTGCAGTAAGCAGCACACTGACAGACTGAGAGTTGTATAGTGGAGAGTAGCATGGTTACTTGGTTCACCATAAAGTGTCCGAAAACTAAAAAAGTAGCATTTATTTATAATATTATTTGATTCTAGTTATTTTTTTAAAAAAAGGTAATTATATTTGGAAGGTTAGAGTGTTTTTTATTTATATATTTATATGCCTTACAAATTTACAATATACAGTAGGTGTACCTTCATTTCCATTAGGTTTTCATTCATGTATCTTGATCATGGTCAGGATCAGGGGTACGTTGACTGTTTCTCCATCTGTCATATGCTTCTTGAATCCTATACAACAGATCATAGTCAAATGGAGGTGTTCTGAAAGGTTCAAAAGCATCAGTCTGAGTTGATGTTGCTTGCACATGTTCTGGTGTGGTCGTAGTGTTGTCTTGAGCTGATCCTCGGCCAGATTCAGCCATTTGATGAAGGTTAGTGGCAATCAGTGCTGTGTTCACATTTGCTTGTTGTTGCCAGCTAAGGAGGTGAAGTAATCCCAAATGAAACTGACCCAACAGGGTATTCCACTGAGCCTGTCTTTCGGATAAATAGTCAATACTTCTCCCAATTGTGATCATCAACTGGGCATGTACACTCTGTGTCTCTTGAATCTGGTCCATTCTCTGCGACAGTCTTAAATAATGTTCATCCATCCTAACTGACATTGTTTGAATTTCATGGCTAATTATTGAAAATGAATGTTGCATATATTCCCTATCTGTTAACGTTTGTTCAGATGCAGTGGTTTGTGGAATACCAGGTTCAATGGATTGAATATTTCCTCCATGTGTTTCATGATGGGCACGGTCTACATGTGCTTGTGTGACAATATCTCTATCTTCTATGCTCAGTGTTATGAAATGGTCGGCAATATGCAAATCTCCAGCAGGCCTGGCAAGCTCGGACTCTCCATCACGGGTTGCAATGTCTGACTCTCCAGCAGGCCTGGCAATGTGGGACTCTCCAGCAGGCCTGGCAAGCTTGGACTCTACATCACGCGTTGCAATGTCTGATTCTCCAACAGGCGTTGCAATGTTGGACTCTTCAGTAGGCCTGACAATATGGGACTCTCCAGCAGGCATGGAAATGTTAGACTCTACATCACGCGTAGCAATGTCTGATTCTCCAGCAGGTGTTGCAATGTTGGACTCTCCAGTAGGCCTGTCAATCTCGGGCTCCCCAGCACGCATTGCAATGTCGGACTCTCCAGCAGGACTGCCAGTATCGGACTCTCCATCAGGCCTGGCAATGTGTGATTCTCCAGCAGGCATGGCAATGACGGACTCTACATCACGCGTTGCAATGTCTGATTCTCCAGCATGCGTTGCAATTATGGACTCTCCAGCAGGCATTGCAATTTCAGACTCTACTGTTTGCATGTAAATTTCAGACTCTTCAACAGGCCTGTGAATAGCGGACTCTCCTACATTCTTAGGAATATCGGAGTATCCCGCAGCCATGGCAATACTGATGTCTCCCGCAGGCCCTTCAGCTGGTGAACTTTGTGTTTCATCGCCCTTGACAGGAGAGAAAATTATTTTTCTCTTTTTTTGGGGTAAAACTTCACTCAAGGTGGATTGTCCTTTCTTATGGGGTGTTTTTCTCTTGTGTGGAGTATCAACTTTCTGCACCTTCTCCAACATGGATGGACTTTCTTCCTCAACCAACAGGAAGTAGTCCTTTGTTTTCTTTTCCCACTCCTTCAATTTTTTAGTTTTGGAATTAATCTTCAGTTGAGTCATCCGTCTGCAATCTCTAAGTCTTTTCTTGCAGCTTTCTATGCTCCTATCATTACCTCCAGCATCCTTCACAGCTTTGACAATCTGTTCCCAAGTTGAATTCTTGAGCTGCACATTTGTTGCCTGTGGCCCAAACAGAAGAGAACTGTGCATAATTACTGAATTGATGAGTGCAAGACTTTCTTCATCGCTGAAGTTAGGAGCTCGTACGCTAGGTCCCTCATCTGGGTCTTCTTCTTCCTGTGTATTTTGACCCTGGGTTTCAGAAGCTCCAAATGGTTGTGAGGAAGACATTGCCTGCTGCTCTTTACTTTCAGTGGAACGTCGGCGCTCTTTGGAAATTCCTGAAAAAAAACTGTGAACAGTTACAGTATTAATTATATTAGGTACATTTCTATTAATTTTAAATTCAAACATTGTATGCACACTGAAACATTAATAAAATAAAAACAATGTGAATATTTAAAAATAAAATCTGATTTTAAATATCAATATATATATATATATAGGTGTGTGTGTGTACATATATATATATATATATATATATATATATATATATATATCATTAGCTATATTATATTATACAATATTAGCTTGACTTGATTGTTTATTATAAACATAAAAATTACATGTTAAAAACCTTTGAATGTCTAGTGCTATAAAAACTAATTTAAAATTTACTATTTTTACATTTTCAGGACAATGAGATAAAGCATATATGCACATAACATGCCAAAGACTGGTGATGAACTCAGTAAATTTTGTTTACAGTTGTTTCAACATGAGTAATAATTGTAAAAAATACATTACTTGCTACTTTGGAGTGTTCGCCTTCAACTAAGCAAACCGTGTCAGAGTGCCATGCCACTCAACCCCATTAAACTGTGTCACATACCATTTATTTAGCAATTACATTTTTAAATTGTGCTTCTCGCTGTCTGTCTCCCTGTCACAGCCAGTGGTAGTGTGTTGACGGTAGTGTAAGTTGATAAACTGAACGGATACCTGTGTTGACTCAGAGCTGGACTGTGTTACACAGCCAAGTGGAGCATTTGATATTTTGTCACATTCAGTGTTGAAATTCACATTTTTTTATTAAGTGGTTTTATTAGAGTGGGCCTTTTGTTGTTAATTCACAAAAAATTGTCTTTACACATGCCAAATGGTGCATGGACAATGTACATGTGGGTCAGATACACATAATGGTTGGACGAGATACACCTAATCTTTGTGGATGGCTTATACATATCTAAAGTTTGCTAAATACACATATGACCACATATGCTAGTTAACATTTGCACGCACACTGCCAGTTGAGAAATGCCCACACAGTGCCAGGCAGCATATGCACACACAATGCCAGTTATCATTTTACACCAGATTGCCAGTTGAGAAATGCCCACACAGTGCCAGGCAGCATATGCACCCACAATGCCAGTTATCATTTTCACCTATAGTGCCAGTTGAGAAATGCCCACACAGTGCCAGGCAGCATATGCACCCACAATGCCAGTTATCATTTTCACCCATAGTGCCAGTTGAGAAATGCCCACACAGTGCCAGGCAGCATATGCACCCACAATGCCAGTTATCATTTTCACCCATAGTGCCAGTTGAGAAATGCCCACACAGTGCCAGGCAGCATATGCACACACAATGCCAGTTATCATTTTACACCAGATTGCCAGTTGAGAAATGCCCACACAGTGCCAGGCAGCATATGCACCCACAATGCCAGTTATCATTTTCACCCATAGTGCCAGTTGAGAAATGCCCACACAGTGCCAGGCAGCATATGCACACACAATGCCAGTTATCATTTTACACCAGATTGCCAGTTGAGAAATGCCCACACAGTGCCAGGCAGCATATGCACACACAATGCCAGTTATCATTTGACACCACAGTGCTAGTTGAGAAATGGCCACACAGTGCCAGGCAGCATATGCACACACAATGCCAGTTATCATTTTCACCCATAGTGCCAGTTGAGAAATGCCCACACAGTGCCAGGCAGCATATGCACACACAATGCCAGTTATCATTTTACACCAGATTGCCAGCTGAGAAATGCCCACACAGTGCCAGGCAGCATATGCACCCACAATGCCAGTTATCATTTTCACCCATAGTGCCAGTTGAGAAATGCCCACACAGTGCCAGGCAGCATATGCACACACAATGCCAGTTATCATTTTACACCAGATTGCCAGTTGAGAAATGCCCACACAGTGCCAGGCAGCATATGCACCCACAATGCCAGTTATCATTTTCACCCATAGTGCCAGTTGAGAAATGCCCACACAGTGCCAGGCAGCATATGCACACACAATGCCAGTTATCATTTTCACCCATAGTGCCAGTTGAGAAATGCCCACACAGTGCCAGGCAGCATATGCACACACAATGCCAGTTATCATTTTACACCAGATTGCCAGTTGAGAAATGCCCACACAGTGCCAGGCAGCATATGCACACACAATGCCAGTTATCATTTGACACCACAGTGCCAGTTGAGAAATGGCCACACAGTGCCAGGCAGCATATGCACACACAATGCCAGTTATCATTTTCACCCATAGTGCCAGTTGAGAAATGCCCACACAGTGCCAGGCAGCATATGCACACACAATGCCAGTTATCATTTTACACCAGATTGCCAGTTGAGAAATGCCCACACAGTGCCAGGCAGCATATGCACCCACAATGCCAGTTATCATTTTGACCCATAGTGCCAGTTGAGAAATGCCCACACAGTGCCAGGCAGCATATGCACACACAATGCCAGTTATCATTTTACACCAGATTGCCAGTTGAGAAATGCCCACACAGTGCCAGGCAGCATATGCACACACAATGCCAGTTATCATTTGACACCACAGTGCCAGTTGAGAAATGGCCACACAGTGCCAGGCAGCATATGCACCCACAATGCCAGTTATCATTTTCACCCATAGTGCCAGTTGAGAAATGCCCACACAGTGCCAGGCAGCATATGCACCCACAATGCCAGTTATCATTTTCACCCATAGTGCCAGTTGAGAAATGCCCACACAGTGCCAGGCAGCATATGCACCCACAATGCCGGCAGCGTCTAGGGGTAGTAGACGGCTGTGGATAGCGGGGTTGCGGTGAAGCAATGGAGGGAGGGGTGATGAACTGAATATAGGGGCGCGGTTGGCTAGGTGGACGGTAGAGTCAACTGTAGTGTTGGTGAAGGTGTGGGGGGCATTTTGGCACCTGTAGTGCCACGGGCAAGGATGCTGGTCGCCTCCGCTAGATTAGCGGCTGATGGACTGGTCTGGGCGGCAGCGTCTAGGGGTAGTAGACGGCTGTGGCTAGTGGGGTCGCGGTGGAGCGATGGAGGGAGGGTTGATGAACTGAATATAGGGGCGCGGTTGGCTAGGTGGACGGTAGTGTCAACTGTAGTGTTGGTGAAGGTGTGGCGGGAATTTTGGCACCTGTAGTGCCACGGGCAAGGATGCTGGTCGCCTCCGCTAGATTAACGGGTGACGGACTGGTCTGGGCGGCAGCGTCTAGGGGTAGTAGACGGCTGTGGATAGCGGGGTCGCGGTGGAGCGATGGAGGGAGGGGTGATGAACTGAATATAGGGGCGCGGTTGGCTAGGTGGACGGTAGAGTCAATTGTAGTGTTGGTGAAGGTGTGGGGGGCATTTTGGCACCTGTAGTGCGGCATTTTGGCACCTGTAGTGCCACGGGCAAGGATTCTGGTCGCCTCCGCTAGATTAGCGGGTGACGGACTGGTCTGGGCGGCAGCGTCTAGGGGTAGTAGACGGCTGTGGATAGCGGGGTCGCGGTGGAGCGATGGAGGGAGGGGTGATGAACTGAATATAGGGGCGCGGTTGGCTAGGTGGACGGTAGAGTCAACTGTAGTGTTGGTGAAGGTGTGGGGGGCATTTTGGCACCTGTAGTGCCACGGGCAAGGATGCCGGTCGCCTCCGCTAGATTAGCAGGTGACGGACTGGTCTGGGCGGCAGCGTCTAGGGGTAGTAGACGGCTGTGGATAGCGGGGTTGCAGTGGAGCGACAGAGGGAGGGGTGATGAACTGAATATAGGGGCGCGGTTGGCTAGGTGGATGGTAGAGTCAACTATAGTGTTGGTGAAGGTGTGGGGGGCATTTTGGCACCTGTAGTGCCACGGGCAAGGATGCTGGTCACCTCCGCTAGATTAGCGGGTGACGGACTGGTCTGGGCGGCAGCGTCTAGGGGTAGTAGACGGCTGTGGATAGCGGGGTCGCGGTGGAGCGATGGAGGGAGGGGTGATGAACTGAATATAGGGGCGCGGTTGGCTAGGTGGACGGTAGTGTCAACTGTAGTGTTGGTGAAGGTGTGGCGGGAATTTTTGCACCTGTAGTGCCACGGGCAACGATGCTGGTCGCCTCCGCTAGATTATCAGGTGACGGACTGGTCTGGGCGGCAGCGTCTAGGGGTAGTAGACGGCTGTGGATAGCGGGGTCGCGGTGGAGCGATAGAGGGAGGGGTGATGAACTGAATATAGGGGCGCGGTTGGCTAGGTGGACGGTAGAGTCAACTGTAGTGTTGGTGAAGGTGTGGGGGGCATTTTGGCACCTGTAGTGCCACGGGCAAGGATGCTGGTCGCCTCCGCTAGATTAGCGGGTGACGGACTGGTCTGGGCGGCAGTGTCTAGGGGTAGTAGACGGCTGTGGATAGCGGGGTCGCGGTGGAGCGATGGAGGGAGGGTTGATGAACTGAATATAGGGGCGCGGTTGGCTAGGTGGACGGTAGTATCAACTGTAGTGTTGGTGAAGGTGTGGCGGGAATTTTGGCACCTGTAGTGCCACGGGCAAGGATGCTGGTCGCCTCCGCTAGATTAGCGGCTGACGGACTGGTCTGGCCGGCATCGTCTAGGGGTAGTAGACGGCTGTGGATAGCGGGGACGCGGTGGAGCGATGGAGGGAGGGGTGATGAACTGAATATAGGGGCGCGGTTGGCTAGGTGTACGGTAGAGTCAACTGTAGTGTTGGTGAAGGTGTGGCGGGCATTTTGGCACCTGTAGTGCCACGGGCAAGGATGCTGGTCGCCTCCTCTAGATTAGCGGGTGACGGACTGGTCTGGGCGGCAGCGTCTAGGGATAGTAGACGGCTGTGGATAGCGGGGTCGCGGTGGAGCGATAGAGGGAGGGGTGATGAACTGAATATAGGGGCGCGGTTGGCTAGGTGGACGGTAGAGTCAACTGTAGTGTTGGTGAAGGTGTGGGGGGCATTTTGGCACCTGTAGTGCCACGGGCAAGGAAGCTGGTCGCCTCCGCTAGATTAGCGGGTGACGGACTGGTCTGGGCGGCAGCGTCTAGGGGTAGTAGACGGCGGGGGATAGCGGGGTCGCGGTGGAGCGATGGAGGGAGGGGTGATGAACTGAATATAGGGGCGCGGTTGGCTAGGTGGACGGTAGTGTCAGCTGTAGTGTTGGTGAAGGTGTGGCGGGAATTTTGGCACCTGTAGTGCCACGGGCAAGGATGCTGGTCGCCTCCGCTAGATTAGCGGCTGACGGACTGGTCTGGGCGGCAGCGTCTAGGGGTAGTAGACGGCTGTGGATAGTGGGGTCGCGGTGGAGCGATGGAGGGAGGGTTGATGAACTGAATATAGGGGCGCGGTTGGCTAGGTGGACGGTAGTGTCAACTGTAGTGTTGGTGAAGGTGTGGCGGGAATTTTGGCACCTGTAGTGCCACGGGCAAGGATGCTGGTCGCCTCCGCTAGATTAGCGGGTGACGGACTGGTCTGGCCGGCAGCGTCTAGGGGTAGTAGACGGCTGTGGATAGCGGGGTCGCGGTGGAGCGATGGAGGGAGGGGTGACGAACTGAATATAGGGGCGCGGTTGGCTAGGTGGACGGTAGAGTCAACTGTAGTGTTGGTGAAGGTGTGGGGGGCATTTTGGCACCTGTAGTGCGGCATTTGGGCACCTGTAGTGCCACGGGCAAGGATGCTGGTCGCCTCCGCTAGATTAGCGGGTGACGGACTGGTCTGGGCGGCAGCGTCTAGGGGTAGTAGACGGCTGTGGATAGCGGGGTCGCGGTGGAGCGATGGAGGGAGGGGTGATGAACTGAATATAGGGGCGCGGTTGGCTAGGTGGACGGTAGAGTCAACTGTAGTGTTGGTGAAGGTGTGGGGGGCATTTTGGCACCTGTAGTGCCACGGGCAAGGATGCTGGTCGCCTCCGCTAGATTAGCGGGTGACGGACTGGTCTGGGCGGCAGCGTCTAGGGGTAGTAGACGGCTGTGGATAGCGGGGTCGCGGTGGAGCGATGGAGGGAGGGGTGATGAACTGAATATAGGGGCGCGGTTGGCTAGGTGGACGGTAGTGTCAACTGTAGTGTTGGTGAAGGTGTGGCGGGAATTTTTGCACCTGTAGTGCCACGGGCAAGGATGCTGGTCGCCTCCGCTAGATTAGCGGGTGACGGACTGGTCTGGGCGGCAGCGTCTAGGGGTAGTAGACGGCTGTGGATAGCGGGGTCGCGGTGGAGCGATGGAGGGAGGGGTGATGATCTGAATATAGGGGAGCGGTTGGCTAGGTGGACGGTAGAGTCAACTGTAGTGTTGGTGAAGGTGTGGGGGGCATTTTGGCACCTGTAGTGCCACGGGCAAGGATGCTGGTCGCCTCCGCTAGATTAGCGGGTGACGGACTGGTCTGGGCGGCAGCGTCTAGGGGTAGTAGACTGCTGTGGATAGCGGGGTCGCGGTGTAGCGATGGAGGGAGGGTTGATGAACTGAATATAGGGGCGCGGTTGGCTAGGTGGACGGTAGTGTCAACTGTAGTGTTGGTGAAGGTGTGGCTGGAATTTTGGCACCTGTAGTGCCACGGGCAAGGATGCTGGTCACCTCCGCTAGATTAGCGGGTGACGGACTGGTCTAACCGGCAGCGTCTAGGGGTAGTAGACGGCTGTGGATAGCGGGGTCGCGGTGGAGCGATAGAGGGAGGGGTGATGAACTGAATATAGGGGCGCGGTTGGCTAGGTGGACGGTAGAGTCAACTGTAGTGTTGGTGAAGGTGTGGGGGGCATTTTGGCACCTGTAGTGCCACGGGCAAGGATGCTGGTCGCTTCCGCTAGATTAGCGGGTGACGGACTGGTCTGGGCAGCAGCGTCTAGGGGTAGTAGACGGCTGTGGATAGCGGGGTTGCAGTAGAGCGATAGAGGGAGGGGTGATGAACTGAATATAGGGGCGCGGTTGGCTAGGTGGATGGTAGAGTCAACTGTAGGGTTGGTGAAGGTGTGGGGGGCATTTTGGCACCTGTAGTGCCACGGGCAAGGATGCTGGTCGCCTCCGCTAGATTAGCGGGTGACGGACTGGTCTGGGCGGCAGCGTCTAGGGGTAGTAGACTGCTGTGGATAGCGGGGTCGCGGTGGAGTGATGGAGGGAGGGGTGATGAACTGAATATAGGGGCGCGGTTGGCAAGGTGGACGGTAGTGTCAACTGTAGTGTTGGTGAAGGTGTGGCGGGAATTTTTGCACCTGTAGTGCCACGGGCAAGGATGCTGGTCGCCTCCGCTAGATTAGCGGGTGACGGACTGGTCTGGGCGGCAGCGTCTAGGGGTAGTAGACGGCTGTGGATAGCGGGGTCGCGGTGGAGCGATGGAGGGAGGGGTGATGAACTGAATATAGGGGCGCGGTTGGCTAGGTGGACGGTAGAGTCAACTGTAGTGTTGGTGAAGGTGTGGGGGGCATTTTGGCACCTGTAGTGCCACGGGCAAGGATGCTGGTCGCCTCCGCTAGATTAGCGGGTGACGGACTTGTCTGGGCGGCAGCGTCTAGGGGTAGTAGACGGCTGTGGATAGCGGGGTCGCGGTGGAGCGATGGAGGGAGGGGTGATGAACTGAATATAGGGGCGCGGTTGGCTAGGTGGACGGTAGTGTCAACTGTAGTGTTGGTGAAGGTGTGGCGGGAATTTTTGCACCTGTAGTGCCACGGGCAAGGATGCTGGTCGCCTCCGCTAGATTAGCGGGTGACGGACTGGTCTGGGCGGCAGCGTCTAGGGGTAGTAGACGGCTGTGGATAGCGGGGTCGCGGTGGAGCGATGGAGGGAGGGGTGATGATCTGAATATAGGGGCGCGGTTGGCTAGGTGGACGGTAGAGTCAACTGTAGTGTTGGTGAAGGTGTGGGGGGCATTTTGGCACCTGTAGTGCCACGGGCAAGGATGCTGGTCGCCTCCGCTAGAATAGCGGGTGACGGACTGGTCTGGGCGGCAGCGTCTAGGGGTAGTAGACGGCTGTGGATAGCGGGGTCGCGGTGGAGCGATGGAGGGAGGGTTGATGAACTGAATATAGGGGCGCGGTTGGCTAGGTGGACGGTAGTGTCAACTGTAGTGTTGGTGAAGGTGTGGCTGGAATTTTGGCACCTGTAGTGCCACGGGCAAGGATGCTGGTCACCTCCGCTAGATTAGCGGGTGACGGACTGGTCTAACCGGCAGCGTCTAGGGGTAGTAGACGGCTGTGGATAGCGGGGGTCGCGGTGGAGCGATGGAGGGAGGGGTGATGAACTGAATATAGGGGCGCGGTTGGCTAGGTGGACGGTAGAGTCAACTGTAGTGTTGGTGAAGGTGTGGGGGGCATTTTGGCACCTGTAGTGCCACGGGCAAGGATGCTGGTCGCCTCCGCTAGATTAGCGGGTGACGGACTGGTCTGGGCGGCAGCGTCTAGGGGTAGTAGACGGCTGTGGATAGCGGGGTCGCGGTGGAGTGATGGAGGGAGGGGTGATGAACTGAATATAGGGGCGCGGTTGGCTAGGTGGACGGTAGTGTCAACTGTAGTGTTGGTGAAGGTGTGGCGGGAATTTTTGCACCTGTAGTGCCACGGGCAAGGATGCTGGTCGCCTCCGCTAGATTAGCGGGTGACGGACTGGTCTGGGCGGCAGCGTCTAGGGGTAGTAGACGGCTGTGGATAGCGGGGTCGCGGTGGAGCGATGGAGGGAGGGGTGATGAACTAAATATAGGGGCGCGGTTGGCTAGGTGGACGGTAGAGTCAACTGTAGTGTTGGTGAAGGTGTGGGGGGCATTTTGGCACCTGTAGTGCCACGGGCAAGGATGCTGGTCGCCTCCGCTAGATTAGCGGGTGACGGACTGGTCTGGGCGGCAGCGTCTAGGGGTAGTAGACGGCTGTGGATAGCGGGGTCGCGGTGGAGCGATGGAGGGAGGGGTGATGAACTGAATATAGGGGCGCGGTTGGCTAGGTGGACGGTAGTGTCAACTGTAGTGTTGGTGAAGGTGTGGCGGGAATTTTTGCACCTGTAGTGCCACGGGCAAGGATGCTGGTCGCCTCCGCTAGATTAGCGGGTGACGGACTGGTCTGGGCGGCAGCGTCTAGGGGTAGTAGACGGCTGTGGATAGCGGGGTCGCGGTGAAGCGATGGAGGGAGGGGTGATGATCTGAATATAGGGGCGCGGTTGGCTAGGTGGACGGTAGAGTCAACTGTAGTGTTGGTGAAGGTGTGGGGGGCATTTTGGCACCTGTAGTGCCACGGGCAAGGATGCTGGTCGCCTCCGCTAGATTAGCGGGTGACGGACTGGTCTGGGCGGCAGCGTCTAGGGGTAGTAGACGGCTGTGGATAGCGGGGTCGCGGTGGAGCGATGGAGGGAGGGTTGATGAACTGAATATAGGGGCGCGGTTGGCTAGGTGGACGGTAGTGTCAACTGTAGTGTTGGTGAAGGTGTGGCGGGAATTTTGGCACCTGTAGTGCCACGGGCAAGGATGCTGGTCACCTCCGCTAGATTAGCGGGTGACGGACTGGTCTAACCGGCAGCGTCTAGGGGTAGTAGACGGCTGTGGATAGCGGGGTCGCGGTGGAGCGATAGAGGGAGGGGTGATGAACTGAATATAGGGGCGCGGTTGGCTAGGTGGACGGTAGAGTCAACTGTAGTGTTGGTGAAGGTGTGGGGGGCATTTTGGCACCTGTAGTGCCACGGGCAAGGATGCTGGTCGCTTCCGCTAGATTAGCGGGTGACGGACTGGTCTGGGCGGCAGCGTCTAGGGGTAGTAGACGGCTGTGGATAGCGGGGTTGCAGTAGAGCGATAGAGGGAGGGGTGATGAACTGAATATAGGGGCGCGGTTGGCTAGGTGGATGGTAGAGTCAACTGTAGTGTTGGTGAAGGTGTGGGGGGCATTTTGGCACCTGTAGTGCCACGGGCAAGGATGCTGGTCGCCTCCGCTAGATTAGCGGGTGACGGACTGGTCTGGGCGGCAGCGTCTAGGGGTAGTAGACGGCTGTGGATAGCGGGGTCGCGGTGGAGCGATGGAGGGAGGGGTGATGAACTGAATATAGGGGCGCGGTTGGCTAGGTGGACGGTAGAGTCAACTGTAGTGTTGGTGAAGGTGTGGGGGGCATTGTGGCACCTGTAGTGCCACGGGCAAGGATGCTGGTCGCCTCCGCTAGATTAGCGGGTGACGGACTGGTCTGGCCGGCAGCGTCTAGGGGTAGTAGACGGCTGTGGATAGCGGGGTCGCGGTGGAGCGATGGAGGGAGGGGTGATGAACTGAATATAGGGGCGCGGTTTGCTAGGTGGACGGTAAAGTCAACTGTAGTGTTGGTGAAGGTGTGGGGGGCATTTTGGCACCTGTAGTGCGGCATTTTGGCACCTGTAGTGCCATGGGCAAGGATGCTGGTCGCCTCCGCTAGATTAGCGGGTGACGGACTGGTCTGGGCGGCAGCGTCTAGGGGTAGTAGACGGCTGTGGATAGCGGGGTCGCGGTGGAGCGATGGAGGGAGGGGTGATGAACTGAATATAGGGGCGCGGTTGGCTAGGTGGACGGTAGAGTCAACTGTAGTGTTGGTGAAGGTGTGGGGGGCATTTTGGCACCTGTAGTGCCACGGGCAAGGATGCTGGTCGCCTCCGCTAGATTAGCGGGTGACGGACTGGTCTGGGCGGCAGCGTCTAGGGGTAGTAGACGGCTGTGGATAGCGGGGTCGCGGTGGAGCGATAGAGGGAGGGGTGATGAACTGAATATAGGGGCGCGGTTGGCTAGGTGGACGGTAGAGTCAACTGTAGTGTTGGTGAAGGTGTGGGGGGCATTTTGGCACCTGTAGTGCCACGGGCAAGGATGCTGGTCGCTTCCGCTAGATTAGCGGGTGACGGACTGGTCTGGGCAGCAGCGTCTAGGGGTAGTAGACGGCTGTGGATAGCGGGGTTGCAGTAGAGCGATAGAGGGAGGGGTGATGAACTGAATATAGGGGCGCGGTTGGCTAGGTGGATGGTAGAGTCAACTGTAGGGTTGGTGAAGGTGTGGGGGGCATTTTGGCACCTGTAGTGCCACGGGCAAGGATGCTGGTCGCCTCCGCTAGATTAGCGGGTGACGGACTGGTCTGGGCGGCAGCGTCTAGGGGTAGTAGACTGCTGTGGATAGCGGGGTCGCGGTGGAGTGATGGAGGGAGGGGTGATGAACTGAATATAGGGGCGCGGTTGGCTAGGTGGACGGTAGTGTCAACTGTAGTGTTGGTGAAGGTGTGGCGGGAATTTTTGCACCTGTAGTGCCACGGGCAAGGATGCTGGTCGCCTCCGCTAGATTAGCGGGTGACGGACTGGTCTGGGCGGCAGCGTCTAGGGGTAGTAGACGGCTGTGGATAGCGGGGTCGCGGTGGAGCGATGGAGGGAGGGGTGATGAACTGAATATAGGGGCGCGGTTGGCTAGGTGGACGGTAGAGTCAACTGTAGTGTTGGTGAAGGTGTGGGGGGCATTTTGGCACCTGTAGTGCCACGGGCAAGGATGCTGGTCGCCTCCGCTAGATTAGCGGGTGACGGACTTGTCTGGGCGGCAGCGTCTAGGGGTAGTAGACGGCTGTGGATAGCGGGGTCGCGGTGGAGCGATGGAGGGAGGGGTGATGAACTGAATATAGGGGCGCGGTTGGCTAGGTGGACGGTAGTGTCAACTGTAGTGTTGGTGAAGGTGTGGCGGGAATTTTTGCACCTGTAGTGCCACGGGCAAGGATGCTGGTCGCCTCCGCTAGATTAGCGGGTGACGGACTGGTCTGGGCGGCAGCGTCTAGGGGTAGTAGACGGCTGTGGATAGCGGGGTCGCGGTGGAGCGATGGAGGGAGGGGTGATGATCTGAATATAGGGGCGCGGTTGGCTAGGTGGACGGTAGAGTCAACTGTAGTGTTGGTGAAGGTGTGGGGGGCATTTTGGCACCTGTAGTGCCACGGGCAAGGATGCTGGTCGCCTCCGCTAGAATAGCGGGTGACGGACTGGTCTGGGCGGCAGCGTCTAGGGGTAGTAGACGGCTGTGGATAGCGGGGTCGCGGTGGAGCGATGGAGGGAGGGTTGATGAACTGAATATAGGGGCGCGGTTGGCTAGGTGGACGGTAGTGTCAACTGTAGTGTTGGTGAAGGTGTGGCTGGAATTTTGGCACCTGTAGTGCCACGGGCAAGGATGCTGGTCACCTCCGCTAGATTAGCGGGTGACGGACTGGTCTAACCGGCAGCGTCTAGGGGTAGTAGACGGCTGTGGATAGCGGGGTCGCGGTGGAGCGATGGAGGGAGGGGTGATGAACTGAATATAGGGGCGCGGTTGGCTAGGTGGACGGTAGAGTCAACTGTAGTGTTGGTGAAGGTGTGGGGGGCATTTTGGCACCTGTAGTGCCACGGGCAAGGATGCTGGTCGCCTCCGCTAGATTAGCGGGTGACGGACTGGTCTGGGCGGCAGCGTCTAGGGGTAGTAGACGGCTGTGGATAGCGGGGTCGCGGTGGAGTGATGGAGGGAGGGGTGATGAACTGAATATAGGGGCGCGGTTGGCTAGGTGGACGGTAGTGTCAACTGTAGTGTTGGTGAAGGTGTGGCGGGAATTTTTGCACCTGTAGTGCCACGGGCAAGGATGCTGGTCGCCTCCGCTAGATTAGCGGGTGACGGACTGGTCTGGGCGGCAGCGTCTAGGGGTAGTAGACGGCTGTGGATAGCGGGGTCGCGGTGGAGCGATGGAGGGAGGGGTGATGAACTAAATATAGGGGCGCGGTTGGCTAGGTGGACGGTAGAGTCAACTGTAGTGTTGGTGAAGGTGTGGGGGGCATTTTGGCACCTGTAGTGCCACGGGCAAGGATGCTGGTCGCCTCCGCTAGATTAGCGGGTGACGGACTGGTCTGGGCGGCAGCGTCTAGGGGTAGTAGACGGCTGTGGATAGCGGGGTCGCGGTGGAGCGATGGAGGGAGGGGTGATGAACTGAATATAGGGGCGCGGTTGGCTAGGTGGACGGTAGTGTCAACTGTAGTGTTGGTGAAGGTGTGGCGGGAATTTTTGCACCTGTAGTGCCACGGGCAAGGATGCTGGTCGCCTCCGCTAGATTAGCGGGTGACGGACTGGTCTGGGCGGCAGCGTCTAGGGGTAGTAGACGGCTGTGGATAGCGGGGTCGCGGTGAAGCGATGGAGGGAGGGGTGATGATCTGAATATAGGGGCGCGGTTGGCTAGGTGGACGGTAGAGTCAACTGTAGTGTTGGTGAAGGTGTGGGGGGCATTTTGGCACCTGTAGTGCCACGGGCAAGGATGCTGGTCGCCTCCGCTAGATTAGCGGGTGACGGACTGGTCTGGGCGGCAGCGTCTAGGGGTAGTAGACGGCTGTGGATAGCGGGGTCGCGGTGGAGCGATGGAGGGAGGGTTGATGAACTGAATATAGGGGCGCGGTTGGCTAGGTGGACGGTAGTGTCAACTGTAGTGTTGGTGAAGGTGTGGCGGGAATTTTGGCACTTGTAGTGCCACGGGCAAGGATGCTGGTCACCTCCGCTAGATTAGCGGGTGACGGACTGGTCTAACCGGCAGCGTCTAGGGGTAGTAGACGGCTGTGGATAGCGGGGTCGCGGTGGAGCGATAGAGGGAGGGGTGATGAACTGAATATAGGGGCGCGGTTGGCTAGGTGGACGGTAGAGTCAACTGTAGTGTTGGTGAAGGTGTGGGGGGCATTTTGGCACCTGTAGTGCCACGGGCAAGGATGCTGGTCGCTTCCGCTAGATTAGCGGGTGACGGACTGGTCTGGGCGGCAGCGTCTAGGGGTAGTAGACGGCTGTGGATAGCGGGGTTGCAGTAGAGCGATAGAGGGAGGGGTGATGAACTGAATATAGGGGCGCGGTTGGCTAGGTGGATGGTAGAGTCAACTGTAGTGTTGGTGAAGGTGTGGGGGGCATTTTGGCACCTGTAGTGCCACGGGCAAGGATGCTGGTCGCCTCCGCTAGATTAGCGGGTGACGGACTGGTCTGGGCGGCAGCGTCTAGGGGTAGTAGACGGCTGTGGATAGCGGGGTCGCGGTGGAGCGATGGAGGGAGGGGTGATGAACTGAATATAGGGGCGCGGTTGGCTAGGTGGACGGTAGAGTCAACTGTAGTGTTGGTGAAGGTGTGGGGGGCATTGTGGCACCTGTAGTGCCACGGGCAAGGATGCTGGTCGCCTCCGCTAGATTAGCGGGTGACGGACTGGTCTGGCCGGCAGCGTCTAGGGGTAGTAGACGGCTGTGGATAGCGGGGTCGCGGTGGAGCGATGGAGGGAGGGGTGATGAACTGAATATAGGGGCGCGGTTTGCTAGGTGGACGGTAAAGTCAACTGTAGTGTTGGTGAAGGTGTGGGGGGCATTTTGGCACCTGTAGTGCGGCATTTTGGCACCTGTAGTGCCATGGGCAAGGATGCTGGTCGCCTCCGCTAGATTAGCGGGTGACGGACTGGTCTGGGCGGCAGCGTCTAGGGGTAGTAGACGGCTGTGGATAGCGGGGTCGCGGTGGAGCGATGGAGGGAGGGGTGATGAACTGAATATAGGGGCGCGGTTGGCTAGGTGGACGGTAGAGTCAACTGTAGTGTTGGTGAAGGTGTGGGGGGCATTTTGGCACCTGTAGTGCCACGGGCAAGGATGCTGGTCGCCTCCGCTAGATTAGCGGGTGACGGACTGGTCTGGGCGGCAGCGTCTAGGGGTAGTAGACGGCTGTGGATAGCGGGGTCGCGGTGGAGCGATAGAGGGAGGGGTGATGAACTGAATATAGGGGCGCGGTTGGCTAGGTGGACGGTAGAGTCAACTGTAGTGTTGGTGAAGGTGTGGGGGGCATTTTGGCACCTGTAGTGCCACGGGCAAGGATGCTGGTCGCCTCCGCTAGATTAGCGGGTGACGGACTGGTCTGGGCGGCAGCGTCTAGGGGTAGTAGACGGCTGTGGATAGCGGGGTTGCAGTAGAGCGATAGAGGGAGGGGTTATGAACTGAATATAGGGGCGCGGTTGGCTAGGTGGATGGTAGAGTCAACTGTAGTGTTGGTGAAGGTGTGGGAGGCATTTTGGCACCTGTAGTGCCACGGGCTAGGATGCTGGTCGCCTCCGCTAGATTAGCGGGTGACGGACTGGTCTGGGCGGCAGCGTCTAGGGGTAGTAGACGGCTGTGGATAGCGGGGTCGCGGTGGAGCGATGGAGGGAGGGGTGATGAACTGAATATAGGGGCGCGGTTGGCTAGGTGGACGGTAGTGTCAACTGTAGTGTTGGTGAAGGTGTGGCGGGAATTTTTGCACCTGTAGTGCCACGGGCAAGGATGCTGGTCGCCTCCGCTAGATTAGCGGGTGACGGACTGGTCTGGGCGGCAGCGTCTAGGGGTAGTAGACAGCTGTGGATAGCGGGGTCGCGGTGGAGCGATGGAGGGAGAGGTGATGAACTGAATATAGGGGCGCGGTTGGCTAGGTGGACGGTAGAGTCAACTGTAGTGTTGGTGAAGGTGTGGGGGGCATTTTGGCACCTGTAGTGCCACGGGCAAGGATGCTGGTCGCCTCCGCTAGATTAGCGGGTGACGGACTGGTCTGGGCGGCAGCGTCTAGGGGTAGTAGACGGCTGTGGATAGCGGGGTCGCGGTGGAGCGATGGAGGGAGGGGTGATGAACTGAATATAGGGGCGCGGTTGGCTAGGTTGACGGTAGTGTCAACTGTAGTGTTGGTGAAGGTGTGGCGGGAATTTTGGCACCTGTAGTGCCACGGGCAAGGATGCTGGTCGCCTCCGCTAGATTAGCTGGTGACGGATTGGTCTGGGCGGCAGCGTCTAGGGGTAGTAGATGGCTGTGGATAGCGGGGTCGCGGTGGAGCGATGGAGGGAGGGTTGATGAACTGAATATAGGGGCACGGTTGGCTAGGTGGACGATAGTGTCAACTGTAGTGTTGGTGAAGGTGTGGCGGGAATTTTGGCACCTGTAGTGCCACGGGCAAGGATGCTGGTCGCCTCCGCTAGATTAGCGGGTGACGGACTGGTCTGGGCGGCAGCGTCTAGGGGTAGTAGACGGCTGTGGATAGCGGGGTCGCGGTGGAGCGATGGAGGGAGGGTTGATGAACTGAATATAGGGGCGCGGTTGGCTAGGTGGACGGTAGTGTCAACTGTAGTGTTGGTGAAGGTGTGGCGGGAATTTTGGCACCTGTAGTGCCACGGGCAAGGATGCTGGTCACCTCCGCTAGATTAGCGGGTGACGGACTGGTCTAACCGGCAGCGTCTTTGGGGTAGTAGACGGCTGTGGATAGCGGGGTCACGGTGGAGCGATAGAAGGAGGGGTGATGAACTGAATATAGGGGCGCGGTTGGCTAGGTGGACGGTAGAGTCAATTGTAGTGTTGGTGAAGGTGTGGGGGGCATTTTGGCACCTGTAGTGCCACGGGCAAGGATGCTGGTCGCCTCCGCTAGATTAGCGGGTGACGGACTGGTCTGGGCGGCAGCGTCTAGGGGTAGTAGACGGCTGTGGATAGCGGGGTTGCAGTAGAGCGATAGAGGGAGGGGTGATGAACTGAATATAGGGGCGCGGTTGGCTAGGTGGACGGTAGTGTCAACTGTAGTGTTGGTGAAGGTGTGGCGGGAATTTTTGCACCTGTAGTGCCACGGGCAAGGATGCTGGTCGCCTCCGCTAGATTAGCGGGTGACGGACTGGTCTGGGCGGCAGCGTCTAGGGGTAGTAGACGGCTGTGGATAGCGGGGTCGCGGTGGAGCGATGGAGGGAGGGGTGATGAACTGAATATAGGGGCGCGGTTGGCTAGGTGGACGGTAGAGTCAACTGTAGTGTTGGTGAAGGTGTGGGGGGCATTTTGGCACCTGTAGTGCCACGGGCAAGGATGCTGGTCGCCTCCGCTAGATTAGCGGATGACGGACTGGTCTGGCCGGCAGCGTCTAGGGGTAGTAGACGGCTGTGGATAGCGGGGTCGCGGTGGAGCGATGGAGGGAGGGGTGATGAACTGAATATAGGGGCGCGGTTGGCTAGGTGGACGGTAGAGTCAACTGTAGTGTTGGTGAAGGTGTGGGGGGCATTTTGGCACCTGTAGTGCGGCATTTTGGCACCTGTAGTGCCACGGGCAAGGATGCTGGTAGCCTCCGCTAGATTAGCGGGTGATGGACTGGTCTGGGCGGCAGCGTCTAGGGGTAGTAGACGGCTGTGGATAGCGGGGTCGCGGTGGAGCGATAGAGGGAGGGGTGATGAACTGAATATAGGGGCGCGGTTGGCTAGGTGGACGGTAGAGTCAACTGTAGTGTTGGTGAAGGTGTGGGGGGCATTTTGGCACCTGTAGTGCCATGGGCAAGGATGCTGGTCGCCTTCGCTAGATTAGCGGGTGACGGACTGGTCTGGGCGGCAGCGTCTAGGGGTAGTAGACGGCTGTGGATAGCGGGGTTGCAGTAGAGCGATAGAGGGAGGGGTTATGAACTGAATATAGGGGCGCGGTTGGCTAGGTGGATGGTAGAGTCAACTGTAGTGTTGGTGAAGGTGTGGGGGGCATTTTGGCACCTGTAGTGCCACGGGCAAGGATGCTGGTCGCCTCCGCTAGATTAGCGGGTGACGGACTGGTCTGGGCGGCAGCGTCTATGGGTAGTAGACGGCTGTGGATAGCGGGGTCGCGGTGTAGCGATGGAGGGAGGGGTGATGAACTGAATATAGGGGCGCGGTTGGCTAGGTGGACGGTAGTGTCAACTGTAGTGTTGGTGAAGGTGTGGCGGGAATTTTTGCACCTGTAGTGCCACGGGCAAGGATGCTGGTCGCCTCCGCTAGATTAGCGGGTGACGGACTGGTCTGGGCGGCAGCGTCTAGGGGTAGTAGACGGCTGTGGATAGCGGGGTCGCGGTGGAGCGATGGAGGGAGGGGTGATGAACTGAATATAGGGGCGCGGTTGGCTAGGTGGACGGTAGAGTCAACTGTAGTGTTGGTGAAGGTGTGGGGGGCATTTTGTCACCTGTAGTGCCACGGGCAAGGATGCTGGTCGCCTCCGCTAGATTAGCGGGTGACGGACTGGTCTGGGCGGCAGCGTCTAGGGGTAGTAGACGGCTGTGGATAGCGGGGTCGCGGTGGAGCGATGGAGGGAGGGGTGATGAACTGAATATAGGGGCGCGGTTGGCTAGGTTGACAGTAGTGTCAACTGTAGTGTTGGTGAAGGTGTGGCGGGAATTTTGGCACCTGTAGTGCCACGGGCAAGGATGCTGGTCGCCTCCGCTAGATTAGCTGGTGACGGATTGGTCTAGGCGGCAGCGTCTAGGGGTAGTAGACGGCTGTGGATAGCGGGGTCGCGGTGGAGCGATGGAGGGAGGGTTGATGAACTGAATATAGGGGCACGGTTGGCTAGGTGGACGATAGTGTCAACTGTAGTGTTGGTGAAGGTGTGGCGGGAATTTTGGCACCTGTAGTGCCACGGGCAAGGATGCTGGTCGCCTCCGCTAGATTAGCGGGTGACGGACTGGTCTGGGCGGCAGCATTTAGGGGTAGTAGACGGCTGTGGATAGCGGGGTCGCGGTGGAGCGATGGAGGGAGGGGTGATGAACTGAATATAGGGGCACGGTTGGCTAGGTGGATGGTAGTGTCAACTGTAGTGTTGGTGAAGGTGTGGCGGGAATTTTGGCACCTGTAGTGCCACGGGCAAGGATGCTGGTCGCCTCCGCTAGATTAGCGGGTGACGGACTAGTCTGGCCGGCAGCGTCTAGGGGTAGTAGACGGCTGTGGATAGCGGGGTCGCGGTGGAGCGATGGAGGGAGGGGTGATGAACTGAATATAGGGGCGCGGTTGGCTAGGTGGACGGTAGAGTCAACTGTAGTGTTGGTGAAGGTGTGGGGGGCATTTTGGCACCTGTAGTGCCACGGGCAAGGATGCTGGTCGCCTCCGCTAGATTAGCGGGTGACGGACTGGTCTGGGCGGCAGCGTCTAGGGGTAGTAGACGGCTGTGGATAGCGGGGTCGCGGTGGAGCGATAGAGGGAGGGGTGATGAACTGAATATAGGGGCGCGGTTGGCTAGGTGGACGGTAGAGTCAACTGTAGTGTTGGTGAAGGTGTGGGGGGCATTTTGGCACCTGTAGTGCCACGGGCAAGGATGCTGGTCGCCTCCGCTAGATTAGCGGGTGACGGACTGGTCTGGCCGGCAGCGTCTAGGGGTAGTAGACGGCTGTGGATAGCGGGGTCGCGGTGGAGCGATGGAGGGAGGGGTGATGAACTGAATATAGGGGCGCGGTTGGCTAGGTGGACGGTAGTGTCAACTGTAGTGTTGGTGAAGGTGTGGCGGGAATTTTGGCACCTGTAGTGCCACGGGCAAGGATGCTGGTCGCCTCCGCTAGATTAGCGGCTGACGGACTGGTCTGGGCGGCAGCGTCTAGGGGTAGTAGATGGCTGTGGATGGAGGGGTCGCGGTGGAGCGATGGAGGGAGAATTGATGAACTGAATATAGGGGCGCGGTTGGCTAGGCGGACGGTAGTGTCTACTGTAGTGTTGGTGAAGGTGTGGGGGGCATTTTGGCACCTGTAGTGCGGCATTTTGGCACCTGTAGTGCCACGGGCAAGGATGCTGGTCGCCTCCGCTAGATTAGCGGGTGACGGACTGGTCTGGGCGGCAGCGTCTAGGGGTAGTAGACGGCTGTGGATAGCGGGGTCGCGGTGGAGCGATGGAGGGAGGGGTGAGGAACTGAATATAGGGGCGCGGTTGGATAGGTGGACGGTAGAGTCAACTGTAGTGTTGGTGAAGGTGTGGGGGGCATTTTGGCACCTGTAGTGCCACGGGCAAGGATGCTGGTCACCTCCGCTAGATTAGCGGGTGACGGACTGGTCTGGGCGGCAGCGTCTAGGGGTAGTAGACGGCTGTGGATAGCGGGGTCGCGGTGGAGCGATGGAGGAGGGGTGATGAACTGAATATAGGGGCGCGGTTGGCTAGGTGGACGGTAGTGTCAACTGTAGTGTTGGTGAAGGTGTGGCGGAAATTTTTGCACCTGTAGTGCCACGGGCAAGGATGCTGGTCGCCTCCGCTAGATTAGCGGCTGACGGACTGGTCTGGGCGGCAGCGTCTAGGGGTAGTAGACGGCTGTGGATAGTGGGGTCGCGGTGGAGCGATGGAGGGAGGGTTGATGAACTGAATATAGGGGCACGGTTGGCTAGGTGGACGGTAGTGTCAACTGTAGTGTTGGTGAAGGTGTGGCGGGAATTTTGGCACCTGTAGTGCCACGGGCAAGGATGCTGGTCGCCTCCGCTAGATTAGCGGGTGACGGACTGGTCTGGCCGGCAGCGTCTAGGGGTAGTAGACGGCTGTGGATAGCGGGGTCGCGGTGGAGCGATGGAGGGAGGGGTGATGAACTGAATATAGGGGCGCGGTTGGCTAGGTGGACGGTAGTGTCAACTGTAGTGTTGGTGAAGGTGTGGCGGGAATTTTGGCACCTGTAGTGCCACGGGCAAGGATGCTGGTCGCCTCCGCTAGATTAGCGGGTGACGGACTGGTCTGGGCGGCAGCGTCTAGGGGTAGTAGACGGCTGTGGATAGCGGGGTCGCGGTGGAGCGACGGAGGGAGGGGTGAGGAACTGAATATAGGGGCGCGGTTGGCTAGGTGGACGGTAGTGTCAACTGTAGTGTTGGTGAAGGTGTGGCGGGAATTTTGGCACCTGTAATGCCACGGGCAAGGATGCTGGTCGCCTCCGCTAGATTAGCGGGTGACGGACTGGTCTGGGCGGCAGCGTCTAGGGGTAGTAGACGGCTGTGGATAGAGGGGTCGCGGTGGAGCGATGGAGGGAGAATTGATGAACTGAATATAGGGGCGCGGTTGGCTAGGCGGACGGTAGTGTCTACTGTAGTGTTGGTGAAGGTGTGGCGGGAATTTTGGCACCTGTAGTGCCACGGGCAAGGATGCTGGTCGCCTCCGCTAGATTAGCGGGTGACGGACTGGTCTGGCCGGCAGCGTCTAGGGGTAGTAGACGGCTGTGGATAGCGAGGTCGCGGTGGAGCGATGGAGGGAGGGGTGATGAACTGAATATAGGGGCGCGGTTGGCTAGGTGGACGGTAGAGTCAACTGTAGTGTTGGTGAAGGTGTGGGGGGCATTTTGGCACCTGTAGTGCCACGGGCAAGGATGCTGGTCGCCTCCGCTAGATTAGCGGGTGACGGACTGGTCTGGCGGCAGCGTCTAGGGGTAGTAGACGGCTGTGGATAGCGGGGTCGCGGTGGAGCGATGGAGGGAGGGGTGATGAACTGAATAAAGGGGCGCGGTTGGCTAGGTGGACGGTAGTGTCAACTGTAGTGTTGGTGAAGGTGTGGCGGGAATTTTGGCACCTGTAGTGCCACGGGCAAGGATGCTGGTCGCCTCCGCTAGATTAGCGGGTGACGGACTGGTCTAGCCAACAGCGTCTAGGGGTAGTAGACGGCTGTGGATAGCGGGGTCGCGGTGGAGCGATGGAGGGAGGGGTGATGAACTGAATATAGGGGCGCGGTTGGCTAGGTGGACGGTAGAGTCAACTGTAGTGTTGGTGAAGGTGTGGGGGGCATTTTGGCACCTGTAGTGCCACGGGCAAGGATGCTGGTCGCCTCCGCTAGATTAGCGGGTGACGGACTGGTCTGGGCAGCAGCGTCTAGGGGTAGTAGACGGCTGTGGATAGCGGGGTCGCGGTGGAGCGATGGAGGGAGGGGTGATGAACTGAATATAGGGGCGCGGTTGGCTAGGTGGACGGTAGTGTCAACTGTAGTGTTGGTGAAGGTGTGGCGGGAATTTTGGCACCTGTAGTGCCACGGGCAAGGATGCTGGTCGCCTCCGCTAGATTAGCGGGTGACGGACTGGTCTGGCCGGCAGCGTCTAGGGGTAGTAGACGGCTGTTGATAGCGGGGTCGCGGTGGAGCGATGGAGGGAGGGGTGATGAACTGAATATAGGGGCGTGGTTGGCTAGGTGGACGGTAGAGTCAACTGTAGTGTTGGTGAAGGTGTGGGGGGCATTTTGGCACCTGTAGTGCCACGGGCAAGGATGCTGGTCGCCTCCGCTAGATTAGCGGGTGACGGACTGGTCTGGGCGGCAGCGTCTACGGATAGTAGACGGCTGTGGATAGCGGGGTCGCGGTGGAGCGATGGAGGGAGGGGTGATGAACTGAATATAGGGGCGCGGTTGGCTAGGTGGACGGTAGTGTCAACTGTAGTGTTGGTGAAGGTGTGGCGGGAATTTTGGCACCTGTAGTGCCACGGGCAAGGATGCTGGCCGCCTCCGCTAGATTAGCGGGTGACGGACTGGTCTGGGCGGCAGCGTCTAGGGGTAGTAGACGGCTGTGGATAGCGGGGTCGCGGTGGAGCGATGGAGGGAGGGTTGATGAACTGAATATAGGGGCGCGGTTGGCTAGGTGGACGGTAGTGTCAACTGTAGTGTTGGTGAAGGTGTGGCGGGAATTTTGGCACCTGTAGTGCCACGGGCAAAGATGCTGGTCGCCTCCGCTAGATTAGCGGGTGACGGACTGGTCTGGGCGGCAGCGTCTAGGGGTAGTAGACGGCTGTGGATAGCGGGGTCGCGGTGGAGCGATGGAGGGAGGGGTGATGAACTGAATATAGGGGCGCGGTTGGCTAGGTGGACGGTAGTGTCAACTGTAGTGTTGGTGAAGGTGTGGCGGGAATTTTGGCACCTGTAGTCCCACGGGCAAGGATGCTGGTCGCCTCCGCTAGATTAGCGGCTGACGGACTGGTCTGGGCGGCAGCGTCTAGGGGTAGTAGACGGCTGTGGATAGCGGGGTCGCGGTGGAGCGATGGAGGGAGGGTTGATGAACTGAATATAGGGGCGCGGTTGGCTAGGTGGACGGTAGTGTCAACTGTAGTGTTGGTGAAGGTGTGGCGGGAATTTTGGCACCTGTAGTGCCACGGGCAAGGATGCTGGTCGCCTCCGCTATATTAGCGGGTGACGGACTGGTCTGGCCGGCAGCGTCTAGGGGTAGTAGACGGCTGTGGATAGCGGGGTCGCGGTGGAGCGATGGAGGGAGGGGTGTTGAACTGAATATAGGGGCGCGGTTGGCTAGGTGGACGGTATTGTAAACTGTAGTGTTGGTGAAGGTGTGGCGGGAATTTTGGCACCTGTAGTGCCACGGGCAAGGATGCTGGTCGCCTCCGCTAGATTAGCGGGTGACGGACTGGTCTAGTCGGCAGCTTCTAGGGGTAGTAGACGGCTGTGGATAGCGGGGTCGCGGTGGAGCGATGGAGGGAGGGGTGATGAACTGAATATAGGGGCGCGGTTGGCTAGGTGGACGGTAGTGTCAACTGTAGTGTTGGTGAAGGTGTGGCGGGAATTTTGGCACCTGTAGTGCCACGGGCAAGGATGCTGGTCACCTCCGCTAGATTAGCGGGTGACGGACTGGTCTGGCTGGCAGTGTCTAGGGGTAGTAGACGGCTGTGGATAGCGGGGTCGCGGTGGAGCGATGGAGGGAGGGGTGATGAACTGAATATAGGGGCGCGGTTGGCTAGGTGGACGGTAGAGTCAACTGTAGTGTTGGTGAAGCTGTGGGGGGCATTTTGGCACCTGTAGTGCCACGGGCAAGGATGCTGGTCGCCTCCGCTAGATTAGCGGGTGACGGACTGGTCTGGGCGGCAGCGTCTAGGGGTAGTAGACGGCTGTGGATTTTGGGGTCGCGGTGGAGCGATAGAGGGAGGGGTGATGAACTGAATATAGGGGCGTGGTTGGCTAGGTGGACGGTAGAGTCAACTGTAGTGTTGGTGAAGGTGTGGGGGGCATTTTGGCACCTGTAGTGCCACGGGCAAGGATGCTGGTCGCCTCCGCTAGATTAGCGGGTGATGGACTGGTCTGGCCGGCAGCGTCTAGGGGTAGTAGACGGCTGTGGATAGCGAGGTCGCGGTGGAGCGATGGAGGGAGGGGTGATGAACTGAATATAGGGGCGCGGTTGGCTAGGTGGACGGTAGAGTCAACTGTAGTGTTGGTGAAGGTGTGGGGGGCATTTTGGCACCTGTAGTGCCACGGGCAAGGATGCTGGTCGCCTCCGCTAGATTAGCGGGTGACGGACTGGTCTGGCGGCAGCGTCTAGGGGTAGTAGACGGCTGTGGATAGCGGGGTCGCGGTGGAGCGATGGAGGGAGGGGTGATGAACTGAATATAGGGGCGCGGTTGGCTAGGTGGACGGTAGTGTCAACTGTAGTGTTGGTGAAGGTGTGGCGGGAATTTTGGCACCTGTAGTGCCACGGGCAAGGATGCTGGTCGCCTCCGCTAGATTAGCGGGTGACGGACTGGTCTGGCCAACAGCGTCTAGGGGTAGTAGACGGCTGTGGATAGCGGGGTCGCGGTGGAGCGATGGAGGGAGGGGTGATGAACTGAATATAGGGGCGCGGTTGGCTAGGTGGACGGTAGAGTCAACTGTAGTGTTGGTGAAGGTGTGGGGGGCATTTTGGCACCTGTAGTGCCACGGGCAAGGATGCTGGTCGCCTCCGCTAGATTAGCGGGTGACGGACTGGTCTGGGCAGCAGCGTCTAGGGGTAGTAGACGGCTGTGGATAGCGGGGTCGCGGTGGAGCGATGGAGGGAGGGGTGATGAACTGAATATAGGGGCGCGGTTGGCTAGGTGGACGGTAGAGTCAACTGTAGTGTTGGTGAAGGTGTTGGGGGCATTTTGGCACCTGTAGTGCCACGGGCAAGGATGCTGGTCGCCTCCGCTAGATTAGCGGGTGACGGACTGGTCTGGGCGGCAGCGTCTAGGGGTAGTAGACGGCTGTTGATAGCGGGGTCGCGGTGGAGCGATGGAGGGAGGGGTGATGAACTGAATATTGGGGGGCGGTTGGCTAGGTGGACGGTAGAGTCAACTGTAGTGTTGGTGAAGGTGTGGGGGGCATTTTGGCACCTGTAGTGCCACGGGCAAGGATGCTGGTCGCCTCCGCTAGATTAGCGGGTGACGGACTGGTCTGGGCGGCAGCGTCTAGGGGTAGTAGACGGCTGTGGATAGCGGGGTCGCGGTGGAGCGATGGAGGGAGGGGTGATGAACTGAATATAGGGGCGCGGTTGGCTAGGTGGACGGTAGTGTCAACTGTAGTGTTGGTGAAGGTGTGGCGGGAATTTTGGCACCTGTAGTGCCACGGGCAAGGATGCTGGCCGCCTCCGCTAGATTAGCGGGTGACGGACTGGTCTGGGCGGCAGCGTCTAGGGGTAGTAGACGGCTGTGGATAGCGGGGTCGCGGTGGAGCGATGGAGGGAGGGTTGATGAACTGAATATAGGGGCGCGGTTGGCTAGGTGGACGGTAGTGTCAACTGTAGTGTTGGTGAAGGTGTGGCGGGAATTTTGGCACCTGTAGTGCCACGGGCAAAGATGCTGGTCGCCTCCGCTAGATTAGCGGGTGACGGACTGGTCTGGGCGGCAGCGTCTAGGGGTAGTAGACGGCTGTGGATAGCGGGGTCGCGGTGGAGCGATGGAGGGAGGGGTGATGAACTGAATATAGGGGCGCGGTTGGCTAGGTGGACGGTAGTGTCAACTGTAGTGTTGGTGAAGGTGTGGCGGGAATTTTGGCACCTGTAGTGCCACGGGCAAGGATGCTGGTCGCCTCCGCTATATTAGCGGGTGACGGACTGGTCTGGCCGGCAGCGTCTAGGGGTAGTAGACGGCTGTGGATAGCGGGGTCGCGGTGGAGCGATGGAGGGAGGGGTGTTGAACTGAATATAGGGGCGCGGTTGGCTAGGTGGACGGTATTGTAAACTGTAGTGTTGGTGAAGGTGTGGCGGGAATTTTGGCACCTGTAGTGCCACGGGCAAGGATGCTGGTCGCCTCCGCTAGATTAGCGGGTGACGGACTGGTCTAGTCGGCAGCTTCTAGGGGTAGTAGACGGCTGTGGATAGCGGGGTCGCGGTGGAGCGATGGAGGGAGGGGTGATGAACTGAATATAGGGGCGCGGTTGGCTAGGTGGACGGTAGTGTCAACTGTAGTGTTGGTGAAGGTGTGGCGGGAATTTTGGCACCTGTAGTGCCACGGGCAAGGATGCTGGTCACCTCCGCTAGATTAGCGGGTGACGGACTGGTCTGGCTGGCAGTGTCTAGGGGTAGTAGACGGCTGTGGATAGCGGGGTCGCGGTGGAGCGATGGAGGGAGGGGTGATGAACTGAATATAGGGGCGCGGTTGGCTAGGTGGACGGTAGAGTCAACTGTAGTGTTGGTGAAGCTGTGGGGGGCATTTTGGCACCTGTAGTGCCACGGGCAAGGATGCTGGTCGCCTCCGCTAGATTAGCGGGTGACGGACTGGTCTGGGCGGCAGCGTCTAGGGGTAGTAGACGGCTGTGGATTTTGGGGTCGCGGTGGAGCGATAGAGGGAGGGGTGATGAACTGAATATAGGGGCGTGGTTGGCTAGGTGGACGGTAGAGTCAACTGTAGTGTTGGTGAAGGTGTGGGGGGCATTTTGGCACCTGTAGTGCCACGGGCAAGGATGCTGGTCGCCTCCGCTAGATTAGCGGGTGATGGACTGGTCTGGCCGGCAGCGTCTAGGGGTAGTAGACAGCTGTGGATAGCGAGGTCGCGGTGGAGCGATGGAGGGAGGGGTGATGAACTGAATATAGGGGCGCGGTTGGCTAGGTGGACGGTAGAGTCAACTGTAGTGTTGGTGAAGGTGTGGGGGGCATTTTGGCACCTGTAGTGCCACGGGCAAGGATGCTGGTCGCCTCCGCTAGATTAGCGGGTGACGGACTGGTCTGGCGGCAGCGTCTAGGGGTAGTAGACGGCTGTGGATAGCGGGGTCGCGGTGGAGCGATGGAGGGAGGGGTGATGAACTGAATATAGGGGCGCGGTTGGCTAGGTGGACGGTAGTGTCAACTGTAGTGTTGGTGAAGGTGTGGCGGGAATTTTGGCACCTGTAGTGCCACGGGCAAGGATGCTGGTCGCCTCCGCTAGATTAGCGGGTGACGGACTGGTCTGGCCAACAGCGTCTAGGGGTAGTAGACGGCTGTGGATAGCGGGGTCGCGGTGGAGCGATGGAGGGAGGGGTGATGAACTGAATATAGGGGCGCGGTTGGCTAGGTGGACGGTAGAGTCAACTGTAGTGTTGGTGAAGGTGTGGGGGGCATTTTGGCACCTGTAGTGCCACGGGCAAGGATGCTGGTCGCCTCCGCTAGATTAGCGGGTGACGGACTGGTCTGGGCAGCAGCGTCTAGGGGTAGTAGACGGCTGTGGATAGCGGGGTCGCGGTGGAGCGATGGAGGGAGGGGTGATGAACTGAATATAGGGGCGCGGTTGGCTAGGTGGACGGTAGAGTCAACTGTAGTGTTGGTGAAGGTGTTGGGGGCATTTTGGCACCTGTAGTGCCACGGGCAAGGATGCTGGTCGCCTCCGCTAGATTAGCGGGTGACGGACTGGTCTGGGCGGCAGCGTCTAGGGGTAGTAGACGGCTGTTGATAGCGGGGTCGCGGTGGAGCGATGGAGGGAGGGGTGATGAACTGAATATTGGGGGGCGGTTGGCTAGGTGGACGGTAGAGTCAACTGTAGTGTTGGTGAAGGTGTGGGGGGCATTTTGGCACCTGTAGTGCCACGGGCAAGGATGCTGGTCGCCTCCGCTAGATTAGCGGGTGACGGACTGGTCTGGGCGGCAGCGTCTAGGGGTAGTAGACGGCTGTGGATAGCGGGGTCGCGGTGGAGCGATGGAGGGAGGGGTGATGAACTGAATATAGGGGCGCGGTTGGCTAGGTGGACGGTAGTGTCAACTGTAGTGTTGGTGAAGGTGTGGCGGGAATTTTGGCACCTGTAGTGCCACGGGCAAGGATGCTGGCCGCCTCCGCTAGATTAGCGGGTGACGGACTGGTCTGGGCGGCAGCGTCTAGGGGTAGTAGACGGCTGTGGATAGCGGGGTCGCGGTGGAGCGATGGAGGGAGGGTTGATGAACTGAATATAGGGGCGCGGTTGGCTAGGTGGACGGTAGTGTCAACTGTAGTGTTGGTGAAGGTGTGGCGGGAATTTTGGCACCTGTAGTGCCACGGGCAAAGATGCTGGTCGCCTCCGCTAGATTAGCGGGTGACGGACTGGTCTGGGCGGCAGCGTCTAGGGGTAGTAGACGGCTGTGGATAGCGGGGTCGCGGTGGAGCGATGGAGGGAGGGGTGATGAACTGAATATAGGGGCGCGGTTGGCTAGGTGGACGGTAGTGTCAACTGTAGTGTTGGTGAAGGTGTGGCGGGAATTTTGGCACCTGTAGTGCCACGGGCAAGGATGCTGGTCGCCTCCGCTAGATTAGCGGGTGACGGACTGGTCTGGGCGGCAGCGTCTAGGGGTAGTAGACGGCTGTGGATAGCGGGGTCGCGGTGGAGCGATGGAGGGAGGGGTGATGAACTGAATATAGGGGCGCGGTTGGCTAGGTGGACGGTATTGTAAACTGTAGTGTTGGTGAAGGTGTGGCGGGAATTTTGGCACCTGTAGTGCCACGGGCAAGGATGCTGGTCGCCTCCGCTAGATTAGCGGGTGACGGACTGGTCTGGGCGGCAGTGTCTAGGGGTAGTAGACGGCTGTGGATAGTGGGGTCGCGGTGGAGCGATAGAGGGAGGGGTGATGAACTGAATATAGGGGCGTGGTTGGCTAGGTGGACGGTAGAGTCAACTGTAGTGTTGGTGAAGGTGTGGGGGGCATTTTGGCACCTGTAGTGCCACGGGCAAGGATGCTGGTCGCCTCCGCTAGATTAGCGGGTGACGGACTGGTCTGGCCGGCAGCGTCTAGGGGTAGTAGACGGCTGTGGATAGCGGGGTCGCGGTGGAGCGATGGAGGGAGGGGTGATGAACTGAATATAGGGGCGCGGTTGGCTAGGTGGACGGTAGAGTCAACTGTAGTGTTGGTGAAGGTGTGGCGGGAATTTTGGCACCTGTAGTGCCACGGGCAAGGATGCTGGTCGCCTCCGCTAGATTAGCGGGTGACGGACTGGTCTGGCTGGCAGCGTCTAGGGGTAGTAGACGGCTGTGGATAGCGGGGTCGCGGTGGAGCGATGGAGGGAGGGGTGATGAACTGAATATAGGGGCGCGGTTGGTTAGGTGGACGGTAGAGTCAACTGTAGTGTTGGTGAAGGTGTGGGGGGCATTTTGGCACCTGTAGTGCCACGGGCAAGGATGCTGGTCGCCTCCGCTAGATTAGCGGGTGACGGACTGGTCTGGGCGGCAGCGTCTAGGGGTAGTAGACGGCTGTGGATAGCGGGGTCGCGGTGGAGCGATAGAGGGAGGGGTGATGAACTGAATATAGGGGCGCATTTGGCTAGGTGGACGGTAGAGTCAACTGTAGTGTTGGTGAAGGTGTGGGGGGCATTTTGGCACCTGTAGTGGCACGGGCAAGGATGCTGGTCGCCTCCGCTAGATTAGCGGGTGACGGACTGGTCTGGGCGGCAGCGTCTAGGGGTAGTAGACAGCTGTGGATAGCGGGGTCGCGGTGGAGCGATGGAGGGAGGGGTGATGAACTGAATATAGGGGCGCGGTTGGCTAGGTGGACGGTAGTGTCAACTGTAGTGTTGGTGAAGGTGTGGCGGGAATTTTGGCACTTGTAGTGCCACGGGCAAGGATGCTGGTCGCTTCCGCTAGATTAGCGGGTGACGGACTGGTCTGGGCGGCAGCGTCTAGGGGTAGTAGACGGCTGTGGATAGCAGGGTCGCGGACCGGTGATCATTTGTCGATAATAAAATGGTCGAACAATTGTTACTGTCTAATTCTGATCTGTCGATCCCATTCATAATCGATCATGAACACATTCGTGGGTTAGAATTTCGATCATTTAGTTTGTCGATCATAAATACGTCGATCCGTATACAAGGTCGAACTAAATAATTAGATCACTATGCGGTCGATTATTTGTCATTGTCGTTATATATCAAGGTCGATCTTCTGAAGGATCTAATTATACATTGTCGACCGCATTTAAATTCGACCTGCTGAAGATCGGATATTCGATTGTCGACCATTGCACCTGTCTACTATCTTACTTTAGATAATTTAATTGTCGATTACATAGTCTGCCGATTATATAAAATGTCTATTGTTTAATACTGTCTATGTAATTATGATCGATCTCCTGTAGTCGATGTGAATGAAGTCGATTATTGGTACATGTCGATACCTTTATTGTCTAATTACAGTCACAATCTATGTAAATAGTGTCGATCATGACACCAAGTCGGACAAGTGGCGTCGATCATAGCATTGTCGATCAATACACTATCGATTGTTCATACCGGAACCGTGTAGATGACGGCCTAACAGGAGGCTTTAAAAGTTTCTCTCTAGTGTCCTTGGTTTGGGAAAAAAATGCAAAGGTACAAGACAGCTTTTCCTTGCCAATATCTTTCTTTTGCAAGGAGATACACATTGGTAAATTCAGGGCTATGCAGTGTAGACGAAGGCCTAACAGGAGGCTTTAACATTTTCTCTCTAGTGTCCTTGGTTTGGGAGAAAAATGCAAAGGTACAAGACAGCTTTTCCTTGCCAATATCTTTCTTTTGCAAGGAGATACACATTGGTAAATTCAGGGCTATGCAGTGTAGATGAAGGCCTAACAGGAGGCTTTAACATTTTCTCTCTAGTGTCCTTGGTTTGGGAGAAAAATGCAAAGGTATTTGACAGCTTTTCCTTGCCAATATCTTTCTTTTGCAAGGAGATACACATTGGTAAATTCAGGGCTATGCAGTGAAGATGACGGCCTAACAGTAGGCTTTAACATTTTCTCTCTAGTGTCCTTGGTTTGGGAGAAAAATGCAAAAGTACAAGACAGCTTTTCCTTGCCAATTTCTTTCTTTTGCAAGGAGATACACATTGGTAAATTCAGGGATATGCAGTGTATATGAAGGCCGAACAGAAGCCTTCTGTTCGGCCTTCATATACACTGCATATCCCTAAATTTATCTATGTGTATCTCCTTGCAAAAGAAAGATATTGGCAAGGAAAAGCTGTCTTGTACCTTTGCATTTTTCTCCCAAACCAAGAACACTACAGAGAAAATTTTAAAGCCTCCTGTTAGGCTTTCATATACACTGCATAGCCCTGAATTTACCAATGTGTATCTCCTTGCAAAAGAAAGAAATTGGCAAGGAAAAGCTGTCTTGTACTTTTGCATTTTTCTCCCAAACCAAGGACACTAGAGAGAAAATGTTAAAGCCTACTGTTAGGCCTTCAACTTCACTGCATAGCCCTGAATTTACCAATGTGTATCTCCTTGCAAAAGAAAGATATTGGCAAGGAAAAGCTGTCTTGTACCTTTGCATTTTTCTCCCAAACCAAGGACACTAGAGAGAAACTTTTAAAGCTTCCTGTTAGGCCGTCATCTACACTGCAGAGCCCTGAATTTACCAATGTGTATCTCCTTGTAAAAGAAAGATATTGGCAAGGAAATGCTGTCTTGTACTTTTGCATTTTTCTCCCAAACCAAGGACACTAGAGAGAAACTTTTAAAGCCTCCTGTTAGGCCTTCATAAACACTGCATAGCCCTGGATTTAGCAATGTGTATCTCCTTGCAAAAGAAAGAAATTGGCAATGAAAAGCTGTCTTGTACCTTTGCATTTTTCTCCCAAACCAAGGACACTAGAGAGAAAATGTTAAAGCCTACTGTTAGGCCTTCATCTTCACTGCATAGCCCGGAATTTACCAATGTGTATCTCCTTGCAAAAGAAAGATATTGGCAAGGAAAAGCTGTCAAATACCTTTGCATTTTTCTCCCAAACCAAGGACACTAGAGAGAAAATGTTAAAGCCTCCTGTTAGGCCTTCATCTACACTGCATAGCCCTGAATTTACCAATGTGTATCTCCTTGCAAAAGAAAGATATTGGCAAGAAAAATCTGTCTTGTACCTTTGCATTTTTCTCCCAAACTAAGGACACTAGTGAGAACATTTTAAAGCCTCCTGTTAGGCTTCATCTACACTGCATAGCCCTGAATTTACCAATGTGTATCTCCTTGCAAAAGAAAGATATTGGCAAGGAAAAGCTGTCTTGTACCTTTGCATTTTTCTCCCAAACCAAGGACACTAGAGAGAAACTTTTATAGCCTCCTGTTAGGCCCTTATCTACACTGCATAGCCCTGAAGTTACCAATGTGTATCTCCTTGCAAAAGAAAGAAATTGGCAAGGAAAAGCTGTCTTGTACCTTTGCATTTTTCTCCCAAACAAAGAACACTACAGAGAAAATTTTAAAGCCTCCTGTTAGGCCTTCATATACACAGCATAGCCCTGAATCTACCAATGTGTATCTCCTTGCAAAAGAAAGAAATTGGCAAGGAAAAGCTGTCTTGTACCTTTGCATTTTTCTCCCAAACCAAGGACACTAGAGAGAAAATGTTAAAGCCTACTGTTGGGCCTTCAACTTCACTGCATAGCCCTGAATTTACCAATGTGTATCTCCTTGCAAAGGAAAGATATTGGCAAGGAAAAGCTGTCTTGTACCTTTGCATTTTTCTCCCAAACCAAGGACACTAGAGAGAAAATGTTAAAGCCTCCTTTTAGGCCTTCATCTACACTGCATAGCCCTGAATTTACCAATGTGTATCTCCTTGCAAAAGAAAGATATTGGCAAGGAAAAGCTGTCTTGTACCTTTGCATTTTTCTCCCAAACTAAGGACACTAGTGAGAACATTTTAAAGCCTCCTGTTAGGCCTTCATCTTCACTGCATAGCCCTGAATTTACCAATGTGTATCTCCTTGCAAAAGAAAGATATTGGCAAGGAAAAGCTGTCTTGTACCTTTGCATTTTTCTCCCAAACCAAGGACACTAGAGAGAAACTTTTATAGCCTCCTGTTAGGCCCTTATCTACACTGCATAGCCCTGAAGTTACCAATGTGTATCTCCTTGCAAAAGAAAGAAATAGGCAAGGAAAAGCTGTCTTGTACCTTTGCATTTTTCTCCCAAACCAAGAACACTACAGAGAAAATTTTAAAGCCTCCTGTTAGGCCTTCATATACACAGCATAGCCCTGAATCTACCAATGTGTATCTCCTTGCAAAAGAAAGAAATTGGCAAGGAAAAGCTGTCTTGTACCTTTGCATTTTTCTCCCAAACCAAGGACACTAGAGAGAAAATGTTAAAGCCTACAGTTGGGCCTTCAACTTCACTGCATAGCCCTGAATTTACCAATGTGTATCTCCTTGCAAAAGAAAGATATTGGCAAGGAAAAGCTGTCTTGTACCTTTGCATTTTTCTCCCAAACCAAGGACACTAGAGAGAAACTTTTAAAGCATCCTGTTAGGCCGTCATCTACACTGCATAGCCCTGAATTTACCAATGTGTATCTCCTTGCAAAAGAAAGATATTGGCAAGGAAATGCTGTCTTGTACTTTTGCATTTTTCTCCCAAACCAAGGATACTAGAGAGAAGCTTTTAAAGCCTCCTGTTAGGCCTTCATCTACACTGCATAGCCCTGGATTTACCAATGTGTATCTCCTTGCAAAAGAAAGAAATAGGCAAGGAAAAGCTGTCTTGTACCTTTGCATTTTTCTCCCATACCAAGAACACTGCAGAGAAAATTTTAAAGCCTCCTGTTAGGCCTTCATATACACTGCATAGCCCTGAATTTACCAATGTGTATCTCCTTGCAAAAGAAAGAAATTGGCAAGGAAAAGCTGTCTTGTACCTTTGCATTTTTCTCCCAAACCAAGGACACTAGAGAGAAAATGTTAAAGCCTACTGTTAGGCCTTCAACTTCACTGTATAGCCCTGAATTTACCAATGTGTATCTCCTTGCAAAAGAAAGATATTAGCAAGGAAAAGCTGTCTTGTACCTTTGCATTTTTCTCCCAAACTAAGGACACTAGAGAGAAAATTTTAAAGCCTCCTGTTAGGCCGTCATCTACACTGCATAGCCCTGAATTTACCAATGTGTATCTCCTTGCAAAAGAAAGATATTGGCAAGGAAATGCTGTCTTGTACTTTTGCATTTTCTCCCAAACCAAGGACACTAGAGAGAAGCTTTTAAAGCCTCCTCTTAGGCCTTCATCTACACTGCATAGCCCTGAATTTACCAATGTGTATCTCCTTGCAAAAGAAAGATATTGGCAAGGAAATGCTGTCTTGTACTTTTGCATTTTTCTCCCAAACCAAGGACACTAGAGAGAAGCTTTTAAAGCCTCCTCTTAGGCCTTCATATACACTGCATAGCCCTGGATTTACCAATGTGTATCTCCTTGCAAAAGAAAGAAATAGGCAAGGAAAAGCTGTCTTGTACCTTTGCAATTTTCTCCCAAACCAAGAACACTACAGAGAAAATTTTCTCTGTAGTGTCCTTGGTTTGGGAGAAAAATGCAAATGTACAAGACAGCTTTTCCTTGCCAATATCTTTCTTTTGCAAGGAGATACACATTGGTAAATTCAGGGCTATGCAGTGTATATGAAGGCCGAACAGGAGGCTTTAAAATTTTCTCTGTAGTGTTCTTTGTTTAGGAGAAAAATGCAAAGGTACAAGACAGCTTTTCCTTGCCAATTTCTTTCTTTTGCAAGGAGATACACATTGGTAAATTCAGGGCTATGTAGTGTATATGAAGGCCTAACATGAGGCTTTAAAATTTTCTCTGTAGTGTTCTTGGTTTGGGAGAAAAATGCAAAGGTACAAGACAGCTTTTTCTTGCCTATTTCTTTCTTTTGCAAGGAGATACACATTGGTAAATTCAGGGCTATGCAGTGTAGATGAAGGCCTAACAGGAGGCTTTAAAAGTTTCTCTCTAGTGTCCTTGGTTTGGGAGAAAAATGCAAAGGTACAAGACAGCTTTTCCTTGCCAAAGCTTTCTTTTGCAAGGAGATACACATAGGTAAATTTAAGGATATGCAGTATAGATGACGGCCTAACAGAAGGCTTTAAAATTTTCTCTCTAGTGTCCTTGGTTTGGGAGAAAAATGCAAAGATACAAGACAGCTTTTCCTTGCCAATATCTTTATTTTGTAAGGAGATACACATTGGTAAATTCAGGGCTATGCAGTGTAGATGAAGGCCTAACAGGAGGCTTTAACATTTTCTCTCTAGTGTCCTTGGTTTGGGAGAAAAATGCAAAGGTATTTGACAGCTTTTCCTTGCCAATATCTTTCTTTTGCAAGGAGATACACATTGGTAAATTCAGTGCTATGCAGTGAAGATGAAGGCCTAACAGTAGGCTTTAACATTTTCTCTATAGTGTTCTTGGTTTGGGAGAAAAATTTAAAAGTACATGACTGCTTTTACTTGCCAATTTCTTTCTTTTGCAAGGAGATACACATTGGTAAATTCAGGGATATGCAGTGTATATGAAGGCCGAACAGGAGGCTTTAAAATTTTCTCTGTAGTGTTCTTGGTTTGGGAGAAAAATGCAAAGGTACAAGACAGCTTTTCCTTGCCTATTTCTTTCTTTTGCAAGGAGATAAACATTGGTAAATCCAGGGCTATGCAGTGTAGATGACGGCCTAACAGGAGGCTTTAAAAGTTTCTCTCTAGTGTCCTTGGTTTGGGAGAAAAATGCAAAGGTACAAGACAGCTTTTCCTTGCCAATATCTTTCTTTTGCAAGGAGATACACATTGGTAAATTCAGGGCTATGCAGTGTAGACGAAGGCCTAACAGGAGGCTTTAAAATTTTCTCACTAGTGTCCTTAGTTTGGGAGAAAAATGCAAAGGTACAAGACAGCTTTTCCTTGCCAATATCTTTCTTTTGCAAGGAGATACACATTGGTAAATTCAGGGATATGCAGTGTATATAAAGGCCGAACAGGAGGCTTTAAAATTTTCTCTGTAGTGTTCTTGGTTTGGAAGAAAAATGCAAAGGTACAAGACAGCTTTTCCTTGCCTATTTCTTTCTTTTGCAAGGAGATACACATTGGTAAATCCAGGGCTATGCAGTGTATATGAAAGCCTAAGAGAAGGCTTTAAAAGCTTCTCTCTAGTGTCCTTGGTTTGGGAGAAAAATGCCAAAGTACAAGACAGCATTTCCTTGCCAATATCTTTCTTTTGCAAGGAGATACACATTGGTAAATTCAGGGCTATGCAGTGTAGATGAAGGCCTAACAGGAGGCTTTAACATTTTCTCTCTAGTGTCCTTGGTTTGGGAGAAAAATGCAAAGGTATTTGACAGCTTTTCCTTGCCAATTTCTTTCTTTTGCAAGGAGATATACATTGGTAAATTCAGGGCTATGCAGTGTATATGAAGGCCGAACAGGAGGCTTTAAAATTTTCTCTGTAGTTTTCTTTGGGAGAAAAATGCAAAGGTACAAGACAGCTTTTCCTTGCCAATTTCTTTCTTTTGCAAGGAGATACACATTGGTAAATTCAGGGCTATGCAGTGTATATGAAGGCCGAACAGGCGGCTTTAAAATTTTCTCTGTAGTGTTCTTGGTTTGGGAGAAAAATGCAAAGGTACAAGACAGCTTTTCCTTGCCTATTTCTTTCTTTTGCAAGGAGATACACATTGGTAAATACAGGGCTATGCAGTGTTTATGAAGGCCTAACAGGAGGCTTTAAAAGTTTCTCTCTAGTGTCCTTGGTTTGGGAGAAAAATGCCAAAGTACAAGACAGCATTTCCTTGCCAATATCTTTCTTTTGCAAGGAGATACACATTGGTAAATTCAGGGCTAGGCAGTGTAGATGACGGCCTAACAGGAGGCTTTAAAAGTTTCTCTCTAGTGTCCTTGGTTTGGGAGAAAAATGCAAAGGTACAAGACAGCTTTTCCTTGCCAATATCTTTCTTTTGCAAGGAGATACACATTGGTAAATTCAGGGATATGCAGTGTATATATAGGCCGAACAGGAGGCTTTAAAATTTTCTCTGTAGTGTTCTTGGTTTGGGAGAAAAATGCAAAGGTACAAGACAGCTTTTCCTTGCCTATTTCTTTCTTTTGCAAGGAGATACACATTGGTAAATCCAGGGCTATGCAGTGTATATGAAAGCCTAAGAGGAGGCTTTAAAAGCTTCTCTCTAGTGTCCTTGGTTTGGGAGAAAAATGCAAAAGTACAAGACAGCATTTCCTTGCCAATATCTTTCTTTTGCAAGGAAATACACATTGGTAAATTCAGGGCTATGCAGTGTAGATGAAGGCCTAACAGGAGGCTTTAACATTTTCTCTCTAGTGTCCTTGGTTTGGGAGAAAAATGCAAAGGTATTTGACAGCTTTTCCTTGCCAATTTCTTTCTTTTGCAAGGAGATACACATTGGTAAATTCAGGGCTATGCAGTGAAGATGAAGGCCTAACAGTAGGCTTTAACATTTTCTCTCTAGTGTCCTTGGTTTGGGAGAAAAATGCAAAGGTACAAGACAGCTTTTCCTTGCCAATTTCTTTCTTTTGCAAGGAGATACACATTGGTAAATTCAGGGCTATGCAGTGTATATGAAGGCCGAACAGGAGGCTTTAAAATTTTCTCTGTAGTGTTCTTTGTTTGGGAGAAAAATGCAAAGGTACAAGACAGCTTTTCCTTGCCAATTTCTTTCTTTTGCAAGGAGATACACATTGGTAAATTCAGGGCTATGCAGTGTATATGAAGGCCGAACAGGCGGCTTTAAAATTTTCTCTGTAGTGTTCTTGGTTTGGGAGAAAAATGCAAAGGTACAAGACAGCTTTTCCTTGCCTACTTCTTTCTTTTGCAAGGAGATACACATTGGTAAATTCAGGGCTATGCAGTGTAGATGAAGGCCTAACAGGAGGCTTTAAAAGTTTCTCTCTAGTGTCCTTGGTTTGGGAGAAAAATGCAAAGGTACAAGACAGCTTTTCCTTGCCAATATCTTTCTTTTGCAAGGAGATACACATAGGTAAATTTAGGGATATGAGGTGGGTGGCCTGGCTGGCAATGGGAGAGGAGGCACTTCCTATGAGTTCCTGCTAACAGGCCGATATAAACTTTAAAAATACCCTTTTTGGTGCCCTGGTGCCCCCTGCACTTACCCCACTGCCTCTGCTCACATCAACCCGGCCAGGGGAAGCGTGCTGCGGAGTCGGAGGGCGGCCTTGGCTGCCCTTGCGGATTGTGGCCTTCCCCCTCCTGTGAAGCCGGGGCCTCGATTTCGGCACGTCGCGGGGCTGGGCTCCGGAGCTGTCCGCGGGACTCTCATCTCCCCCCTTCCGGACCGTTGGCAACGGCTTACGGTGGCCTCATCCCCTCAACGGATCCCTCCGGCGGAGCTGTGCAGCTGCTGAAACGGGCCTGCGGCCCCCCTGCTACCTCCGGCCACCGCGGCCTACCACACGCCCTAAAGCCGGGACCTTGAGTTTGGGGACGACCCGGCCGTGAGCTCCGGGATCGGAGCGCGGCCGCGACGGGCTCCCCGAGACTCCGGATCTTCCTCATATGTGTGGCTGGACACCCCAAAGCACCCCCAGGGAGCCTCTGTGTCACAAGCGGCCCCACAGGGGGTAAAAGAGGGGAGAGAAGCAGCCCTATAAGTGCTGCAGCGGCCATCTTGGATTCCTGGAGCTCTAGCTGGAGAAGCTGTGCACACCTGCTGCCCTAGAAGTCTCTACAGCACATCCAAAAAGGCTGCATTGCCTTCAGCACCCAGCCAACCTGGAATATTGTGAGTACCTGCTGCTGCCACAGCACCCATTTCTTATTTGCACCCCTGCTCCATAGAAGCCCACGACAGGAGCCCAGAGTCGCCATTTTACTTTCTGGCACTCAGCCAGGGTAAAGATAAGCCGCACTATACCACACATTCCTCACCCCTGCAGGAGTGCAGATTCTGTTTACACTACCGCCAGCATTGGCGACGGCTATGGAAGTGCTTTAGTACCACCCATGTGTGCCCGGGCCACTGAATAGGGGATTGGTCTGCGATCTGCCCCGACGGCGGAGTTGACGCCTGGAAGAGTCACGGCCTCAGCGTTATGACACTCTGATCCATACATCCCAGACCTATCCTTAAGATGATTCTCAAGATGATTTAACGCAAAATAATAAAATTCTATATGTGCCATAGCTAAATGGTTGGACTCCATATATAACACTCTGGCACCCTACCCCCAGCTCCGCGGTTGGAGGATCGGACCTGACCGGACTACCCGCTCATTAAACGGACTCTGGCCTGTGTCCCCCCATCAATAATTTTTCTTTCCTTTTTCTTTTTTACCCCCACTCCTACCCTCCCTCTTTTTGATATATGCCACTATGTCCAAAAACAAAAAAGTATCGCAAGCTCCGACTAACTTCTTTGGCTCAAAGTCTAAGGGCCCACAGAACCCCACCATGGCCGCAAGCTTCCCCCCCCTCTCCATGTTCGTCGGAAGTGGGTATCGATCCCCAGATACAGGCGGTCATGTCGAGCCTACTGGAGGGAGTGCAGTCCGCGTTCAAGCAGGAACTCTCGAACGCTATAGCTGAATTTAAATCGGACCTTACAGATCTCGGTAATCGGACGGACGCACTGGAAACAAAGACGGACGATCTCTGCCGCTCCCAACACCGCATTGACAGTGAACTCGCTAGATTGCACGAGGAAATGGAGACCCTCAAGGAGCGACAAGAGGACCAAGAAAACCGCTCGCGTAGAAATAATCTGCGCATACGTGGCGTTCCAGAATCGGTTCTCGGCCCATCGCTACCAACATTCTTGAGAGAATTCTTCACACACTTGGCACCGGACCTTACGGTCGAAGAATGCCTCTGCGATAGGGCACATAGAGCACTCCGGGCAAAACCATCTCCCGCCCAACCGCCCAGGGAAGTTATTGTCCGTTTCCATTATTTCCGCTCGAAGGAGAAAATGTTGTCCTCCGTTCGAGATACATCGGAGATCCTGTTTAAAGGCACGCAGCTGCAGATCTTTCAGGACCTGGCACCCTCCACAATCCAAAAACGACGAGACCTCCAACCGGTCACCCGGATCCTGCGACAACATCAGATCAGATACAGATGGGGATTCCCCTTCCACTTACACGTTTCGGTCAATAACTCTGTTCACTCGGTCAAGACCTTAACCCAAGGACAGGAACTGCTGGCAAAGCTAGATCTCCTCCCAGCATCAGCTGTAGATGACATGGCGGCCTCATCATCTAAACCGCCACACCCTCGGTCCCCTCTTCCTCACTGGACACGGGTGACCCGACAGCGCAATGTGGACAAGGATCCTACCTGACCTGGGGAAACCCCCCGATGTGTATAGTGTACGAACTGTTGGTGCAACGCCTCCACGACTCGAAACGAGTGAGAGCACTGGAAGATTCGACCTCAGTTCAAATACCAGTATCGTAACTATCCTCGGTTAATGCTGTTATAATCAAGTTATAATTGTTTACACCCCTGTGGTATTCCCCCCCCCCACCTCCCTCCCTCTCCTTCAACCCCCCCCTTTCCCCCCCCTTCTCTCTTGCCAAATTCCCCCCCCATCCCCTCCCCCTCCCCTCCCCATTTTTGTTTTTATGTTTGCATTTTTGTTGTCTGGACACAGTTCTCAATGTCCTATATTATATTATGTTTGCTATAAATGTAAAATGGTCATAGCCATTCTCAGCCTTCGTGGCCCGGGTGACTCACACCCTCTCACATGGTAGCTCAGTTACCCCCCTATAATCCCTTACTGTTGTTTATAATGTTACTTATTCGATGCTTTTTCCTAGCGGCCCCTAAATGGGACCCACAACCTCAGGGATGTTTCCCCATTTGGGGTATTTCTTCTTCTTTTCTATGTTCTTCCTTTTCTCTCTTTTCTTGTGACCTTTCCGCTCCTTCTCTTGCTTGGCCTTCGCCTGGCACAAATTGTACCTTGCTGGACTATACCTGGCAACATGCCACACTCCCCCACGTAAATAATCATGTCTCTTAAAATATTCTCGGTCAATGTAAATGGCCTGAACTCCCCTAGGAAGCGTACCGTGTTCCTGAGTGCTTGCAGACGTGAGAAAGTTGACATAGCATTCCTGCAGGAAACACACCTCACCGGTCCCCACACCCGGCTTAAGGGCAAATGGTTCTCCCAGTCCTATTTTGCCTCAGCAGACTGTAAAAAACGGGGAGTGGCCATCTTAGTTCATCGTAATATCCCGTTTATCCATTCCAGGACAGTGACAGACCCAGATGGACGGTTCCTTATGGTAATGGGTACCCTCCACTCTAAGGCTCTCACTTTGGTCTCCACCTACGCCCCCAACCAAGACCAATCTTTGTTTTTTTATTCTCTCTCTAAACGCCTATCACGAGAAGCACAGGGAAGCATTATCATGGGTGGTGACATTAATACCATAATCGACCCCTTGCTGGATAGATCCGGTCCTCCGCCTCACGCTTCCATGACGACCTTCCCTCGGGCTTCCCGCACACTTACCGCCACCATGAAACTCCACGGTCTCTGTGACACCTGGCGTTCCCAACACCCCCACACCAAAGATTTTACGCACTTCTCAGCTCCACATCAACACTACTCCAGGATTGACATGATCCACACCTCCACTGCCCTAGTGCCACTGATCTCGGATACGGGCATTACACCACTGACTTGGACGGACCACGCTGGGGTCTACCTCCTCATAGATATATACCGCACACCTCATAGGAAATACAAATGGCGTCTTGACGACTCGCTTCTACAACACCCCTCTGCACTGGAGGAAACCAGACTAGCGATCACATACTACTTCACTGAAAATATGTCTCCCGACATTCCATTTAATATCCTTTGGGAAGCCCACAAAGCCACGATTCGCGGCACCTTATTAGCAAAATCGTCGGCAATTAAGAAAAAAGCTGCACAGGAAATAGCCTCCCTCGAATCAGAAATAGCCACCTTACTATCCAAACATAAAGCATCCCCCGACCCCTCTTTGCTCACTCAGATAGACTCCCTCCGGGGACAACTCAACACCCTCCTATCCAACCGCGCGGCACTAATTCTTCGGAAACTGCAACAACGCTTTTACGACAAAATGGATAAAATAGATACCCTACTAGCCAACAAACTACGTCGTAAGCAGGCGCTGGGTGCAATAGATAAATTGTATTCGTCACAAAGAGGAACCTATACATATGACCCTGAATTGATGGCTGAAGATTTCCGCCTGTTTTATAGCTCCCTCTATAACCTACCTGACCCGCCCCTGCTGTCTCCTGACGGATCTGGGGGAGTGCGCTCATATTTATCTGATACCCCCCTTCCAACCCTATCCGACAATCAATTGGAAGCCCTTAATAGTCGAATCTCGGAGGAGGAGACAATAGCCGCCATACGATCTATGCGCTCGTCGGCTGCTCCAGGTCCGGACGGTTTCACAGCCCAATATTATAAACTCTTCGCGAAGGAACTGGCCCCATACCTAGCCTCCCTATTTAACGGTATCCTCGAGGGAGCCTCCTTCCTGCCGGAGACGTCCCGGGCCGACATAGTGGTAATCCCAAAGCCTGACAAAGACCCGACTAGCTGCTTAAACTACAGACCAATCTCACTACTGAACGTTGACTTGAAGATATACGCGAAAATACTAGCTAACCGTCTGGGTCCCTTGATGCCCGGCCTGGTCCACCCGGACCAGGTTGGCTTCATCCCTGGACGCCAGGCGTCTGACAACACCAGAAGGGCAATAGATCTAATATACTCAATCCAAAAACGGAAACCTCCCTCTCTCATTTTGGCTCTCGACGCGAAGAAGGCCTTCGACCGCATATCGTGGTCTTTTGCCTTTGCAGTCCTTGACAAAATGGGATTCTCCGGAAACTTTCTAGAGGGAATTAAAGCACTCTACCGCTCTCCGTCGGCCCAGGTTATGGTTAACGGTGTCTCCTCCTCCAGTTTCGGGATCACCAATGGTACCAGGCAGGGATGCACCCTCTCCCCTTTAATCTTTGCACTAGTCATGGAGCCCCTAGCAGCAAGGATCCGTAATAACAGTGCTATCCATGGAATATCCACGGGCCTATCCGAGCACAAGATAGCGTTATATGCCGACGACGTCCTGATTTCCCTCACTGACCCAGCCCAATCTCTCCCCGCTCTTTTATACGAGATCAGTTCATACTCACAGCTCTCTGGCTATAAAATAAACGTGAACAAAACAGAGATCCTCAACTTTTATATCCCGGCAGCTCTCAAACAAGACCTTCAAACTATCCTCCCCTGTAACTGGCTTACCAAGAAAATCAAATACCTTGGTGTGTACTTGACCCACCATCACCACCAACTTTTCCAAGCAAATTATCCCCGTTTATTACAGACAATTAAGGAGGACTTGGTGGAATGGTCCAGTTATTTTAAATCATGGATAGGCAGAAATAACTCCGTCAAGATGAGCGTGCTCCCCCGACTCCTGTACTTCTTTCAGACCCTCCCGATTTACGTCCCTACCTACGTCTTCAAGACCCTACAACGCCAATCCTCCCTTTTTATTTGGAATCATAAACGTCCCCGAGTCAGACTTAAACTGCTTCAACGCCCCTCCAGAGGCGGCGGCCTGGGTATTCCGGACTTTAAGAAATACTTTTACGCAGCGCAACTCGCTCAATGTGCACAATGGTGCAACGAGGGCGGGACACGGAAGGTCTGGGTAGGGATAGAGGCGGAGGAGACGGGCCTAGCTACACTATCCTCTCTACTGTGGCTTCACCGGAACCAGCGTCCCCGTGCGGCCTTATCGCACCCTGTAGTAAGTCGCTCCCTAGCGACATGGGACCTGACAAATAGACGGTTCAGTTTGGCCCCATACCCATCCCCGCTAATTCCGTTATTTAACAACCCAGCCTTCCCACCAGGTATGAGTAGAGCCACGCATACATCCTGGCGCTCAAGCGGTATACTATATGTTAATGATATCACCTCCACAGCTACTTTCCCACAATTCGCAGATATCCGTGAAGGAACAGTAATCCCCTCATCGGACTTCTTTCGCTATCTACAAATCAGACATTTCCACTCCACCATTACCACTACTCTTCTCCACAGACATTTATCCCCCTTCGAATACATTAGCTGGAAACGCACCAACACTTAAGGCCTCATATCAGACATCTACACCCTCCTGGACGACCTCCCCACAACATCCCGGGCCCCTCATGAATTGGCATGGGAAAAGGAACTGGGAGTTACTATAGACAATGAGGACTGGGTAGATATATGGGACAATGCGGCCTCCAGCTCCATCTGTGTGAGAATTAAAGAAAATATCTATAAATTACTCTACCGATGGTACTATGGCCCTCATTCCGAGTTGATCGCTCGCAAGGCGAATTTAGCAGAGTTACACACGCTAAGCCTACGCCTACTGGGAGTGTATCTTAGCTTCTTAAAATTGCGACCGATGTATTCGCAATATTGCGATTACAAACTACTTAGCAGTTTCAGAGTAGCTTCAGACTTACTCGGTATCTACGATCAGTTCAGTGCTTGTCGTTCCTGGTTTGACGTCATAAACACACCCAGCGTTCGCCCAGACACTCCCCCGTTTCTCCGGCCACTCCTGCGTTTTTTCCGGAAACGGCAGCGTTTTTATCCACACGCCCCTAAAACGCTGTGTTTCCGCCCAGTAACACCCATTTCCTGTCAATCACACTACGATCGCCGGAGCGAAGAAAAAGCCGTGAGTAAAAATACTATCTTCATGGTAAAATTACTTGGCGCAGTCGCAGTGCGATTATTGCGCATGCGTACTAAGCGGAATTTCACTGCGATGCGATGAAAATTACCGAGCGAACGACTCGAATGAGGGCCTATGTCCCTTCCCGTCTGCATACTATGTTCCCCGACACTCCAGATGGATGCTGGAGGGGCTGTACGGACATTGGTTCGTTCTTACACATATGGTGGGCCTGCCCTAAAATTTACAAAATATGGGGTGAACTCATCACTTTGCTTTTGCGCTTGTTTGACACCTCCATCCCCCCCGACCCCCAATACTTTTTGCTCCCCATGACTCTTCCTACCCTCAATAGACACCAAAACAAACTATTCTGACATATAGTTTCGGCAATGACATGCCAAATTGCCACAGACTGGAAGAGCCCGACCCCCTCACCAATACCGGTGATAATCTCTCAGATATGGTATGTCCACAAAATGGAATACATGACCGCAGTCATTCGTAACACTTCGAAGCAATTTGATAAAGTATGGTCCCCGTGGCTAAACTTACAACAGGCTTCCTCCCCATTTATAACCTGACACGGCATGCCAAGGTCCTATCCACCTCTTGCCCCCGAATGCTACCCCACCACCCTCTCTCTACCCCCCCCTCTTTTCTTCAACCGGAGGTGCCCAGCCTCCTATGCTTTCCTGTCCCCTCCTGCTCGCTCTCTGAGTACTCTCTTCCTCTCATTTCCTCTGCTGACTCTCTATGACGGAAGGCCACTCCGTTGCCGAGAGTTTCCCACCTCTTATGTTTTAACTTGAATCTATAAACATGGGAAAACACAAAAACAAAAAAAGGATCCATTCTGTTGTAGTAACAATTTACTGTAACTAAATTTGTTCTTTAAGCACCCAAAATGTTCGGGTGTTCTGTTATGTTATCATTGTACTCATTTCATGATCCGACCAATAAAATGTGTTTTAAAATTTTTTTTTAGGGATATGCAGTGTAGATGAAGGCCTAACAGAAGGCTTTAAAATTTTCTCTCTAGTGTCCTTGGTTTGGGAGAAAAATGCAAAGGTACAAGACAGCTTTTCCTTGCCAATATCTTTCTTTTGCAAGGAGATACACATTGGTAAATTCAGGGCTATGCAGTGTAGATGAAGGCCTAACAGGAGGCTTTAAAATGTTCTCACTAGTGTCCTTAGTTTGGGAGAAAAATGCAAAGGTACAAGACAGCTTTTCCTTGCCAATATCTTTCTTTTGCAAGGAGATACACATTGGTAAATTCAGGGCTATGCGGTGTAGATGAAGGCCTAACAGGAGGCTTTAACATTTTCTCTCTAGTGTCCTTGGTTTGGGAGAAAAATGCAAAGGTATTTGACAGCTTTTCCTTGCCAATATCTTTCTTTTGCAAGGAGATACACATTGGTAAATTCTGGGCTATGCAGTGAATATGAAGGCCTAACAGTAGGCTTTAACATTTTCTCTCTAGTGTCCTTGGTTTGGTAGAAAAATGCAAAGGTACAAGACAGCTTTTCCTTACCAATTTCTTTCTTTTGCAAGGAGATACACATTGGTAAATTCAGGGCTATGCAGTGTATATGAAGGCCGAACAGGAGGCTTTAAAATTTTCTCTGTAGTGTTCTTGGTTTGGGAGAAAAATGCAAAGGTACAAGACAGCTTTTCCTTGCCTATTTCTTTCTTTTGCAAGGAGATACACATTGGTAAATCCAGGGCTATGCAGTGTTTATGAAGGCCTAACAGGAGGCTTTAAAAGTTTCTCTCTAGTGTCCTTGGTTTGGGAGAAAAATGCAAAAGTACAAGACAGCATTTCATTGCCAATATTTTTCTTTTGCAAGGAGTTACACATTGGTAAATTCAGGGCTATGCAGTGTAGATGACGGCCTTACAGGAGGCTTTAAAATTTTCTCTGTAGTGTCCTTGGTTTGGGAGAAAAATGCAAAGGTACAAGACAGCTTTTCCTTGCCAATTTCTTTCTTTTGCAAGGAGATACACATTGGTAAATTCAGGGCTATGCAGTGTATATGAAGGCCTAACATGAGGCTTTAAAATTTTCTCTGTAGTGTTCTTGGTTTGGGAGAAAAATGCAAAGGTACAAGACAGCTTTTCCTTGCCTATTTATTTATTTTGCAAGGAGATACACCTTGGTAAATTCAGGGCTATGCAGTGTAGATGAAGGCCTAACATGAGGCTTTAAAATTTTCTCTCTAGTGTCCTTGGTTTGGGAGAAAAATGCAAAGGTACAAGACAGCTTTTCCTTGCCAATATCTTTATTTTGTAAGGAGATACACATTGGTAAATTCAGGGCTATGCAGTGTAGATGAAGGCCTAACAGGAGGCTTTAACATTTTCTCTCTAGTGTCCTTGGTTTGGGAGAAAAATGCAAAGGTATTTGACAGCTTTTCCTTGCCAATATCTTTCTTTTGCAAGGAGATACACATTGGTAAATTCAGGGCTATGCAGTGAAGATGAAGGCCTAACAGTAGGCTTTAACATTTTCTCTATAGTGTCCTTGGTTTGGGAGAAAAATGCAAAAGTACATGACTGCTTTTCCTTGCCAATTTCTTTCTTTTGCAAGGAGATACACATTGATAAATTCAGGGATATGCAGTGTATATGAAGGCCGAACAGGAGGCTTTAACATTTTCTCTGTAGTGTTCTTGGTTTGGGAGAAAAATCCAAAGGTACAAGACAGCTTTTCCTTGCCTATTTCTTTCTTTTGCAAGGAGATACACATTGGTAAATCCAGGGCTATGCAGTGTAGATGAAGGCCTAACAGGAGGCTTTAACAGTTTCTCTCTAGTGTCCTTGGTTTGGGAGAAAAATGCAAAGGTATTTGACAGCTTTTCCTTGCCAATATCTTTCTTTTGCAAGGAGATACACATTGGTAAATTCAGGGCTATGCAGTGAAGATGAAGGCCTAACAGTAGGCTTTAACATTTTCTCTATAGTGTCCTTGGTTTGGGAGAAAAATGCAAAAGTACATGACTGCTTTACCTTGCCAATTTCTTTCTTTTGCAAGGAGATACACTTTGGTAAATTCAGGGCTATGCAGTGAAGATGAAGGCCTAACAGTAGGCTTTAACATTTTCTCTCTAGTGTCCTTGGTTTGGGAGAAAAATGCAAAGGTACAAGACAGCTTTTCCTTGCCAATATCTTTCTTTTGCAAGGAGATACACATTGGTAAATTCAGGGCTATGCAGTGAAGTTGAAGGCCTAACAGTAGGCTTTAACATTTTCTCTCTAGTGTCCTTGGTTTGGGAGAAAAATGCAAAGGTACAAGACAGCTTTTCCTTGCCAATTTCTTTCTTTTGCAAGGAGATACACATTGGTAGATTCAAGGCTATGCAGTGTATATGAAGGCCTAACAGGAGGCTTTAAAATTTTCTCTGTAGTGTTCTTAGTTTGGGAGAAAAATGCAAAGGTACAAGACAGCTTTTCCTTTCCAATTTCTTTCTTTTGCAAGGAGATACACATTGGTAAATTCAGGGCTATGCAGTGAAGATGAAGGCCTAACAGTAGGCTTTAACATTTTCTCTCTAGTGTCCTTGGTTTGGGAGAAAAATGCAAAGGTATTTGACAGCTTTTCCTTGCCAATATCTTTCTTTTGCAAGAAGATACACATTGGTAAATTCAGGGCTATGCAGTGTATATAAAGGCCGAACAGGAGGCTTTAAAATTTTCTATGTAGTGTTCTTGGTTTGGGAGAAAAATGCAAAGGTATTTGACAGCTTTTCCTTGCCAATTTCTTTCTTTTGCAAGGAAATACACATTGGTAAATTCAGGGCTATGCAGTGTAGATGACGGCCTAACAGGAGGCTTTAACATTTTCTCTCTAGTGTCCTTGGTTTGGGAGAAAAATGCAAAGGTATTTGACAGCTTTTCCTTGCCAATATCTTTCTTTTGCAAGGAGATACACATTGATAAATTCAGGGATATGCAGTGTATATAAAGGCCGAACAGGAGGCTTTAAAATTTTCTCTGTAGTGTTCTTGGTTTGGGAGAAAAATGCAAAGGTACAAGACAGCTTTTCCTTGCCTATTTCTTTCTTTTGCAAGGAGATACACATTGGTAAATCCAGGGCTATGCAGTGTAGATGAAGGCCTAACAGGAGGCTTTAACATTTTCTCTCTAGTGTCCTTGGTTTGGGAGAAAAATGCAAAAGTACATGACTGCTTTTCCTTGCCAATTTCTTTCTTTTGCAATGAGATACACATTGGTAAATTTAGGGTATGCAGTGTAGATGAAGGCCTAACAGAAGGCTTTAAAAGTTTCTCTCTAGTGTCCTTGGTATGGGAGAAAAATGCAAAGGTACAAGACAGCTTTTCCTTGCAAATATCTTTCTTTTGCAAGGAGATACACATTGGTAAATTCAGGGCTATGCAGTGAAGTTGAAGGCTTAACAGTAGGCTTTAACATTTTCTCTCTAGTGTCCTTGGTTTGGGAGAAAAATGCAAAGGTACAAGACAGCTTTTCCTTGCCAATTTCTTTCTTTTGCAAGGAGATACACATTGGTAGATTCAGGGCTATGCAGTGTATATGAAGGCCTAACAGGAGGCTTTAAAATTTTCTCTGTAGTGTTCTTGGTTTGGGAGAAAAATGCAAAGGTACAAGACAGCTTTTCCTTGCCTATTTCTTTCTTTTGCAAGGAGATACATATTGGTAAATTCAGGGCTATGCAGTGTAGATGAAGTCCTAACAGGAGGCTTTTACATTTTCTCTCTAGTGTCCTTGGTTTGGGAGAAAAATGCAAAGGTACAAGACAGCTTTTCCTTGCCAATATCTTTCTTTTGCAAGGAGATACACATTGGTAAATTCAGGGCTATGCAGTGAAGATGAAGGCCTAACAGTAGGCTTTAACATTTTCTCTCTAGTGTCCTTGGTTTGGGAGAAAAATGCAAAGGTACAAGACAGCTTTTCCTTGCCAATTTCTTTCTTTTGCAAGGAGATACACATTGGTAAATTCAGGGCTATGTAGTGTATATGAAGGCCGAACAGGAGGCTTTAAAATTTTCTCTGTAGTGTTCTTGGTTTGGGAGAAAAATGCAAAGGTACAAGACAGCTTTTCCTTGCCTATTTCTTTCTTTTGCAAGGAGATACACATTGGTAAATTCAGGGCTATGCAGTGTAGATGAAGGCGTAACAGGAGGCTTTAACATTTTCTCTCTAGTGTCCTTGGTTTGGGAGAAAAATGCAAAGGTACAAGACATCTTTTCCTTGCCTATTTCTTTCTTTTGCAAGGAGATACACATTGGTAAATCCAGGGCTATGCAGTGTTTATGAAGGCCTAACAGGAGGCTTTACAAGTTTCTCTCTAGTGTCCTTGGTTTGGGAGAAAAATGCAAAGGTACAAGACAGCTTTTCCTTGCCAATATATTTCTTTTGCAAGGAGATACACATTGGTGAATTCAGGGCTATGCAGTGAAGATGAAGGCCTAACAGTAGGCTTTAACATTTTCTCTATAGTGTCCTTGGTTTGGGAGAAAAATGTAAAGGTACAAGACAGCTTTTCCTTGCCAATTTCTTTCTTTTGCAAGGAGATACACATTGGTAAATTTAGGGATATGCAGTGTATATGAAGGCCGAACAGGAGGCTTTAAAATTTTCTCTGTAGTGTTCTTGGTTTGGGAGAAAAATGCAAAGGTACAAGACAGCTTTTCCTTGCCTATTTCTTTCTTTTGCAAGGAGATACACATTGGTAAATCCAGGGCTATGCAGTGTTTATGAAGGCCTAACAGGAGGCTTTAAAAGTTTCTCTCTAGTGTCCTTGGTTTGGGAGAAAAATGCAAAAGTACAAGACAGCATTTCCTTGCCAATATCTTTCTTTTGCAAGGAGATACACATTGGTAAATTCAGGGCTATGCAGTGTAGATGACGGCCTAACAGGAGGCTTTAAAAGTTTCTCTCTAGTGTCCTTGGTTTGGGAGAAAAATGCAAAGGTACAAGACAGCTTTTCCTTGCCTATTTCTTTCTTTTGCAAGGAGATACATATTGGTAAATTCAGGGCTATGCAGTGTAGATGAAGTCCTAACAGGAGGCTTTTAAATTTTCTCTCTAGTGTCCTTGGTTTGGGAGAAAAATGCAAAGGTACAAGACAGCTTTTCCTTGCCAATATCTTTCTTTTGCAAGGAGATACACATTGGTAAATTCAGGGCTATGCAGTGAAGATGAAGGCCTAACAGTAGGCTTTAACATTTTCTCTCTAGTGTCCTTGGTTTGGGAGAAAAATGCAAAGGTACAAGACAGCTTTTCCTTGCCAATTTCTTTCTTTTGCAAGGAGATACACATTGGTAAATTCAGGGCTATGTAGTGTATATGAAGGCCGAACAGGAGGCTTTAAAATTTTCTCTGTAGTGTTCTTGGTTTGGGAGAAAAATGCAAAGGTACAAGACAGCTTTTCCTTGCCTATTTCTTTCTTTTGCAAGGAGATACACCTTGGTAAATTCAGGGCTATGCAGTGTAGATGAAGGCGTAACAGGAGGCTTTAACATTTTCTCTCTAGTGTCCTTGGTTTGGGAGAAAAATGCAAAGGTACAAGACATCTTTTCCTTGCCTATTTCTTTCTTTTGCAAGGAGATACACATTGGTAAATCCAGGGCTATGCAGTGTTTATGAAGGCCTAACAGGAGGCTTTACAAGTTTCTCTCTAGTGTCCTTGGTTTGGGAGAAAAATGCAAAGGTACAAGACAGCTTTTCCTTGCCAATATATTTCTTTTGCAAGGAGATACACATTGGTGAATTCAGGGCTATGCAGTGAAGATGAAGGCCTAACAGTAGGCTTTAACATTTTCTCTATAGTGTCCTTGGTTTGGGAGAAAAATGTAAAGGTACAAGACAGCTTTTCCTTGCCAATTTCTTTCTTTTGCAAGGAGATACACATTGGTAAATTTAGGGATATGCAGTGTATATGAAGGCCGAACAGGAGGCTTTAAAATTTTCTCTGTAGTGTTCTTGGTTTGGGAGAAAAATGCAAAGGTACAAGACAGCTTTTCCTTGCCTATTTCTTTCTTTTGCAAGGAGATACACATTGGTAAATCCAGGGCTATGCAGTGTTTATGAAGGCCTAACAGGAGGCTTTAAAAGTTTCTCTCTAGTGTCCTTGGTTTGGGAGAAAAATGCAAAAGTACAAGACAGCATTTCCTTGCCAATATCTTTCTTTTGCAAGGAGATACACATTGGTAAATTCAGGGCTATGCAGTGTAGATGACGGCCTAACAGGAGGCTTTAAAAGTTTCTCTCTAGTGTCCTTGGTTTGGGAGAAAAATGCAAAGGTACAAGACAGCTTTTCCTTGCCTATTTCTTTCTTTTGCAAGGAGATACATATTGGTAAATTCAGGGCTATGCAGTGTAGATGAAGTCCTAACAGGAGGCTTTTAAATTTTCTCTCTAGTGTCCTTGGTTTGGGAGAAAAATGCAAAGGTACAAGACAGCTTTTCCTTGCCAATATCTTTCTTTTGCAAGGAGATACACATTGGTAAATTCAGGGCTATGCAGTGAAGATGAAGGCCTAACAGTAGGCTTTAACATTTTCTCTCTAGTGTCCTTGGTTTGGGAGAAAAATGCAAAGGTACAAGACAGCTTTTCCTTGCCAATTTCTTTCTTTTGCAAGGAGATACACATTGGTAAATTCAGGGCTATGTAGTGTATATGAAGGCCGAACAGGAGGCTTTAAAATTTTCTCTGTAGTGTTCTTGGTTTGGGAGAAAAATGCAAAGGTACAAGACAGCTTTTCCTTGCCTATTTCTTTCTTTTGCAAGGAGATACACCTTGGTAAATTCAGGGCTATGCAGTGTAGATGAAGGCGTAACAGGAGGCTTTAACATTTTCTCTCTAGTGTCCTTGGTTTGGGAGAAAAATGCAAAGGTACAAGACATCTTTTCCTTGCCTATTTCTTTCTTTTGCAAGGAGATACACATTGGTAAATCCAGGGCTATGCAGTGTTTATGAAGGCCTAACAGGAGGCTTTACAAGTTTCTCTCTAGTGTCCTTGGTTTGGGAGAAAAATGCAAAGGTACAAGACAGCTTTTCCTTGCCAATATATTTCTTTTGCAAGGAGATACACATTGGTGAATTCAGGGCTATGCAGTGAAGATGAAGGCCTAACAGTAGGCTTTAACATTTTCTCTATAGTGTCCTTGGTTTGGGAGAAAAATGTAAAGGTACAAGACAGCTTTTCCTTGCCAATTTCTTTCTTTTGCAAGGAGATACACATTGGTAAATTTAGGGATACGCAGTGTATATGAAGGCCGAACAGGAGGCTTTAAAATTTTCTCTGTAGTGTTCTTGGTTTGGGAGAAAAATGCAAAGGTACAAGACAGCTTTTCCTTGCCTATTTCTTTCTTTTGCAAGGAGATACACATTGGTAAATCCAGGGCTATGCAGTGTTTATGAAGGCCTAACAGGAGGCTTTAAAAGTTTCTCTCTAGTGTCCTTGGTTTGGGAGAAAAATGCAAAAGTACAAGACAGCATTTCCTTGCCAATATCTTTCTTTTGCAAGGAGATACACATTGGTAAATTCAGGGCTATGCAGTGTAGATGACGGCCTAACAGGAGGCTTTAAAAGTTTCTCTCTAGTGTCCTTGGTTTGGGAGAAAAATGCAAAGGTACAAGACAGCTTTTCCTTGCCAATATCTTTCTTTTGCAAGGAGATACACATTGGTAAATTCAGGGCTATGCAGTGAAGTTGAAGGCCTAACAGTAGGCTTTAACATTTTCTCTCTAGTGTCCTTGGTTTGGGAGAAAAATGCAAAGGTACAAGACAGCTTTTCCTTGCCAATTTCTTTCTTTTGCAAGGAGATACACATTGGTAAATTCAGGGCTATGCAGTGTATATGAAGGCCTAACAGGAGGCTTTAAACTTTTCACTGTAGTGTTCTTGGTTTGGGAGAAAAATGCAAAGGTACAAGACAGCTTTTCCTTGCCAATATCTTTCTTTTGCAAGGAGATACACATAGGTAAATTTAGGGATATGCAGTGTAGATGAAGGCCTAACAGAAGGCTTTAAAAGTTTCTCTCTAGTGTCCTTGGTTTGGGAGAAAAATGCAAAGGTACAAGACAGCTTTTCCTTGCCAATTTCTTTCTTTTGCAAGGAGATACACATTGATAAATTCAGGGATATGCAGTGTATATGAAGGCCGAACAGGAGGCTTTAACATTTTCTCTGTAGTGTTCTTGGTTTGGGAGAAAAATGCAAAGGTACAAGACAGCTTTTCCTTGCCTATTTCTTTCTTTTGCAAGGAGATACACATTGGTAAATCCAGGGCTATGCAGTGTAGATGAAGGCCTAACAGGAGGCTTTAACAGTTTCTCTCTAGTGTCCTTGGTTTGGGAGAAAAATGCAAAGGTATTTGACAGATTTTCCTTGCCAATATCTTTCTTTTGCAAGGAGATACACATTGGTAAATTCAGGGCTATGCAGTGAAGATGAAGGCCTAACAGTAGGCTTTAACATTTTCTCTATAGTGTCCTTGGTTTGGGAGAAAAATGCAAAAGTACATGACTGCTTTTCCTTGCCAATTTCTTTCTTTTGCAAGGAGATACACATTGGTAAATTCAGGGCTATGCAGTGAAGATGAAGGCCTAACAGTAGGCTTTAACATTTTCTCTCTAGTGTCCTTGGTTTGGGAGAAAAATGCAAAGGTACAAGACAGCTTTTCCTTACCAATATATTTCTTTTGCAAGGAGATACACATTGGTAAATTCAGGGCTATGCAGTGAAGTTGAAGGCCTAACAGTAGGCTTTAACATTTTCTCTCTAGTGTCCTTGGTTTGGGAGAAAAATGCAAAGGTACAAGACAGCTTTTCCTTGCCAATTTCTTTCTTTTGCAAGGAGATACACATTGGTAGATTCAAGGCTATGCAGTGTATATGAAGGCCTAACAGGAGGCTTTAAAATTTTCTCTGTAGTGTTCTTAGTTTGGGAGAAAAATGCAAAGGTACAAGACAGCTTTTCCTTGCCAATTTCTTTCTTTTGCAAGGAGATACACATTGGTAAATTCAGGGCTATGCAGTGAAGATGAAGGCCTAATAGTAGGCTTTAACATTTTCTCTCTAGTGTCCTTGGTTTGGGAGAAAAATGCAAAGGTATTTGACAGCTTTTCCTTGCCAATATCTTTCTTTTGCAAGAAGATACACATTGGTAAATTCAGGGCTATGCAGTGTATATAAAGGCCGAACAGGAGGCTTTAAAATTTTCTCTGTAGTGTTCTTGGTTTGGGAGAAAAATGCAAAGGTACAAGACAGCTTTTCCTTGCCTATTTCTTTCTTTTGCAAGGAGATACACATTGGTAAATCCAGGGCTATGCAGTGTAGATGAAGGCCTAACAGGAGGCTTTAACATTTTCTCTCTAGTGTCCTTGGTTTGGGAGAAAAATGCAAAAGTACATGACTGCTTGTCCTTGCCAATTTCTTTCTTTTGCAATGAGATACACATTGGTAAATTTAGGGTATGCAGTGTAGATGAAGGCCTAACAGAAGGCTTTAAAAGTTTCTCTCTAGTGTCCTTGGTATGGGAGAAAAATGCAAAGGTACAAGACAGCTTTTCCTTGCAAATATCTTTCTTTTGCAAGGAGATACACATTGGTAAATTCAGGGCTATGCAGTGAAGTTGAAGGCCTAACAGTAGGCTTTAACATTTTCTCTCTAGTGTCCTTGGTTTGGGAGAAAAATGCAAAGGTACAAGACAGCTTTTCCTTGCCAATTTCTTTCTGTTGCAAGGAGATACACATTGGTAGATTCAGGGCTATGCAGTGTATATGAAGGCCTAACAGGAGGCTTTAAAATTTTCTCTGTAGTGTTCTTGGTTTGGGAGAAAAATGCAAAGGTACAAGACAGCTTTTCCTTGCCTATTTCTTTCTTTTGCAAGGAGATACATATTGGTAAATTCAGGGCTATGCAGTGTAGATGAAGTCCTAACAGGAGGCTTTAAAATTTTCTCTCTAGTGTCCTTGGTTTGGGAGAAAAATGCAAAGGTACAAGACAGCTTTTCCTTGCCAATATCTTTCTCTTGCAAGGAGATACACATTGGTAAATTCAGGGCTATGCAGTGAAGATGAAGGCCTAACAGTAGGCTTTAACATTTTCTCTCTAGTGTCCTTGGTTTGGGAGAAAAATGCAAAGGTACAAGACAGCTTTTCCTTGCCAATTTCTTTCTTTTGCAAGGAGATACACATTGGTAAATTCAGGGCTATGTAGTGTATATGAAGGCCGAACAGGAGGCTTTAAAATTTTCTCTGTAGTGTTCTTGGTTTGGGAGAAAAATGCAAAGGTACAAGACAGCTTTTCCTTGCCTATTTCTTTCTTTTGCAAGGAGATACACATTGGTAAATTCAGGGCTATGCAGTGTAGATGAAGGCGTAACAGGAGGCTTTAACATTTTCTCTCTAGTGTCCTTGGTTTGGGAGAAAAAAGCAAAGGTACAAGACATCTTTTCCTTGCCTATTTCTTTCTTTTGCAAGGATATACACATTGGTAAATCCAGGGCTATGCAGTGTTTATGAAGGCCTAACAGGAGGCTTTACAAGTTTCTCTCTAGTGTCCTTGGTTTGGGAGAAAAATGCAAAGGTACAAGACAGCTTTTCCTTGCCAATATCTTACTTTTGCAAGGAGATACACATTGGTAAATTCAGGGCTATGCAGTGAAGATGAAGGCCTAACAGTAGGCTTTAACATTTTCTCTCTAGTGTCCTTGGTTTGGGAGAAAAATGTAAAGGTACAAGACAGCTTTTCCTTGCCAATTTCTTTCTTTTGCAAGGAGATACACATTGGTAAATTTAGGGATATGCAGTGTATATGAAGGCCGAACAGGAGGCTTTAAAATTTTCTCTGTAGTGTTCTTGGTTTGGGAGAAAAATGCAAAGGTACAAGACAGCTTTTCCTTGCCTATTTCTTTCTTTTGCAAGGAGATACACATTGGTAAATCCAGGGCTATGCAGTGTTTATGAAGGCCTAACAGGAGGCTTTAAAAGTTTCTCTCTAGTGTCCTTGGTTTGGGAGAAAAATGCAAAAGTACAAGACAGCATTTCCTTGCCAATATCTTTCTTTTGCAAGGAGATACACATTGGTAAATTCAGGGCTATGCAGTGTAGGTGACGGCCTAACAGGAGGCTTTAAAAGTTTCTCTCTAGTGTCCTTGGTTTGGGAGAAAAATGCAAAGGTACAAGACAGCTTTTCCTTGCCAATATCTTTCTTTTGCAAGGAGATACACATTGGTAAATTCAGGGCTATGCAGTGAAGTTGAAGGCCTAACAGTAGGCTTTAACATTTTCTCTCTAGTGTCCTTGGTTTGGGAGAAAAATGCAAAGGTACAAGACAGCTTTTCCTTGCCAATTTCTTTCTTTTGCAAGGAGATACACATTGGTAAATTCAGGGCTATGCAGTGTATATGAAGGCCTAACAGGAGGCTTTAAACTTTTCTCTGTAGTGTTCTTGGTTTGGGAGAAAAATGCAAAGGTACAAGACAGCTTTTCCTTGCCAATATCTTTCTTTTGCAAGGAGATACACATAGGTAAATTTAGGGATATGCAGTGTAGATGAAGGCCTAACAGAAGGCTTTAAAAGTTTCTCTCTAGTGTCCTTGGTTTGGGAGAAAAATGCAAAGGTACAAGACAGCTTTTCCTTGCCAATATCTTTATTTTGTAAGGAGATACAAATTGGTAAATTCAGGGCTATGCAGTGTAGATGAAGGCCTAACAGGAGGCTTTAAAATTTTCTCACTAGTGTCCTTAGTTTGGGAGAAAAATGCAAAGGTACAAGACAGCTTTTCCTTGCCAATATCTTTCTTTTGCAAGGCGATACACATTGGTAAATTCAGGGCTATGCAGTGAAGTTGAAGGCCTAACAGTAGGCTTTAACATTTTCTCTCTAGTGTCCTTGGTTTGGGAGAAAAATGCAAAGGTACAAGACAGCTTTTCCTTGCCAATTTCTTTCTTTTGCAAGGAGATACACATTGGTAAATTCAGGGCTATGTAGTGTATATGAAGGCCGAACAGGAGGCTTTAAAATTTTCTCTGTAGTGTTCTTGGTTTGGGAGAAAAATGCAAAGGTACAAGACAGCTTTTCCTTGCCTATTTCTTTCTTTTGCAAGGAGATACACATTGGTAAATTCAGGGCTATGCAGTGTAGATGAAGGCCTAACAGGAGGCTTTAACATTTTCTCTCTAGTGTCCTTGGTTTGGGAGAAAAATGCAAAGGTACAAGACATCTTTTCCTTGCCTATTTCTTTCTTTTGCAAGGAGATACACATTGGTAAATCCAGGGCTATGCAGTGTTTATGAAGGCCTAACAGGAGGCTTTACAAGTTTCTCTCTAGTGTCCTTGGTTTGGGAGAAAAATGCAAAGGTACAAGACAGCTTTTCCTTGCCAATATATTTCTTTTGCAAGGAGATACACATTGGTGAATTCAGGGCTATGCAGTGAAGATGAAGGCCTAACAGTAGGCTTTAACATTTTCTCTCTAGTGTCCTTGGTTTGGGAGAAAAATGTAAAGGTACAAGACAGCTTTTCCTTGCCAATTTCTTTCTTTTGCAAGGAGATACACATTGGTAAATTTAGGGATATGCAGTGTATATGAAGGCCGAACAGGAGGCTTTAACATTTTCTCTCTAGTGTCCTTGGTTTGGGAGAAAAATGCAAAGGTACAAGACAGCTTTTCCCTGCCAATTTCTTTCTTTTGCAAGGAGATACACATTGGTAAATTCAGGGCTATGCAGTGTATATGAAGGCCTAACAGGACGTTTCAAACTTTTCACTGTAGTGTTCTTGGTTTGGGAGAAAAATGCAAAGGTACAAGACAGCTTTTCCTTGCCAATATCTTTCTTTTGCAAGGAGATACACATAGGTAAATTTAGGGATATGCAGTGTAGATGAAGGCCTAACAGAAGGCTTTAAAAGTTTCTCTCTAGTGTCCTTGGTTTGGGAGAAAAATGCAAAGGTACAAGACAGCTTTTCCTTGCCAATATCTTTATTTTGTAAGGAGATACAAATTGGTAAATTCAGGGCTATGCAGTGTAGATGAAGGCCTAACAGGAGGCTTTAAAATTTTCTCACTAGTGTCCTTAGTTTGGGAGAAAAATGCAAAGGTACAAGACAGCTTTTCCTTGCCAATATCTTTCTTTTGCAAGGCGATACACATTGGTAAATCCAGGGCTATGCAGTGTTTATGAAGGCCTAACAGGAGGCTTTAAAAGTTTCTCTCTAGTGTCCTTGGTTTGGGAGAAAAATGCAAAAGTACAAGACAGCATTTCCTTGCCAATATTTTTCTTTTGCAAGGAGTTACACATTGGTAAATTCAGGGCTATGCAGTGTAGATGACGGCCTAACAGGAGGCTTTGAAAGTTTCTCTCTAGTGTCCTTGGTTTGGGAGAAAAATGCAAAGGTACAAGACAGCTTTTCCTTGCCAATTTCTTTCTTTTGCAAGGAGATACACATTGGTAAATTCGGGGCTATGCAGTGTATATGAAGGCCTAACATGAGGCTTTAAAATTTTCTCTGTAGTGTTCTTGGTTTGGGAGAAAAATGCAAAGGTACAAGACAGCTTTTCCTTGCCTATTTATTTATTTTGCAAGGAGATACACCTTGGTAAATTCAGGGCTATGCAGTGTAGATGAAGGCCTAACATGAGGCTTTAAAATTTTCTCTCTAGTGTCCTTGGTTTGGGAGAAAAATGCAAAGGTACAAGACAGCTTTTCCTTGCCAATATCTTTATTTTGTAAGGAGATACACATTGGTAAATTCAGGGCTATGCAGTGTAGATGAAGGCCTAACAGGAGGCTTTAACATTTTCTCTCTAGTGTCCTTGGTTTGGGAGAAAAATGCAAAGGTATTTGACAGCTTTTCCTTGCCAATATCTTTCTTTTGCAAGGAGATACACATTGGTAAATTCAGGGCTATGCAGTGAAGATGAAGGCCTAACAGTAGGCTTTAAAAGTTTCTCTATAGTGTCCTTGGTTTGGGAGAAAAATGCAAAAGTACATGACTGCTTTTCCTTGCCAATTTCTTTCTTTTGCAAGGAGATACACATTGATAAATTCAGGGATATGCAGTGTATATGAAGGCCGAACAGGAGGCTTTAACATTTTCTCTGTAGTGTTCTTGGTTTGGGAGAAAAATGCAAAGGTACAAGACAGCTTTTCCTTGCCTATTTCTTTCTTTTGCAAGGAGATACACATTGGTAAATCCAGGGCTATGCAGTGTAGATAAAGGCCTAACAGGATGCTTTAACAGTTTCTCTCTAGTGTCCTTGGTTTGGGAGAAAAATGCAAAGGTATTTGACAGCTTTTCCTTGCCAATATCTTTCTTTTGCAAGGAGATACACATTGGTAAATTCAGGGCTATGCAGTGAAGATGAAGGCCTAACAGTAGGCTTTAACATTTTCTCTATAGTGTCCTTGGTTTGGGAGAAAAATGCAAAAGTACATGACTGCTTTTCCTTGCCAATTTCTTTCTTTTGCAAGGAGATACACATTGGTAAATTCAGGGCTATGCAGTGAAGATGAAGGCCTAACAGTAGGCTTTAACATTTTCTCTCTAGTGTCCTTGGTTTGGGAGAAAAATGCAAAGGTACAAGACAGCTTTTCCTTGCCAATATATTTCTTTTGCAAGGAGATACACATTGGTAAATTCAGGGCTATGCAGTGAAGTTGAAGGCCTAACAGTAGGCTTTAACATTTTCTCTCTAGTGTCCTTGGTTTGGGAGAAAAATGCAAAGGTACAAGACAGCTATTCCTTGCCAATTTCTTTCTTTTGCAAGGAGATACACATTGGTAAATCCAGGGCTATGCAGTGTTTATGAAGGCCTAACAGGAGGCTTTAAAAGTTTCTCTGTAGTGTTCTTGGTTTGGGAGAAAAATGCAAAGGTACAAGACAGCTTTTCCTTGCCTATTTCTTTCTTTTGCAAGGAGATACACATTGGTAAATCCAGGGCTATGCAGTGTAGATGTAGGCCTAACAGGAGGCTTTAACATTTTCTCTCTAGTGTCCTTGGTTTGGGAGAAAAATGCAAAAGTACATGACTGCTTGTCCTTGCCAATTTCTTTCTTTTGCAATGAGATACACATTGGTAAATTTAGGGTATGCAGTGTAGATGAAGGCCTAACAGAAGGCTTTAAAAGTTTATCTCTAGTGTCCTTGGTATGGGAGAAAAATGCAAAGGTACAAGACAGCTTTTCCTTGCAAATATCTTTCTTTTGCAAGGAGATACACATTGGTAAATTCAGGGCTATGCAGTGAAGTTGAAGGCCTAACAGTAGGCTTTAACATTTTCTCTCTAGTGTCCTTGGTTTGGGAGAAAAATGCAAAGGTACAAGACAGCTTTTCCTTGCCAATTTCTTTCTGTTGCAAGGAGATACACATTGGTAGATTCAGGGCTATGCAGTGTATATGAAGGCCTAACAGGAGGCTTTAAAATTTTCTCTGTAGTGTTCTTGGTTTGGGAGAAAAATGCAAAGGTACAAGACAGCTTTTCCTTGCCTATTTCTTTCTTTTGCAAGGAGATACATATTGGTAAATTCAGGGCTATGCAGTGTAGATGAAGTCCTAACAGGAGGCTTTAAAATTTTCTCTCTAGTGTCCTTGGTTTGGGAGAAAAATGCAAAGGTACAAGACAGCTTTTCCTTGCCAATATCTTTCTCTTGCAAGGAGATACACATTGGTAAATTCAGGGCTATGCAGTGAAGATGAAGGCCTAACAGTAGGCTTTAACATTTTCTCTCTAGTGTCCTTGGTTTGGGAGAAAAATGCAAAGGTACAAGACAGCTTTTCCTTGCCAATTTCTTTCTTTTGCAAGGAGATACACATTGGTAAATTCAGGGCTATGTAGTGTATATGAAGGCCGAACAGGAGGCTTTAAAATTTTCTCTGTAGTGTTCTTGGTTTGGGAGAAAAATGCAAAGGTACAAGACAGCTTTTCCTTGCCTATTTCTTTCTTTTGCAAGGAGATACACATTGGTAAATTCAGGGCTATGCAGTGTAGATGAAGGCGTAACAGGAGGCTTTAACATTTTCTCTCTAGTGTCCTTGGTTTGGGAGAAAAATGCAAAGGTACAAGACATCTTTTCCTTGCCTATTTCTTTCTTTTGCAAGGAGATACACATTGGTAAATCCAGGGCTATGCAGTGTTTATGAAGGCCTAACAGGAGGCTTTACAAGTTTCTCTCTAGTGTCCTTGGTTTGGGAGAAAAATGCAAAGGTACAAGACAGCTTTTCCTTGCCAATATCTTTCTTTTGCAAGGAGATACACATTGGTAAATTCAGGGCTATGCAGTGAAGATGAAGGCCTAACAGTAGGCTTTAACATTTTCTCTCTAGTGTCCTTGGTTTGGGAGAAAATTGTAAAGGTACAAGACAGCTTTTCCTTGCCAATTTCTTTCTTTTGCAAGGAGATACACATTGGTAAATTTAGGGATATGCAGTGTATATGAAGGCCGAACAGGAGGCTTTAAAATTTTCTCTGTAGTGTTCTTGGTTTGGGAGAAAAATGCAAAGGTACAAGACAGCTTTTCCTTGCCTATTTCTTTCTTTTGCAAGGAGATACACATTGGTAAATCCAGGGCTATGCAGTGTTTATGAAGGCCTAACAGGAGGCTTTAAAAGTTTCTCTCTAGTGTCCTTGGTTTGGGAGAAAAATGCAAAAGTACAAGACAGCATTTCCTTGCCAATATCTTTCTTTTGCAAGGAGATACACATTGGTAAATTCAGGGCTATGCAGTGTAGGTGACGGCCTAACAGGAGGCTTTAAAAGTTTCTCTCTAGTGTCCTTGGTTTGGGAGAAAAATGCAAAGGTACAAGACAGCTTTTCCTTGCCAATATCTTTCTTTTGCAAGGAGATACACATTGGTAAATTCAGGGCTATGCAGTGAAGTTGAAGGCCTAACAGTAGGCTTTAACATTTTCTCTCTAGTGTCCTTGGTTTGGGAGAAAAATGCAAAGGTACAAGATAGCTTTTCCTTGCCAATTTCTTTCTTTTGCAAGGAGATACACATTGGTAAATTCAGGGCTATGCAGTGTATATGAAGGCCTAACAGGAGGCTTTAAACTTTTCTCTGTAGTGTTCTTGGTTTGGGAGAAAAATGCAAAGGTACAAGACAGCTTTTCCTTGCCAATATCTTTCTTTTGCAAGGAGATACACATAGGTAAATTTAGGGATATGCAGTGTAGATGAAGGCCTAACAGAAGGCTTTAAAAGTTTCTCTCTAGTGTCCTTGGTTTGGGAGAAAAATGCAAAGGTACAAGACAGCTTTTCCTTGCCAATATCTTTATTTTGTAAGGAGATACAAATTGGTAAATTCAGGGCTATGCAGTGTAGATGAAGGCCTAACAGGAGGCTTTAAAATTTTCTCACTAGTGTCCTTAGTTTGGGAGAAAAATGCAAAGGTACAAGACAGCTTTTCCTTGCCAATATCTTTCTTTTGCAAGGCGATACACATTGGTAAATTCAGGGCTATGCAGTGAAGTTGAAGGCCTAACAGTAGGCTTTAACATTTTCTCTCTAGTGTCCTTGGTTTGGGAGAAAAATGCAAAGGTACAAGACAGCTTTTCCTTGCCAATTTCTTTCTTTTGCAAGGAGATACACATTGGTAAATTCAGGGCTATGCAGTGTATATGAAGGCCTAACAGGAGGCTTTAAACTTTTCTCTGTAGTGTTCTTGGTTTGGGAGAAAAATGCAAAGGTACAAGACAGCTTTTCCTTGCCAATATCTTTCTTTTGCAAGGAGATACACATAGGTAAATTTAGGGATATGCAGTGTAGATGAAGGCCTAACAGAAGGCTTTAAAAGTTTCTCTCTAGTGTCCTTGGTTTGGGAGAAAAATGCAAAGGTACAAGACAGCTTTTCCTTGCCAATATCTTTATTTTGTAAGGAGATACAAATTGGTAAATTCAGGGCTATGCAGTGTAGATGAAGGCCCAACAGGAGGCTTTAACATTTTCTCTCTAGTGTCCTTGGTTTGGGAGAAAAATGCAAAGGTATTTGACAGCTTTTCCTTGCCAATATCTTTCTTTTGCAAGGAGATACACATTGGTAAATTCAGGGCTATGCAGTGAAGATGACGGCCTAACAGTAGGCTTTAACATTTTCGCTCAAGTGTCCTTGGTTTGGGAGAAAAATGCAAAAGTACAAGACAGCTTTTCCTTGCCAATTTCTTTCTTTTGCAAGGAGATACACATTGGTAAATTCAGGGATATGCAGTATATATGAAGGCCGAACAGGAGGCTTTAAAATTTTCTCTGTAGTGTTCTTGGTTTGGGAGAAAAATGCAAAGGTACAAGACAGCTTTTCCTTGCCTATTTCTTTCTTTTGCAAGGAGATACACATTGGTAAATCCAGGGCTATGCAGTGTTTATGAAGGCCTAACAGGAGGCTTTAAAAGTTTCTCTCTAGTGTCCTTGGTTTGGGAGAAAAATGCAAAAGTACAAGACAGCATTTCCTTGCCAATATCTTTCTTTTGCAAGGAGATACACATTGGTAAATTCAGGGCTATGCAGTGTAGATGACGGCCTAACAGGAGGCTTTAAAAGTTTCTCTCTAGTGTCCTTGGTTTGGGAGAAAAATGCAAAGGTACAAGACAGCTTTTCCTTGCCAATATCTTTCTTTTGCAAGGAGATACACATTGGTAAATTCAGGGCTATGCAGTGAAGTTGAAGGCCTAACAGTAGGCTTTAACATTTTCTCTCTAGTGTCCTTGGTTTGGGAGAAAAATGCAAAGGTACAAGACAGCTTTTCCTTGCCAATTTCTTTCTTTTGCAAGGAGATACACATTGGTAAATTCAGGGCTATGCAGTGTATATGAAGGCCTAACAGGAGGCTTTAAACTTTTCACTGTAGTGTTCTTGGTTTGGGAGAAAAATGCAAAGGTACAAGACAGCTTTTCCTTGCCAATATCTTTCTTTTGCAAGGAGATACACATAGGTAAATTTAGGGATATGCAGTGTAGATGAAGGCCTAACAGAAGGCTTTAAAAGTTTCTCTCTAGTGTCCTTGGTTTGGGAGAAAAATGCAAAGGTACAAGACAGCTTTTCCTTGCCAATATCTTTATTTTGTAAGGAGATACAAATTGGTAAATTCAGGGCTATGCAGTGTAGATGAAGGCCTAACAGGAGGCTTTAAAATTTTCTCACTAGTGTCCTTAGTTTGGGAGAAAAATGCAAAGGTACAAGACAGCTTTTCCTTACCAATTTCTTTCTTTTGCAAGGAGATACACATTGGTAAATTCAGGGCTATGCAGTGTATATGAAGGCCGAACAGGAGGCTTTAAAATTTTCTCTGTAGTGTTCTTGGTTTGGGAGAAAAATGCAAAGGTACAAGACAGCTTTTCCTTGCCTATTTCTTTCTTTTGCAAGGAGATACACATTGGTAAATCCAGGGCTATGCAGTGTTTATGAAGGCCTAACAGGAGGCTTTAAAAGTTTCTCTCTAGTGTCCTTGGTTTGGGAGACAAATGCAAAAGTACAAGACAGCATTTCCTTGCCAATATTTTTCTTTTGCAAGGAGTTACACATTGGTAAATTCGGGGCTATGCAGTGTAGATGACGGCCTAACAGGAGGCTTTAAAAGTTTCTCTCTAGTGTCCTTGGTTTGGGAGAAAAATGCAAAGGTACAAGACAGCTTTTCCTTGCCAATTTCTTTCTTTTGCAAGGAGATACACATTGGTAAATTCAGGGCTATGCAGTGTATATGAAGGCCTAACATGAGGCTTTAAAATTTTCTCTGTAGTGTTCTTGGTTTGGGAGAAAAATGCAAAGGTACAAGACAGCTTTTCCTTGCCTATTTATTTATTTTGCAAGGAGATACACCTTGGTAAATTCAGGGCTATGCAGTGTAGATGAAGGCCTAACATGAGGCTTTAAAATTTTCTCTCTAGTGTCCTTGGTTTGGGAGAAAAATGCAAAGGTACAAGACAGCTTTTCCTTGCCAATATCTTTATTTTGTAAGGAGATACACATTGGTAAATTCAGGGCAATGCAGTGTAGATGAAGGCCTAACAGGAGGCTTTAACATTTTCTCTCTAGTGTCCTTGGTTTGGGAGAAAAATGCAAAGGTATTTGACAGCTTTTCCTTGCCAATATCTTTCTTTTGCAAGGAGATACACATTGGTAAATTCAGGGCTATGCAGTGAAGATGAAGGCCTAACAGTAGGCTTTAACATTTTCTCTATAGTGTCCTTGGTTTGGGAGAAAAATGCAAAAGTACATGACTGCTTTTCCTTGCCAATTTCTTTCTTTTGCAAGGAGATACACATTGATAAATTCAGGGATATGCAGTGTATATGAAGGCCGAACAGGAGGCTTTAACATTTTCTCTGTAGTGTTCTTGGTTTGGGAGAAAAATGCAAAGGTACAAGACAGCTTTTCCTTGCCTATTTCTTTCTTTTGCAAGGAGATACACATTGGTAAATCCAGGGCTATGCAGTGTAGATGAAGGCCTAACAGGAGGCTTTAACAGTTTCTCTCTAGTGTCCTTGGTTTGGGAGAAAAATGCAAAGGTATTTGACAGCTTTTCCTTGCCAATATCTTTCTTTTGCAAGGAGATACACATTGGTAAATTCAGGGCTATGCAGTGTAGATGAAGGCCTAACAGGAGGCTTTAAAATGTTCTCACTAGTGTCCTTAGTTTGGGAGAAAAATGCAAAGGTACAAGACAGCTTTTCCTTGCCAATATCTTTCTTTTGCAAGGAGATACACATTGGTAAATTCAGGGCTATGCAGTGTAGATGAAGGCCTAACAGGAGGCTTTAACATTTTCTCTCTAGTGTCCTTGGTTTGGGAGAAAAATGCAAAGGTATTTGACAGCTTTTCCTTGCCAATATCTTTCTTTTGCAAGGAGATACACATTGGTAAATTCAGGGCTATGCAGTGAAGATGAAGGCCTAACAGTAGGCTTTAACATTTTCTCTCTAGTGTCCTTGGTTTGGGAGAAAAATGCAAAGGTATTTGACAGCTTTTCCTTGCCAATTTCTTTCTTTTGCAAGGAGATACACATTGGTAAATTCAGGGCTATGCAGTGTATATGAAGGCCGAACAGGAGGCTTTAAAATTTTCTCTGTAGTGTTCTTGGTTTGGGAGAAAAATGCAAAGGTACAAGACAGCTTTTCCTTGCCTATTTCTTTCTTTTGCAAGGAAATACACATTGGTAAATCCAGGGCTATGCAGTGTTTATGAAGGCCTAACAGGAGGCTTTAAAAGTTTCTCTCTAGTGTCCTTGGTTTGGGAGAAAAATGCTAAAGTACAAGACAGCATTTCCTTGCCAATATCTTTATTTTGCAAGGAGATACACATTGGTAAATACAGGGCTATGCAGTGTAGATGACGGCCTAACAGGAGGCTTTAAAAGTTTCTCTCTAGTGTCCTTGGTTTGGGAGAAAAATGCAAAGGTACAAGACAGCTTTTCCTTACCAATATCTTTCTTTTGCAAGGAGATACACATTGGTAAATTCAGGGCTATGCAGTGAAGTTGAAGGCCTAATAGTAGGCTTTAACATTTTCTCTCTAGTGTCCTTGGTTTGGGAGAAAAATGCAAAGGTACAAGACAGCTTTTCCTTGCCAATTTCTTTCTTTTGCAAGGAGATACACATTGGTAAAATCAGGGCTATGCAGTGTATATGAAGGCCTAACAGGAGGCTTTAAAATTTTCTCTGTAGTATTCCTGGTTTGGGAGAAAAATGCAAAGGTACAAGATAGCTTTTCCTTGCCAATATCTTTCTTTTGCAAGGAGATACACATAGGTAAATTTAGGGATATGCAGTGTAGATGAAGGCCTAACAGAAGGCTTTAAAATTTTCTCTCTAGTGTCCTTGGTTTGGGAGATAAATGCAAAGGTACAAGACAGCTTTTCCTTGTCAATATCTTTATTTTGCAAGGAGATACACATTGGTAAATTCAGGGCTATGCAGTGTAGATGAAGGCCTAACAGGAGGCTTTAAAATGTTCTCACTAGTGTCCTTAGTTTGGGAGAAAAATGCAAAGGTACAAGACAGCTTTTCCTTGCCAATATCTTTCTTTTGCAAGGAGATACACATTGGTAAATTCAGGGCTATGCAGTGTATATGAAGGCCTAACAGGAGGCTTTAAAATTTTCTCTGTAGTGTTCTTGATTTGGGAGAAAAATGCAAAGGTACAAGACAGCTTTTTCTTGCCTATTTCTTTCTTTTGCAAGGAGATACACATTGGTAAATCCAGGGCTATGCAGTGTATATGAAGGCCTAAGAGGAGGCTTTAAAAGCTTCTCTCTAGTGTCCTTGGTTTGGGAGAAAAATGCAAAAGTACAAGACAGCTTTTCCTTGCCAATATCTTTCTTTTGCAAGGAGATACACATTGGTAAATTCAGGGCTATGCAGTGTAGATGACGGCCTAACAGGAGGCTTTAACATTTTCTCTCTAGTGTCCTTGGTTTGGGAGAAAAATGCAAAGGTACAAGACAGCTTTTCCTTGCCAATATCTTTCTTTTGCAAGGAGATACACTTTGTTAAAATCAGGGCTATGCAGTGAAGATGAAGGCCTAACAGGAGGCTTTAAAATTTTCTCTGTAGTGTTCTTGATTTGGGAGAAAAATGCAAAGGTACAAGACAGCTTTTTCTTGCCTATTTCTTTCTTTTGCAAGGAGATACACATTGGTAAATCCAGGGCTATGCAGTGTATATGAAGGCCTAAGAGGAGGCTTTAAAAGCTTCTCTCTAGTATCCTTGGTTTGGGAGAAAAATGCAAAGGTACAAGACAGCATTTCCTTGCCAATATCTTTCTTTTGCAAGGAGATACACATTGGTAAATTCAGGGCTATGCAGTGTAGATGACGGCCTAACAGGAGGCTTTAACATTTTCTCTCTAGTGTCCTTGGTTTGGGAGAAAAATGCAAAGGTACAAGACAGCTTTTCCTTGCCAATATCTTTCTTTTGCAAGGAGATACACATTGTTAAAATCAGGGCTATGCAGTGAAGATGAAGGCCTAACAGGAGGCTTTAACATTTTCTCTCTAGTGTCCTTGGTTTGGGAGAAAAGTGCAAAGGTATTTGACAGCTTTTCCTTGCCAATTTCTTTCTTTTGCAAGGAGATACACATTGGTAAATTCAGGGCTATGCAGTGAAGATGAAGGCCTAACAGTAGGCTTTAACATTTTCTCTCTAGTGTCCTTGGTTTGGGAGAAAAATGCAAAGGTACAAGACAGCTTTTCCTTGCCAATATCTTTCTTTTGCAAGGAGATACACAGAGGTAAATTTAGGGATATGCAGTGTAGATGAAGGCCTAACAGAAGGCTTTAAAATTTTCTCTCTAGTGTCCTTGGTTTGGGAGATAAATGCAAAGGTACAAGACAGCTTTTCCTTGCCAATATCTTTATTTTGCAAGGAGATACACATTGGTAAATTCAGGGCTATGCAGTGTAGATGAAGGCCTAACAGGAGGCTTTAAAATTTTCTCACTAGTGTCCTTAGTTTGGGAGAAAAATGCAAAGGTACAAGACAGCTTTTCCTTGCCAATATCTTTCTTTTGCAAGGAGATACACATTGGTAAATTCAGGGCTATGCAGTGTAGATGAAGGCCTAACAGGAGGCTTTAACATTTTCTCTCTAGTGTCCTTGGTTTGGGAGAAAAATGCAAAGGTATTTGACAGCTTTTCCTTGCCAATATCTTTCTTTTGCAAGGAGATACACATTGGTAAATTCAGGGCTATGCAGTGAAGATGAAGGCCTAACAGTAGGCTTTAACATTTTCTCTCTAGTGTCCTTGGTTTGGGAGAAAAATGCAAAGGTATTTGACAGCTTTTCCTTGCCAATTTCTTTCTTTTGCAAGGAGATACACATTGGTAAATTCAGGGCTATGCAGTGTATATGAAGGCCGAACAGGAGGCTTTAAAATTTTCTCTGTAGTGTTCTTGGTTTGGGAGAAAAATGCAAAGGTACAAGACAGCTTTTCCTTGCCTATTTCTTTCTTTTGCAAGGAGATACACATTGGTAAATCCAGGGCTATGCAGTGTTTATGAAGGCCTAACAGGAGGCTTTAAAAGTTTCTCTCTAGTGTCCTTGGTTTGGGAGAAAAATGCTAAAGTACAAGACAGCATTTCCTTGCCAATATCTTTCTTTTGCAAGGAGATACACATTGGTAAATCCAGGGCTATGCAGTGTAGATGACGGCCTAACAGGAGGCTTTAAAAGTTTCTCTCTAGTGTCCTTGGTTTGGGAGAAAAATGCAAAGGTACAAGACAGCTTTTCCTTACCAATATCTTTCTTTTGCAAGGAGATACACATTGGTAAATTCAGGGCTATGCAGTGAAGTTGAAGGCCTAATAGTAGGCTTTAACATTTTCTCTCTAGTGTCCTTGGTTTGGGAGAAAAATGCAAAGGTACAAGACAGCTTTTCCTTGCCAATTTCTTTCTTTTGCAAGGAGATACACATTGGTAAAATCAGGGCTATGCAGTGTATATGAAGGCCTAACAGGAGGCTTTAAAATTTTCTCTGTAGTATTCCTGGTTTGGGAGAAAAATGCAAAGGTACAAGACAGCTTTTCCTTGCCAATATCTTTCTTTTGCAAGGAGATACACATAGGTAAATTTAGGGATATGCAGTGTAGATGAAGGCCTAACAGAAGGCTTTAAAAGTTTCTCTCTAGTGTCCTTGGTTTGGGAGAAAAATGCAAAGGTACAAGACAGCTTTTCCTTGCCAATATCTTTCTTTTGTAAGGAGATACACATTGGTAAATGCAGGGCTTTGCAGTGTAGATGACGGCCTAACAGGAGGCTTTAACATTTTCTCTCTAGTGTCCTTGGTTTGGGAGAAAAATGCAAAGGTACAAGTCAGCTTTTCCTTGCCAATATCTTTATTTTGCAAGGAGATACACATTGGTAAATTCAGGTCTATGCAGTGTAGATGAAGGCCTAACAGAAGGCTTTAAAATTTTCTCTCTAGTGTCCTTGGTTTGGGAAAAAAATGCAAAGGTACAAGACAGCTTTTCCTTGCCAATATATTTCTTTTGCAAGGAGATACACATTGTTAAAATCAGGGCTATGCAGTGAAGATAAAGGCCTAACAGGAGGCTTTAACATTTTCTCTCTAGTGTCCTTGGTTTGGGAGAAAAATGCAAAGGTATTTGACAGCTTTTCCTTGCCAATTTCTTTCTTTTGCAAGGAGATACACATTGGTAAATTCAGGGCTATGCAGTGTATATGAAGGCCTAAAAGAAGGCTTTAAACGTTTCTCTCTAGTGTCCTTGGTTTGGGAGAAAAATGCAAAGGTACAAGACAGATTTTCCTTGCCAATATCTTTCTTTTGCAAGGAGATACACATTGGTAAATCCTGGGCTATGCAGTGTTTATGAAGGCCTAACAGGAGGCTTTAAAAGTTTCTCTCTAGTGTCCTTGGTTTGGGAGAAAAATGCTAAAGTACAAGACAGCATTTCCTTGCCAATATCTTTCTTTTGCAAGGAGATACACATTGGTAAATCCAGGGCTATGCAGTGTTTATGAAGGCCTAACAGGAGGCTTTAAAAGTTTCTCTCTAGTGTCCTTGGTTTGGGAGAAAAATGCTAAAGTACAAGACAGCATTTCCTTGCCAATATCTTTCTTTTGCAAGGAGATACACATTGGTAAATCAAGGGCTATGCAGTGTAGATGACGGCCTAACAGGAGGCTTTAAAAGTTTCTCTCTAGTGTCCTTGGTTTGGGAGAAAAATGCAAAGGTACAAGACAGCTTTTCCTTGCCAATATCTTTATTTTGCAAGGAGATACACATTGGTAAATTCAGGGCTATGCAGTGTAGATGAAGGCCTAACAGGAGGCTTTAAAATGTTCTCACTAGTGTCCTTAGTTTGGGAGAAAAATGCAAAGGTACAAGACAGCTTTTCCTTGCCAATATCTTTCTTTTGCAAGGAGATACACATTGGTAAATTCAGGGCTATGCAGTGTAGATGAAGGCCTAACAGGAGGCTTTAATATTTTCTCTCTAGTGTCCTTGGTTTGGGAGAAAAATGCAAAGGTATTTGACAGCTTTTCCTTGCCAATATCTTTCTTTTGCAAGGAGATACACATAGGTAAATTTAGGGATATGCAGTGTAGATGAAGGCCTAACAGAAGGCTTTAAAATTTTCTCTCTAGTGTCCTTGGTTTGGGAGAAAAATGCAAAGGTACAAGACAGCTTTTCCTTGCCAATATCTTTATTTTGCAAGGAGATACACATTGGTAAATTCAGGGCTATGCAGTGTAGATGAAGGCCTAACAGGAGGCTATAAAATGTTCTCACTAGTGTCCTTAGTTTGGGAGAAAAATGCAAAGGTACAAGACAGCTTTTCCTTGCCAATATCTTTCTTTTGCAAGGAGATACACATTGGTAAATTCAGGGCTATGCAGTGTAGATGAAGGCCTAACAGGAGGCTTTAACATTTTCTCTCTAGTGTCCTTGGTTTGGGAGAAAAATGCAAAGGTATTTGACAGCTTTTCCTTGCCAATATCTTTCTTTTGCAAGGAGATACACATTGGTAAATCCAGGGCTATGCAGTGTAGATGGCGGCCTAACAGGAGGCTTTAAAAGTTTCTCTCTAGTGTCCTTGGTTTGGGAGAAAAATGCAAAGGTACAAGACAGCTTTTCCTTGCCAATATCTTTCTTTTGCAAGGAGATACACATTGGTAAATTCAGGGCTATGCAGTGAAGTTGAAGGCCTAACAGTAGGCTTTAACATTTTCTCTCTAGTGTCCTTGGTTTGGGAGAAAAATGCAAAGGTACAAGACAGCTTTTCCTTGCCAATTTCTTTCTTTTGCAAGGAGATACACATTGGTAAATTCAGGGCTATGCAGTGTATATGAAGGCCTAACAGGAGGCTTTAAAATTTTCTCTGTAGTATTCTTGGTTTGGGAGAAAAATGCAAAGGTACAAGACAGCTTTTCCTTGCCAATATCTTTCTTTTGCAAGGAGATACACATTGTTAAAATCAGGGCTATGCAGTGAAGATGAAGGCCTAACAGGAGGCTTTAACATTTTCTCTCTAGTGTCCTTGGTTTGGGAGAAAAATGCAAAGGTATTTGACAGCTTTTCCTTGCCAATTTCTTTCTTTTGCAAGGAGATACACATTGGTAAATTCAGGGCTATGCAGTGAAGATGAAGGCCTAACAGTAGGCTTTAACATTTTCTCTCTAGTGTCCTTGGTTTGGGAGAAAAATGCAAAGGTACAAGACAGCTTTTCCTTGCCAATATCTTTATTTTGCAAGGAGATACACATTGGTAAATTCAGGGCTATGCAGTGTAGATGAAGGCCTAACAGGAGGCTTTAAAATGTTCTCACTAGTGTCCTTAGTTTGGGAGAAAAATGCTAAAGTACAAGACAGCATTTCCTTGCCAATATCTTTATTTTGCAAGGAGATACACATTGGTAAATCCAGGGCTATGCAGTGTAGATGACGGCCTAACAGGAGGCTTTAAAAGTTTCTCTCTAGTGTCCTTGGTTTGGGAGAAAATTGCAAAGGTACAAGACAGCTTTTCCTTGCCAATATCTTTCTTTTGCAAGGGGATACACATTGGTAAATTCAGGGCTATGCAGTGAAGTTGAAGGCCTAACAGTAGGCTTTAACATTTTCTCTCTAGTGTCCTTGGTTTGGGAGAAAAATGCAAAGGTACAAGACAGCTTTTCCTTGCCAATTTCTTTCTTTTGCAAGGAAATACACATTGGTAAATTCAGGGCTATGCAGTGTATATGAAGGCCTAACAGGAGGCTTTAAAATTTTCTCTGTAGTATTCTTGGTTTGGGAGAAAAATGCAAAGGTACAAGACAGCTTTTCCTTGCCTATTTCTTTCTTTTGCAAGGAGATACACATTGGTAAATCCAGGGCTATGCAGTGTTTATGAAGGCCTAACAGGAGGCTTTAAAAGTTTCTCTCTAGTGTCCTTGGTTTGGGAGAAAAATGCAAAGGTACAAGACAGCTTTTCCTTGCCAATATCTTTCTTTTGCAAGGAGATACACATTGTTAAAATCAGGGCTATGCAGTGAAGATGAAGGCCTAACAGGAGGCTTTAACATTTTCTCTCTAGTGTCCTTGGTTTGGGAGAAAAATGCAAAGGTATTTGACAGCTTTTCCTTGCCAATTTCTTTCTTTTGCAAGGAGATACACATTGGTAAATTCAGGGCTATGCAGTGAAGATGAAGGCCTAACTGTAGGCTTTAACATATTCTCTCTAGTGTCCTTGGTTTGGGAGAAAAATGCAAAGGTACAAGACAGCTTTTCCTTGCCAATTTCTTTCTTTTGCAAGGAGATACACATTGGCAAATTCAAGGCTATGCAGTGTATATGAAGGCCTAACAGGAGGCTTTAAAAGTTTCTCTCTAGTGTCCTTGGTTTGGGAGAAAAATGCTAAAGTACAAGACAGCATTTCCTTGCCAATATCTTTCTTTTGCAAGGAGATACACATTGGTAAATCCAGGGCTATGCAGTGTAGATGACGGATTAACAGGAGGCTTTAAAAGTTTCTCTCTAGTGTCCTTGGTTTGGGAGAAAAATGCAAAGGTACAAGACAGCTTTTCCTTGCCAATATCTTTCTTTTGCAAGGGGATACACATTGGTAAATTCAGGGCTATGCAGTGAAGTTGAAGGCCTAACAGTAGGCTTTAACATTTTCTCTCTAGTGTCCTTGGTTTGGGAGAAAAATGCAAAGGTACAAGACAGCTTTTCCTTGCCAATATCTTTCTTTTGCAAGGAGATACACATTGGTAAATTCAGGGCTATGCAGTGAAGATGAAGGCCTAACAGTAGGCTTTAACATATTCTCTATAGTGTCCTTGGTTTGGGAGAAAAATGCAAAGGTACAAGACAGCTTTTCCTTGCCAATTTCTTTCTTTTGCAAGGAGATACACATTGGCAAATTCAGGGCTATGCAGTGTATATGAAGGCCGAACAGGAGGCTTTAAAATTTTCTCTGTAGTGTTCTTGGTTTGGGAGAAAAATGCAAAGGTATTTGACAGCTTTTCCTTGCCAATATCTTTCTTTTGCAAGGAGATACACATAGGTAAATTTAGGGATATGCAGTGTAGATGAAGGCCTAACAGAAGGCTTTAAAATTTTCTCTCTAGTGTCCTTGGTTTGGGAGAAAAATGCAAAGGTACAAGACAGTTTTCCTTGCCAATATCTTTCTTTTGCAAGGGGATACACATTGGTAAATTCAGGGCTATGCAGTGAAGTTGAAGGCCTAACAGTAGGCTTTAACATTTTCTCTCTAGTGTCCTTGGTTTGGGAGAAAAATGCAAAGGTACAAGACAGCTTTTCCTTGCCAATTTCTTTCTTTTGCAAGGAGATACACATTGGTAAATTCAGGGCTATGCAGTGTATATGAAGGCCTAACAGAAGGCTTTAAACGTTTCTCTCTAGTGTCCTTGGTTTGGGAGAAAAATGCAAAGGTACAAGACAGATTTTCCTTGCCAATATCTTTCTTTTGCAAGGAGATACACATAGGTAAATTTAGGGATATGCAGTGTAGATGAAGGCCTAACAGAAGGCTTTAAAATTTTCTCTCTAGTGTCCTTGGTTTGGGAGAAAAATGCAAAGGTACAAGACAGCTTTTCCTTGCCAATATCTTTATTTTGCAAGGGGATACACATTGGTAAATTCAGGGCTATGCAGTGTAGATGAAGGCCTAACAGGAGGCTTTAAAATGTTCTCACTAGTGTCCTTAGTTTGGGAGAAAAATGCAAAGGTACAAGACAGCTTTTCCTTTCCAATATCTTTCTTTAGCAAGGAGATACACATTGGTAAATTCAGGGCTATGCAGTGTAGATGAAGGCCTAACAGGAGGCTTTAACATTTTCTCTCTAGTGTCCTTGGTTTGGGAGAAAAATGCAAAGGTATTTGACAGCTTTTCCTTGCCAATATCTTTCTTTTGCAAGGAGATACACATTGGTAAATTCAGGGCTATGCAGTGAAGATGAAGGCCTAACAGTAGGCTTTAACATTTTCTCTCTAGTGTCCTTGGTTTGGGAGAAAAATGCAAAGGTACAAGACAGCTTTTCCTTGCCAATTTCTTTCTTTTGCAAGGAGATACACATTGGTAAATTCAGGGCTATGCAGTGTATATGAAGGCCGAACAGGAGGCTTTAAAATTTTCTCTGTAGTGTTCTTGGTTTGGGAGAAAAATGCAAAGGTACAAGACAGCTTTTCCTTGCCTATTTCTTTCTTTTGCAAGGAGATACACATTGGTAAATCCAGGGCTATGCAGTGTTTATGAAGGCCTAACAGGAGGCTTTAAAAGTTTCTCTCTAGTGTCCTTGGTTTGGGAGAAAAATGCTAAAGTACAAGACAGCATTTCCTTGCCAATATCTTTCTTTTGCAAGGAGATACACATTGGTAAATCCAGGGCTATGCAGTGTAGATGACGGCCTAACAGGAGGCTTTACGAGTTTCTCTCTAGTGTCCTTGGTTTGGGAGAAAAATGCAAAGGTACAAGACAGCTTTTCCTTGGCAATATCTTTCTTTTGCAAGGAGATACACATTGGTAAATTCAGGGCTATGCAGTGAAGTTGAAGGCCGAACAGGAGGCTTTAAAATTTTCTCTGTAGTGTTCTTGGTTTGGGAGAAAAATGCAAAGGTACAAGACAGCTTTTCCTTGCCAATATCTTTCTTTTGCAAGGAGATACACATTGGTAAATCCAGGGCTATGCAGTGTAGATGACGGCCTAACAGGAGGCTTTAAAAGTTTCTCTCTAGTGTCCTTGGTTTGGGAGAAAAATGCAAAGGTACAAGACAGCTTTTCCTTGCCAATATCTTTCTTTTGCAAGGAGATACACATTGGTAAATCCAGGGCTATGCAGTGTAGATGACGGCCTAACAGGAGGCTTTAAAAGTTTCTCTCTAGTGTCCTTGGTTTGGGAGAAAAATGCAAAGGTACAAGACAGCTTTTCCTTGCCAATTTCTTTCTTTTGCAAGGAGATACACATTGGTAAATTCAGGGCTATGCAGTGTATATGAAGGCCTAACAGGAGGCTTTAAAATTTTCTCTGTAGTATTCTTGGTTTGGGAGAAAAATGCAAAGGTACAAGACAGCTTTTCCTTGCCAATATCTTTCTTTTGCAAGGAGATACACATTGTTAAAATCAGGGCTATGCAGTGAAGATGAAGGCCTAACAGGAGGCTTTAACATTTTCTCTCTAGTGTCCTTGGTTTGGGAGAAAAATGCAAAGGTATTTGACAGCTTTTCCTTGCCAATTTCTTTCTTTTGCAAGGAGATACACATTGGTAAATTCAGGGCTATGCAGTGAAGATGAAGGCCTAACAGTAGGCTTTAACATTTTCTCTCTAGTGTCCTTGGTTTGGGAGAAAAATGCAAAGGTACAAGACAGCTTTTCCTTGCCAATATCTTTATTTTGCAAGGAGATACACATTGGTAAATTCAGGGCTATGCAGTGTAGATGAAGGCCTAACAGGAGGCTTTAAAATGTTCTCACTAGTGTCCTTAGTTTGGGAGAAAACTGCAAAGGTACAAGACAGCTTTTCCTTGCCAATATCTTTCTTTTGCAAGGAGATACACATTGGTAAATTCAGGGCTATACATTGTAGATGAAGGCCTAACAGGAGGCTTTAACATTTTCTCTCCAGTGTCCTTGGTTTGGGAGAAAAATGCAAAGGTATTTGACAGCTTTTCCTTGCCAATATCTTTCTTTTGCAAGGAGATACACATTGGTAAATTCAGGGCTATGCAGTGAAGATGAAGGCCTAACAGTAGGCTTTAACATATTCTCTCTAGTGTCCTTGGTTTGGGAGAAAAATGCAAAGGTACAAGACAGCTTTTCCTTGCCAATTTCTTTCTTTTGCAAGGAGATACACATTGGCAAATTCAGGGCTATGCAGTGTATATGAAGGCCGAACAGGAGGCTTTAAAATTTTCTCTGTAGTGTTCTTGGTTTGGGAGAAAAATGCAAAGGTACAAGACAGCTTTTCCTTGCCTATTTCTTTCTTTTGCAAGGAGATACACATTGGTAAATCCAGGGCTATGCAGTGTTTATGAAGGCCTAACAGGAGGCTTTAAAAGTTTCTCTCTAGTGTCCTTGGTTTGGGAGAAAAATGCTAAAGTACAAGACAGCATTTCCTTGCCAATATCTTTCTTTTGCAAGGAGATACACATTGGTAAATCCAGGGCTATGCAGTGTAGATGACGGCCTAACAGGAGGCTTTAAAAGTTTCTCTCTAGTGTCCTTGGTTTGGGAGAAAAATGCAAAGGTACAAGACAGCATTTCCTTGCCAATATCTTTCTTTTGCAAGGGGATACACATTGGTAAATTCAGGGCTATGCAGTGAAGTTGAAGGCCTAACAGTAGGCTTTAACATTTTCTCTCTAGTGTCCTTGGTTTGGGAGAAAAATGCAAAGGTACAAGACAGCTTTTCCTTGCCAATATCTTTATTTTGCAAGGAGATACACATTGTTAAAATCAGGGCTATGCAGTGAAGATGAAGGCCTAACAGGAGGCTTTAACATTTTCTCTCTAGTGTCCTTGGTTTGGGAGAAAAATGCAAAGGTATTTGACAGCTTTTCCTTGCCAATTTCTTTCTTTTGCAAGGAGATACACATTGGTAAATTCAGGGCTATGCAGTGAAGATGAAGGCCTAACAGTAGGCTTTAACATATTCTCTCTAGTGTCCTTGGTTTGGGAGAAAAATGCAAAGGTACAAGACAGCTTTTCCTTGCCAATTTCTTTCTTTTGCAAGGAGATACACATTGGCAAATTCAGGGCTATGCAGTGTATATGAAGGCCGAACAGGAGGCTTTAAAATTTTCTCTGTAGTGTTCTTGGTTTGGGAGAAAAATGCAAAGGTACAAGACAGCTTTTCCTTGCCAATATCTTTCTTTTGCAAGGAGATACACATAGGTAAATTTAGGGATATGCAGTGTAGATGAAGGCCTAACATAAGGCTTTAAACGTTTCTCTCTAGTGTCCTTGGTTTGGGAGAAAAATGTAAAGGTACAAGACAGATTTTCCTTGCCAATATCTTTCTTTTGCAAGGAGATACACATTGGTAAATTCAGGGCTATGCAGTGTAGATGAAGGCCTAACAGGAGGCTTTAACATTTTCTCTCTAGTGTCCTTGGTTTGGGAGAAAAATGCAAAGGTATTTGACAGCTTTTCCTTGCCAATATCTTTCTTTTGCAAGGAGATACACATAGGTAAATTTAGGGATATGCAGTGTAGATGAAGGCCTAACAGAAGGCTTTAAAATTTTCTCTCTAGTGTCCTTGGTTTGGGAGAAAAATGCAAAGGTACAAGACAGCTTTTCCTTGCCAATATCTTTATTTTGCAAGGGGATACACATTGGTAAATTCAGGGCTATGCAGTGTAGATGAAGGCCTAACAGGAGGCTTTAAAATGTTCTCACTAGTGTCCTTAGTTTGGGAGAAAAATGCAAAGGTACAAGACAGCTTTTCCTTGCCAATTTCTTTCTTTTGCAAGGAGATACACATTGGTAAATTCAGGGCTATGCAGTGTATATGAAGGCCGAACAGGAGGCTTTAAAATTTTCTCTGTAGTGTTCTTGGTTTGGGAGAAAAATGCAAAGGTACAAGACAGCTTTTCCTTGCCAATATCTTTCTTTTGCAAGGAGATACACATTGGTAAATCCAGGGCTATGCAGTGTAGATGACGGCCTAACAGGAGGCTTTAAAAGTTTCTCTCTAGTGTCCTTGGTTTGGGAGAAAAATGCAAAGGTACAAGACAGCTTTTCCTTGCCAATATCTTTCTTTTGCAAGGAGATACACATTGGTAAATTCAGGGCTATGCAGTGAAGTTGAAGGCCTAACAGTAGGCTTTAACATTTTCTCTCTAGTGTCCTTGGTTTGGGAGAAAAATGCAAAGGTACAAGACAGCTTTTCCTTGCCAATATCTTTCTTTTGCAAGGAGATACACATTGGTAAATTCAGGGCTATGCAGTGAAGATGAAGGCCTAACAGTAGGCTTTAACATATTCTCTCTAGTGTCCTTGGTTTGGGAGAAAAATACAAAGGTACAAGACAGCTTTTCCTTGCCAATTTCTTTCTTTTGCAAGGAGATACACATTGGCAAATTCAGGGCTATGCAGTGTATATGAAGGCCGAACAGGATGCTTTAAAATTTTCTCTGTAGTGTTCTTGGTTTGGGAGAAAAATGCAAAGGTACAAGACAGCTTTTCCTTGCCTATTTCTTTCTTTTGCAAGGAGATACACATTGGTAAATCCAGGGCTATGCAGTGTTTATGAAGGCCTAACAGGAGGCTTTAAAAGTTTCTCTCTAGTGTCCTTGGTTTGGGAGAAAAATGCTAAAGTACAAGACAGCATTTCCTTGCCAATATCTTTCTTTTGCAAGGAGATACACATTGGTAAATCCAGGGCTATGCAGTGTAGATGACGGCCTAACAGGAGGCTTTAAAAGTTTCTCTCTAGTGTCCTTGGTTTGGGAGAAAAATGCAAAGGTACAAGACAGCTTTTCCTTGCCAATATCTTTCTTTTGCAAGGGGATACACATTGGTAAATTCAGGGCTATGCAGTGAAGTTGAAGGCCTAACAGTAGGCTTTAACATTTTCTCTCTAGTGTCCTTGGTTTGGGAGAAAAATGCAAAGGTACAAGACAGCTTTTCCTTGCCAATTTCTTTCTTTTGCAAGGAGATACACATTGGTAAATTCAGGGCTATGCAGTGTATATGAAGGCCTAACAGGAGGCTTTAAAATTTTCTCTGTAGTATTCTTGGTTTGGGAGAAAAATGCAAAGGTACAAGACAGCTTTTCCTTGCCAATATCTTTATTTTGCAAGGAGATACACATTGTTAAAATCAGGGCTATGCAGTGAAGATGAAGGCCTAACAGGAGGCTTTAACATTTTCTCTCTAGTGTCCTTGGTTTGGGAGAAAAATGCAAAGGTATTTGACAGCTTTTCCTTGCCAATTTCTTTCTTTTGCAAGGAGATACACATTGGTAAATTCAGGGCTATGCAGTGAAGATGAAGGCCTAACAGTAGGCTTTAACATATTCTCTCTAGTGTCCTTGGTTTGGGAGAAAAATGCAAAGGTACAAGACAGCTTTTCCTTGCCAATTTCTTTCTTTTGCAAGGAGATACACATTGGCAAATTCAGGGCTATGCAGTGTATATGAAGGCCGAACAGGAGGCTTTAAAATTTTCTCTGTAGTGTTCTTGGTTTGGGAGAAAAATGCAAAGGTACAAGACAGCTTTTCCTTGCCTATTTCTTTCTTTTGCAAGGAGATACACATTGGTAAATCCAGGGCTATGCAGTGTTTATGAAGGCCTAACAGGAGGCTTTAAAAGTTTCTCTCTAGTGTCCTTGGTTTGGGAGAAAAATGCTAAAGTATAAGACAGCATTTCCTTGCCAATATCTTTCTTTTGCAAGGAGATACACATTGGTAAATCCAGGGCTATGCAGTGTAGATGACGGATTAACAGGAGGCTTTAAAAGTTTCTCTCTAGTGTCCTTGGTTTGGGAGAAAAATGCAAAGGTACAAGACAGCTTTTCCTTGCCAATATCTTTCTTTTGCAAGGGGATACACATTGGTAAATTCAGGGCTATGCAGTGAAGTTGAAGGCCTAACAGTAGGCTTTAACATTTTCTCTCTAGTGTCCTTGGTTTGGGAGAAAAATGCAAAGGTACAAGACAGCTTTTCCTTGCCAATTTCTTTCTTTTGCAAGGAGATACACATTGGTAAATTCAGGGCTATGCAGTGTATATGAAGGCCTAACAGGAGGCTTTAAAATTTTCTCTGTAGTATTCTTGGTTTGGGAGAAAAATGCAAAGGTACAAGACAGCTTTTCCTTGCCAATATCTTTCTTTTGCAAGGAGATACACATAGGTAAATTTAGGGATATGCAGTGTAGATGAAGGCCTAACATAAGGCTTTAAACGTTTCTCTCTAGTGTCCTTGGTTTGGGAGAAAAATGTAAAGGTACAAGACAGATTTTCCTTGCCAATATCTTTCTTTTGCAAGGAGATACACATTGGTAAATTCAGGGCTATGCAGTGTAGATGAAGGCCTAACAGGAGGCCTTAACATTTTCTCTCTAGTGTCCTTGGTTTGGGAGAAAAATGCAAAGGTATTTGACAGCTTTTCCTTGCCAATATCTTTCTTTTGCAAGGAGATACACATAGGTAAATTTAGGGATATGCAGTGTAGATGAAGGCCTAACAGAAGGCTTTAAAATTTTCTCTCTAGTGTCCTTGGTTTGGGAGAAAAATGCAAAGGTACAAGACAGCTTTTCCTTGCCAATATCTTTATTTTGCAAGGGGATACACATTGGTAAATTCAGGGCTATGCAGTGTAGATGAAGGCCTAACAGGAGGCTTTAAAATGTTCTCACTAGTGTCCTTAGTTTGGGAGAAAAATGCAAAGGTACAAGACAGCTTTTCCTTGCCAATTTCTTTCTTTTGCAAGGAGATACACATTGGTAAATTCAGGGCTATGCAGTGTATATGAAGGCCGAACAGGAGGCTTTAAAATTTTCTCTGTAGTGTTCTTGGTTTGGGAGAAAAATGCAAAGGTACAAGACAGCTTTTCCTTGCCAATATCTTTCTTTTGCAAGGAGATACACATTGGTAAATCCAGGGCTATGCAGTGTAGATGACGGCCTAACAGGAGGCTTTAAAAGTTTCTCTCTAGTGTCCTTGGTTTGGGAGAAAAATGCAAAGGTACAAGACAGCTTTTCCTTGCCAATATCTTTCTTTTGCAAGGAGATACACATTGGTAAATTCAGGGCTATGCAGTGAAGTTGAAGGCCTAACAGTAGGCTTTAACATTTTCTCTCTAGTGTCCTTGGTTTGGGAGAAAAATGCAAAGGTACAAGACAGCTTTTCCTTGCCAATATCTTTCTTTTGCAAGGAGATACACATTGGTAAATTCAGGGCTATGCAGTGAAGATGAAGGCCTAACAGTAGGCTTTAACATATTCTCTCTAGTGTCCTTGGTTTGGGAGAAAAATGCAAAGGTACAAGACAGCTTTTCCTTGCCAATTTCTTTCTTTTGCAAGGAGATACACATTGGCAAATTCAGGGCTATGCAGTGTATATGAAGGCCGAACAGGAGGCTTTAAAATTTTCTCTGTAGTGTTCTTGGTTTGGGAGAAAAATGCAAAGGTACAAGACAGCTTTTCCTTGCCTATTTCTTTCTTTTGCAAGGAGATACACATTGGTAAATCCAGGGCTATGCAGTGTTTATGAAGGCCTAACAGGAGGCTTTAAAAGTTTCTCTCTAGTGTCCTTGGTTTGGGAGAAAAATGCTAAAGTACAAGACAGCATTTCCTTGCCAATATCTTTCTTTTGCAAGGAGATACACATTGGTAAATCCAGGGCTATGCAGTGTAGATGACGGCCTAACAGGAGGCTTTAAAAGTTTCTCTCTAGTGTCCTTGGTTTGGGAGAAAAATGCAAAGGTACAAGACAGCTTTTCCTTGCCAATATCTTTCTTTTGCAAGGGGATACACATTGGTAAATTCAGGGCTATGCAGTGAAGTTGAAGGCCTAACAGTAGGCTTTAACATTTTCTCTCTAGTGTCCTTGGTTTGGGATAAAAATGCAAAGGTACAAGACAGCTTTTCCTTGCCAATTTCTTTCTTTTGCAAGGAGATACACATTGGTAAATTCAGGGCTATGCAGTGTATATGAAGGCCTAACAGGAGGCTTTAAAATTTTCTCTGTAGTATTCTTGGTTTGGGAGAAAAATGCAAAGGTACAAGACAGCTTTTCCTTGCCAATATCTTTCTTTTGCAAGGAGATACACATTGTTAAAATCAGGGCTATGCAGTGAAGATGAAGGCCTAACAGGAGGCTTTAACATTTTCTCTCTAGTGTCCTTGGTTTGGGAGAAAAATGCAAAGGTATTTGACAGCTTTTCATTGCCAATTTCTTTCTTTTGCAAGGAGATACACATTGGTAAATTCAGGGCTATGCAGTGAAGATGAAGGCCTAACAGTAGGCTTTAACATATTCTCTCTAGTGTCCTTGGTTTGGGAGAAAAATGCAAAGGTACAAGACAGCTTTTCCTTGCCAATTTCTTTCTTTTGCAAGGAGATACACATTGGCAAATTCAGGGCTATGCAGTGTATATGAAGGCCGAACAGGAGGCTTTAAAATTTTCTCTGTAGTGTTCTTGGTTTGGGAGAAAAATGCAAAGGTACAAGACAGCTTTTCCTTGCCTATTTCTTTCTTTTGCAAGGAGATACACATTGGTAAATCCAGGGCTATGCAGTGTTTATGAAGGCCTAACAGGAGGCTTTAAAAGTTTCTCTCTAGTGTCCTTGGTTTGGGAGAAAAATGCTAAAGTACAAGACAGCATTTCCTTGCCAATATCTTTCTTTTGCAAGGAGATACACATTGGTAAATCCAGGGCTATGCAGTGTAGATGACGGATTAACAGGAGGCTTTAAAAGTTTCTCTCTAGTGTCCTTGGTTTGGGAGAAAAATGCAAAGGTACAAGACAGCTTTTCCTTGCCAATATCTTTCTTTTGCAAGGGGATACACATTGGTAAATTCAGGGCTATGCAGTGAAGTTGAAGGCCTAACAGTAGGCTTTAACATTTTCTCTCTAGTGTCCTTGGTTTGGGAGAAAAATGCAAAGGTACAAGACAGTTTTTCCTTGCCAATTTCTTTCTTTTGCAAGGAGATACACATTGGTAAATTCAGGGCTATGCAGTGTATATGAAGGCCTAACAGGAGGCTTTAAAATTTTATCTGTAGTATTCTTGGTTTGGGAGAAAAATGCAAAGGTACAAGACAGCTTTTCCTTGCCAATATCTTTCTTTTGCAAGGAGATACACATAGGTAAATTTAGGGATATGCAGTGTAGATGAAGGCCTAACATAAGGCTTTAAACGTTTCTCTCTAGTGTCCTTGGTTTGGGAGAAAAATGTAAAGGTACAAGACAGATTTTCCTTGCCAATATCTTTCTTTTGCAAGGAGATACACATTGGTAAATTCAGGGCTATGCAGTGTAGATGAAGGCCTAACAGGAGGCTTTAACATTTTCTCTCTAGTGTCCTTGGTTTGGGAGAAAAATGCAAAGGTATTTGACAGCTTTTCCTTGCCAATATCTTTCTTTTGCAAGGAGATACACATAGGTAAATTTAGGGATATGCAGTGTAGATGAAGGCCTAACAGAAGGCTTTAAAATTTTCTCTCTAGTGTCCTTGGTTTGGGAGAAAAATGCAAAGGTACAAGACAGCTTATCCTTGCCAATATCTTTATTTTGCAAGGGGATACACATTGGTAAATTCAGGGCTATGCAGTGTAGATGAAGGCCTAACAGGAGGCTTTAAAATGTTCTTACTAGTGTCCTTAGTTTGGGAGAAAAATGCAAAGGTACAAGACAGCTTTTCCTTGCCAATATCTTTCTTTTGCAAGGAGATACACATTGGTAAATTCAGGGCTATGCAGTGTAGATGAAGGCCTAACAGGAGGCTTTAAAAGTTTCTCTCTAGTGTCCTTGGTTTGGGAGAAAAATGCAAAGGTACAAGACAGCTTTTCCTTGCCAATTTCTTTCTTTTGCAAGGAGATACACATTGGTAAATTCAGGGCTATGCAGTGTATATGAAGGCCGAACAGGAGGCTTTAAAATTTTCTCTGTAGTGTTCTTGGTTTGGGAGAAAAATGCAAAGGTACAAGACAGCTTTTCCTTGCCTATTTCTTTCTTTTGCAAGGAGATACACATTGGTAAATCCAGGGCTATGCAGTGTTTATGAAGGCCTAACAGGAGGCTTTAAAAGTTTCTCTCTAGTGTCCTTGGTTTGGGAGAAAAATGCTAAAGTACAAGACAGCATTTCCTTGCCAATATCTTTCTTTTGCAAGGAGATACACATTGGTAAATCCAGGGCTATGCAGTGTAGATGACGGCCTAACAGGAGGCTTTACAAGTTTCTCTCTAGTGTCCTTGGTTTGGGAGAAAAATGCAAAGGTACAAGACAGCTTTTCCTTGGCAATATCTTTCTTTTGCAAGGAGATACACATTGGTAAATTCAGGGCTATGCAGTGAAGTTGAAGGCCTAACAGTAGGCTTTAACATTTTCTCTCTAGTGTCCTTGGTTTGGGAGAAAAATGCAAAGGTACAAGACAGCTTTTCCTTGCCAATTTCTTTCTTTTACAAGGAGATACACATTGGTAAATTCAGGGCTATGCAGTGTATATGAAGGCCTAACAGGAGGCTTTAAAATTTTCTCTGTAGTATTCTTGGTTTGGGAGAAAAATGCAAAGGTACAAGACAGCTTTTCCTTGCCAATATCTTTCTTTTGCAAGGAGATACACATAGGTAAATTTATGGATATGCAGTGTAGATGAAGGCCTAACAGAAGGCTTTAAACGTTTCTCTCTAGTGTCCTTGGTTTGGGAGAAAAATGCAAAGGTACAAGACAGCTTTTCCTTGCCAATATCTTTCTTTTGCAAGGAGATACACATTGGTAAATTCAGGGCTATGCAGTGAAGATGAAGGCCTAACAGTAGGCTTTAACATATTCTCTCTAGTGTCCTTGGTTTGGGAGAAAAATGCAAAGGTACAAGACAGCTTTTCCTTGCCAATTTCTTTCTTTTGCAAGGAGATACACATTGGTAAATTCAGGGCTATGCAGTGTATATGAAGGCCTAACAGGAGGCTTTAACATTTTCTCTGTAGTATTCTTGGTTTGGGAGAAAAATGCAAAGGTACAAGACAGCTTTTCCTTGCCAATATCTTTCTTTTGCAAGGGGATACACATTGGTAAATTCAGGGCTATGCAGTGTAGATGAAGGCCTAACAGGAGGCTTTAACATTTTCTCTCTAGTGTCCTTGGTTTGGGAGAAAAATGCAAAGGGATTTGACAGCTTTTCCTTGCCAATATCTTTCTTTTGCAAGGAGATACACATAGGTAAATTTAGGGATATGCAGTGTAGATGAAGGCCTAACAGAAGGCTTTAAAATTTTCTCTCTAGTGTCCTTGGTTTGGGAGAAAAATGCAAAGGTACAAGACAGCTTTTCCTTGCCAATATCTTTATTTTGCAAGGGGATACACATTGGTAAATTCAGGGCTATGCAGTGTAGATGAAGGCCTAACAGGAGGCTTTTAAAATGTTCTCACTAGTGTCCTTAGTTTGGGAGAAAAATGCAAAGGTACAAGACAGCTTTTCCTTGCCAATATCTTTCTTTTGCAAGGAGATACACATTGGTAAATTCAGGGCTATGCAGTGTAGATGAAGGCCTAACAGGAGGCTTTAACATTTTCTCTCTAGTGTCCTTGGTTTGGGAGAAAAATGCAAAGGTATTTGACAGCTTTTCCTTGCCAATATCTTTCTTTTGCAAGGAGATACACATTGGTAAATTCAGGGCTATGCAGTGAAGATGAAGGCCTAACAGTAGGCTTTAACATTTTCTCTCTAGTGTCCTTGGTTTGGGAGAAAAATGCAAAGGTACAAGACAGCTTTTCCTTGCCAATTTCTTTCTTTTGCAAGGAGATACACATTGGTAAATTCAGGGCTATGCAGTGTATATGAAGGCCGAACAGGAGGCTTTAAAATTTTTTCTGTAGTGTTCTTGGTTTGGGAGAAAAATGCAAAGGTACAAGACAGCTTTTCCTTGCCTATTTCTTTCTTTTGCAAGGAGATACACATTGGTAAATTCAGGGCTATGCAGTGTATATGAAGGCCTAACAGGAGGCTTTAAAATTTTCTCTGTAGTATTCTTGGTTTGGGAGAAAAATGCAAAGGTACAAGACAGCTTTTCCTTGCCAATATCTTTCTTTTGCAAGGGGATACACATTGGTAAATTCAGGGCTATGCAGTGTAGATGAAGGCCTAACAGGAGGCTTTAAAATTTTCTCTCTAGTGTCCTTGGTTTGGGAGAAAAATGCAAAGGTATTTGACAGCTTTTCCTTGCCAATATCTTTCTTTTGCAAGGAGATACACATAGGTAAATTTAGGGATATGCAGTGTAGATGAAGGCCTAACAGAAGGCTTTAAAATTTTCTCTCTAGTGTCCTTGGTTTGGGAGAAAAATGCAAAGGTACAAGACAGCTTTTCCTTGCCAATATCTTTATTTTGCAAGGGGATACACATTGGTAAATTCAGGGCTATGCAGTGTAGATGAAGGCCTAACAGGAGGCTTTTAAAATGTTCTCACTAGTGTCCTTAGTTTGGGAGAAAAATGCAAAGGTACAAGACAGCTTTTCCTTGCCAATATCTTTCTTTTGCAAGGAGATACACATTGGTAAATTCAGGGCTATGCAGTGTAGATGAAGGCCTAACAGGAGGCTTTAACATTTTCTCTCTAGTGTCCTTGGTTTGGGAGAAAAATGCAAAGGTATTTGACAGCTTTTCCTTGCCAATATCTTTCTTTTGCAAGGAGATACACATTGGTAAATTCAGGGCTATGCAGTGAAGATGAAGGCCTAACAGTGGGCTTTAACATTTTATCTCTAGTGTCCTTGGTTTGGGAGAAAAATGCAAAGGTACAAGACAGCTTTTCCTTGCCAATTTCTTTCTTTTGCAAGGAGATACACATTGGTAAATTCAGGGCTATGCAGTGTATATGAAGGCCGAACAGGAGGCTTTAAAATTTTCTCTGTAGTGTTCTTGGTTTGGGAGAAAAATGCAAAGGTACAAGACAGCTTTTCCTTGCCTATTTCTTTCTTTTGCAAGGAGATACACATTGGTAAATCCAGGGCTATGCAGTGTTTATGAAGGCCTAACAGGAGGCTTTAAAAGTTTCTCTCTAGTGTCCTTGGTTTGGGAGAAAAATGCTAAAGTACAAGACAGCATTTCCTTGCCAATATCTTTCTTTTGCAAGGAGATACACATTGGTAAATCCAGGGCTATGCAGTGTAGATGACGGCCTAACAGGAGGCTTTACAAGTTTCTCTCTAGTGTCCTTGGTTTGGGAGAAAAATGCAAAGGTACAAGACAGCTTTTCCTTGCCAATATCTTTCTTTTGCAAGGGGATACACATTGGTAAATTCAGGGCTATGCAGTGAAGTTGAAGGCCTAACAGTAGGCTTTAACATTTTCTCTCTAGTGTCCTTGGTTTGGGAGAAAAATGCAAAGGTACAAGACAGCTTTTCCTTGCCAATTTCTTTCTTTTGCAAGGAGATACACATTGGTAAATTCAGGGCTATGCAGTGTATATGAAGGCCTAACAGGAGGCTTTAAAATTTTCTCTGTAGTATTCTTGGTTTGGGAGAAAAATGCAAAGGTACAAGACAGCTTTTCCTTGCCTATTTCTTTCTTTTGCAAGGAGATACACATTGGTAAATCCAGGGCTATGCAGTGTTTATGAAGGCCTAACAGGAGGCTTTAAAAGTTTCTCTCTAGTGTCCTTGGTTTGGGAGAAAAATGCTAAAGTACAAGACAGCATTTCCTTGCCAATATCTTTCTTTTGCAAGGAGATACACATTGGTAAATCCAGGGCTATGCAGTGTAGATGACGGCCTAACAGGAGGCTTTACAAGTTTCTCTCTAGTGTCCTTGGTTTGGGAGAAAAATGCAAAGGTACAAGACAGCTTTTCCTTGGCAATATCTTTCTTTTGCAAGGAGATACACATTGGTAAATTCAGGGCTATGCAGTGAAGTTGAAGGCCTAACAGTAGGCTTTAACATTTTCTCTCTAGTGTCCTTGGTTTGGGAGAAAAATGCAAAGGTACAAGACAGCTTTTCCTTGCCAATTTCTTTCTTTTGCAAGGAGATACACATTGGTAAATTCAGGGCTATGCAGTGTATATGAAGGCCTAACAGGAGGCTTTAAAATTTTCTCTGTAGTATTCTTGGTTTGGGAGAAAAATGCAAAGGTACAAGACAGCTTTTCCTTGCCAATATCTTTCTTTTGCAAGGAGATACACATAGGTAAATTTATGGATATGCAGTGTAGATGAAGGCCTAACAGAAGGCTTTAAACGTTTCTCTCTAGTGTCCTTGGTTTGGGAGAAAAATGCAAAGGTAAAAGACAGCTTTTCCTTGCCAATATCTTTCTTTTGCAAGGAGATACACATTGGTAAATTCAGGGCTATGCAGTGAAGATGAAGGCCTAACAGTAGGCTTTAACATATTCTCTCTAGTGTCCTTGGTTTGGGAGAAAAATGCAAAGGTACAAGACAGCTTTTCCTTGCCAATTTCTTTCTTTTGCAAGGAGATACACATTGGTAAATTCAGGGCTATGCAGTGTATATGAAGGCCTAACAGGAGGCTTTAAAATTTTCTCTGTAGTATTCTTGGTTTGGGAGAAAAATGCAAAGGTACAAGACAGCTTTTCCTTGCCAATATCTTTCTTTTGCAAGGGGATACACATTGGTAAATTCAGGGCTATGCAGTGTAGATGAAGGCCTAACAGGAGGCTTTAACATTTTCTCTCTAGTGTCCTTGGTTTGGGAGAAAAATGCAAAGGTATTTGACAGCTTTTCCTTGCCAATATCTTTCTTTTGCAAGGAGATACACATAGGTAAATTTAGGGATATGCAGTGTAGATGAAGGCCTAACAGAAGGCTTTAAAATGTTCTCTCTAGTGTCCTTGGTTTGGGAGAAAAATGCAAAGGTACAAGACAGCTTTTCCTTGCCAATATCTTTATTTTGCAAGGGGATACACATTGGTAAATTCAGGGCTATGCAGTGTAGATGAAGGCCTAACAGGAGGCTTTTAAAATGTTCTCACTAGTGTCCTTAGTTTGGGAGAAAAATGCAAAGGTACAAGACAGCTTTTCCTTGCCAATATCTTTCTTTTGCAAGGAGATACACATTGGTAAATTCAGGGCTATGCAGTGTAGATGAAGGCCTAACAGGAGGCTTTAACATTTTCTCTCTAGTGTCCTTGGTTTGGGAGAAAAATGCAAAGGTATTTGACAGCTTTTCCTTGCCAATATCTTTCTTTTGCAAGGAGATACACATTGGTAAATTCAGGGCTATGCAGTGAAGATGAAGGCCTAACAGTAGGCTTTAACATTTTCTCTCTAGTGTCCTTGGTTTGGGAGAAAAATGCAAAGGTACAAGACAGCTTTTCCTTGCCAATTTCTTTCTTTTGCAAGGAGATACACATTGGTAAATTCAGGGCTATGCAGTGTATATGAAGGCCGAACAGGAGGCTTTAAAATTTTCTCTGTAGTGTTCTTGGTTTGGGAGAAAAATGCAAAGGTACAAGACAGCTTTTCCTTGCCTATTTCTTTCTTTTGCAAGGAGATACACATTGGTAAATTCAGGGCTATGCAGTGTATATGAAGGCCTAACAGGAGGCTTTAAAATTTTCTCTGTAGTATTCTTGGTTTGGGAGAAAAATGCAAAGGTACAAGACAGCTTTTCCTTGCCAATATCTTTCTTTTGCAAGGGGATACACATTGGTAAATTCAGGGCTATGCAGTGTAGATGAAGGCCTAACAGGAGGCTTTAACATTTTCTCTCTAGTGTCCTTGGTTTGGGAGAAAAATGCAAAGGTATTTGACAGCTTTTCCTTGCCAATATCTTTCTTTTGCAAGGAGATACACATAGGTAAATTTAGGGATATGCAGTGTAGATGAAGGCCTAACAGAAGGCTTTAAAATTTTCTCTCTAGTGTCCTTGGTTTGGGAGAAAAATGCAAAGGTACAAGACAGCTTTTCCTTGCCAATATCTTTATTTTGCAAGGGGATACACATTGGTAAATTCAGGGCTATGCAGTGTAGATGAAGGCCTAACAGGAGGCTTTTAAAATGTTCTCACTAGTGTCCTTAGTTTGGGAGAAAAATGCAAAGGTACAAGACAGCTTTTCCTTGCCAATATCTTTCTTTTGCAAGGAGATACACATTGGTAAATTCAGGGCTATGCAGTGTAGATGAAGGCCTAACAGGAGGCTTTAACATTTTCTCTCTAGTGTCCTTGGTTTGGGAGAAAAATGCAAAGGTATTTGACAGCTTTTCCTTGCCAATATCTTTCTTTTGCAAGGAGATACACATTGGTAAATTCAGGGCTATGCAGTGAAGATGAAGGCCTAACAGTGGGCTTTAACATTTTCTCTCTAGTGTCCTTGGTTTGGGAGAAAAATGCAAAGGTACAAGACAGCTTTTCCTTGCCAATTTCTTTCTTTTGCAAGGAGATACACATTGGTAAATTCAGGGCTATGCAGTGTATATGAAGGCCGAACAGGAGGCTTTAAAATTTTCTCTGTAGTGTTCTTGGTTTGGGAGAAAAATGCAAAGGTACAAGACAGCTTTTCCTTGCCTATTTCTTTCTTTTGCAAGGAGATACACATTGGTAAATCCAGGGCTATGCAGTGTTTATGAAGGCCTAACAGGAGGCTTTAAAAGTTTCTCTCTAGTGTCCTTGGTTTGGGAGAAAAATGCTAAAGTACAAGACAGCATTTCCTTGCCAATATCTTTCTTTTGCAAGGAGATACACATTGGTAAATCCAGGGCTATGCAGTGTAGATGACGGCCTAACAGGAGGCTTTACAAGTTTCTCTCTAGTGTCCTTGGTTTGGGAGAAAAATGCAAAGGTACAAGACAGCTTTTCCTTGGCAATATCTTTCTTTTGCAAGGAGATACACATTGGTAAATTTAGGGCTATGCAGTGAAGTTGAAGGCCTAACAGTAGGCTTTAACATTTTCTCTCTAGTGTCCTTGGTTTGGGAGAAAAATGCAAAGGTACAAGACAGCTTTTCCTTGCCAATTTCTTTCTTTTGCAAGGAGATACACATTGGTAAATTCAGGGCTATGCAGTGTATATGAAGGCCTAACAGGAGGCTTTAAAATTTTCTCTGTAGTATTCTTGGTTTGGGAGAAAAATGCAAAGGTACAAGACAGCTTTTCCTTGCCAATATCTTTCTTTTGCAAGGAGATACACATAGGTAAATTTAGGGATATGCAGTGTAGATGAAGGCCTAACAGAAGGCTTTAAACGTTTCTCTCTAGTGTCCTTGGTTTGGGAGAAAAATGCAAAGGTAAAAGACAGCTTTTCCTTGCCAATATCTTTCTTTTGCAAGGAGATACACATTGGTAAATTCAGGGCTATGCAGTGAAGATGAAGGCCTAACAGTAGGCTTTAACATATTCTCTCTAGTGTCCTTGGTTTGGGAGAAAAATGCAAAGGTACAAGACAGCTTTTCCTTGCCAATTTCTTTCTTTTGCAAGGAGATACACATTGGTAAATTCAGGGCTATGCAGTGTATATGAAGGCCTAACAGGAGGCTTTAAAATTTTCTCTGTAGTATTCTTGGTTTGGGAGAAAAATGCAAAGGTACAAGACAGCTTTTCCTTGCCAATATCTTTCTTTTGCAAGGGGATACACATTGGTAAATTCAGGGCTATGCAGTGTAGATGAAGGCCTAACAGGAGGCTTTAACATTTTCTCTCTAGTGTCCTTGGTTTGGGAGAAAAATGCAAAGGTATTTGACAGCTTTTCCTTGCCAATATCTTTCTTTTGCAAGGAGATACACATAGGTAAATTTAGGGATATGCAGTGTAGATGAAGGCCTAACAGAAGGCTTTAAAATTTTCTCTCTAGTGTCCTTGGTTTGGGAGAAAAATGCAAAGGTACAAGACAGCTTTTCCTTGCCAATATCTTTATTTTGCAAGGGGATACACATTGGTAAATTCAGGGCTATGCAGTGTAGATGAAGGCCTAACAGGAGGCTTTTAAAATGTTCTCACTAGTGTCCTTAGTTTGGGAGAAAAATGCAAAGGTACAAGACAGCTTTTCCTTGCCAATATCTTTCTTTTGCAAGGAGATACACATTGGTAAATTCAGGGCTATGCAGTGTAGATGAAGGCCTAACAGGAGGCTTTAACATTTTCTCTCTAGTGTCCTTGGTTTGGGAGAAAAATGCAAAGGTATTTGACAGCTTTTCCTTGCCAATATCTTTCTTTTGCAAGGAGATACACATTGGTAAATTCAGGGCTATGCAGTGAAGATGAAGGCCTAACAGTAGGCTTTAACATTTTCTCTCTAGTGTCCTTGGTTTGGGAGAAAAATGCAAAGGTACAAGACAGCTTTTCCTTGCCAATTTCTTTCTTTTGCAAGGAGATACACATTGGTAAATTCAGGGCTATGCAGTGTATATGAAGGCCGAACAGGAGGCTTTAAAATTTTCTCTGTAGTGTTCTTGGTTTGGGAGAAAAATGCAAAGGTACAAGACAGCTTTTCCTTGCCTATTTCTTTCTTTTGCAAGGAGATACACATTGGTAAATTCAGGGCTATGCAGTGTATATGAAGGCCTAACAGGAGGCTTTAAAATTTTCTCTGTAGTATTCTTGGTTTGGGAGAAAAATGCAAAGGTACAAGACAGCTTTTCCTTGCCAATATCTTTCTTTTGCAAGGGGATACACATTGGTAAATTCAGGGCTATGCAGTGTAGATGAAGGCCTAACAGGAGGCTTTAACATTTTCTCTCTAGTGTCCTTGGTTTGGGAGAAAAATGCAAAGGTATTTGACAGCTTTTCCTTGCCAATATCTTTCTTTTGCAAGGAGATACACATAGGTAAATTTAGGGATATGCAGTGTAGATGAAGGCCTAACAGAAGGCTTTAAAATTTTCTCTCTAGTGTCCTTGGTTTGGGAGAAAAATGCAAAGGTACAAGACAGCTTTTCCTTGCCAATATCTTTATTTTGCAAGGGGATACACATTGGTAAATTCAGGGCTATGCAGTGTAGATGAAGGCCTAACAGGAGGCTTTTAAAATGTTCTCACTAGTGTCCTTAGTTTGGGAGAAAAATGCAAAGGTACAAGACAGCTTTTCCTTGCCAATATCTTTCTTTTGCAAGGAGATACACATTGGTAAATTCAGGGCTATGCAGTGTAGATGAAGGCCTAACAGGAGGCTTTAACATTTTCTCTCTAGTGTCCTTGGTTTGGGAGAAAAATGCAAAGGTATTTGACAGCTTTTCCTTGCCAATATCTTTCTTTTGCAAGGAGATACACATTGGTAAATTCAGGGCTATGCAGTGAAGATGAAGGCCTAACAGTGGGCTTTAACATTTTCTCTCTAGTGTCCTTGGTTTGGGAGAAAAATGCAAAGGTACAAGACAGCTTTTCCTTGCCAATTTCTTTCTTTTGCAAGGAGATACACATTGGTAAATTCAGGGCTATGCAGTGTATATGAAGGCCGAACAGGAGGCTTTAAAATTTTCTCTGTAGTGTTCTTGGTTTGGGAGAAAAATGCAAAGGTACAAGACAGCTTTTCCTTGCCTATTTCTTTCTTTTGCAAGGAGATACACATTGGTAAATCCAGGGCTATGCAGTGTTTATGAAGGCCTAACAGGAGGCTTTAAAAGTTTCTCTCTAGTGTCCTTGGTTTGGGAGAAAAATGCTAAAGTACAAGACAGCATTTCCTTGCCAATATCTTTCTTTTGCAAGGAGATACACATTGGTAAATCCAGGGCTATGCAGTGTAGATGACGGCCTAACAGGAGGCTTTACAAGTTTCTCTCTAGTGTCCTTGGTTTGGGAGAAAAATGCAAAGGTACAAGACAGCTTTTCCTTGGCAATATCTTTCTTTTGCAAGGAGATACACATTGGTAAATTTAGGGCTATGCAGTGAAGTTGAAGGCCTAACAGTAGGCTTTAACATTTTCTCTCTAGTGTCCTTGGTTTGGGAGAAAAATGCAAAGGTACAAGACAGCTTTTCCTTGCCAATTTCTTTCTTTTGCAAGGAGATACACATTGGTAAATTCAGGGCTATGCAGTGTATATGAAGGCCTAACAGGAGGCTTTAAAATTTTCTCTGTAGTATTCTTGGTTTGGGAGAAAAATGCAAAGGTACAAGACAGCTTTTCCTTGCCAATATCTTTCTTTTGCAAGGAGATACACATAGGTAAATTTAGGGATATGCAGTGTAGATGAAGGCCTAACAGAAGGCTTTAAACGTTTCTCTCTAGTGTCCTTGGTTTGGGAGAAAAATGCAAAGGTACAAGACAGCTTTTCCTTGCCAATATCTTTCTTTTGCAGGGAGATACACATTGGTAAATTCAGGGCTATGCAGTGTAGATGAAGGCCTAACAGGAGGCTTTAACATTTTCTCTCTAGTGTCCTTGGTTTGGGAGAAAAATGCAAAGGTATTTGACAGCTTTTCCTTGCCAATATCTTTCTTTTGCAAGGAGATACACATAGGTAAATTTAGGGATATGCAGTGTAGATGAAGGCCTAACAGAAGGCTTTAAAATTTTCTCTCTAGTGTCCTTGGTTTGGGAGAAAAATGCAAAGGTACAAGACAGCTTTTCCTTGCCAATATCTTTATTTTGCAAGGAGATACACATTGGTAAATTCAGGGCTATGCAGTGTAGATGAAGGCCTAACAGGAGGCTTTAAAATGTTCTCACTAGTGTCCTTAGTTTGGGAGAAAAATGCAAAGGTACAAGACAGCTTTTCCTTGTAAATATCTTTCTTTTGCAAGGAGATACACATTGGTAAATTCAGGGCTATGCAGTGTAGATGAAGGCCTAACAGGAGGCTTTAACATTTTCTCTCTAGTGTCCTTGGTTTGGGAGAAAAATGCAAAGGTATTTGACAGCTTTTCCTTGCCAATATCTTTCTTTTGCAAGGAGATACACATTGGTAAATTCAGGGCTATGCAGTGAAGATGAAGGCCTAACAGTAGGCTTTAACATAACATTTTCTCTCTAGTGTCCTTGGTTTGGGAGAAAAATGCAAAGGTACAAGACAGCTTTTCCTTGCCAATTTCTTTCTTTTGCAAGGAGATACACATTGGTAAATTCAGGGCTATGCAGTGTATATGAAGGCCGAACAGGAGGCTTAAAAATTTTCTCTGTAGTGTTCTTGGTTTGGGAGAAAAATGCAAAGGTACAAGACAGCATTTCCTTGCCAATATCTTTCTTTTGCAAGGAGATACACATTGGTAAATCCAGGGCTATGCAGTGTAGATGACGGCCTAACAGGAGGCTTTAAAAGTTTCTCTCTAGTGTCCTTGGTTTGGGAGAAAAATGCAAAGGTACAAGACAGCTTTTCCTTGCCAATATCTTTCTTTTGCAAGGAGATACACATTGGTAAATTCAGGGCTATGCAGTGAAGTTGAAGGCCTAACAGTAGGCTTTAACATTTTCTCTCTAGTGTCCTTGGTTTGGGAGAAAAATGCAAAGGTACAAGACAGCTTTTCCTTGCCAATTTCTTTCTTTTGCAAGGAGATACACATTGGTAAATTCAGGGCTATGCAGTGTATATGAAGGCCTAACAGGAGGCTTTAAAATTTTCTCTGTAGTATTCTTGGTTTGGGAGAAAAATGCAAAGGTACAAGACAGCTTTTCCTTGCCAATATCTTTCTTTTGCAAGGAGATACACATTGTTAAAATCAGTGCTATGCAGTGAAGATGAAGGCCTAACAGGAGGCTTTAACATTTTCTCTCTAGTGTCCTTGGTTTGGGAGAAAAATGCAAAGGTATTTGACAGCTTTTCCTTGCCAATTTCTTTCTTTTGCAAGGAGATACACATTGGTAAATTCAGGGCTATGCAGTGAAGATGAAGGCCTAACAGTAGGCTTTAACATTTTCTCTCTAGTGTCCTTGGTTTGGGAGAAAAATGCAAAGGTACAAGACAGCTTTTCCTTGCCAATATCTTTCTTTTGCAAGGAGATACACATTGGTAAATTCAGGGCTATACATTGTAGATGAAGGCCTAACAGTAGGCTTTAACATTTTATCTCTAGTGTCCTTGGTTTGGGAGAAAAATGCAAAGGTATTTGACAGCATTTCCTTGCCAATATCTTTCTTTTGCAAGGAGATACACATTGGTAAATTCAGGGCTATGCAGTGAAGATGAAGGCCTAACAGTAGGCTTTAACATATTCTCTCTAGTGTCCTTGGTTTGGGAGAAAAATGCAAAGGTACAAGACAGCTTTTCCTTGCCAATTTCTTTCTTTTGCAAGGAGATACACATTGGCAAATTCAGGGCTATGCAGTGTATATGAAGGCCGAACAGGAGGCTTTAAAATTTTCTCTGTAGTGTTCTTGGTTTGGGAGAAAAATGCAAAGGTACAAGACAGCTTTTCCTTGCCTATTTCTTTCTTTTGCAAGGAGATACACATTGGTAAATCCAGGGCTATGCAGTGTTTATGAAGGCCTAACAGGAGGCTTTAAAAGTTTCTCTCTAGTGTCCTTGGTTTGGGAGAAAAATGCAAAGGTACAAGACAGCTTTTCCTTGCCTATTTCTTTCTTTTGCAAGGAGATACACATTGGTAAATCCAGGGCTATGCAGTGTTTATGAAGGCCTAACAGGAGGCTTTAAAAGTTTCTCTCTAGTGTCCTTGGTTTGGGAGAAAAATGCTAAAGTACAAGACAGCATTTCCTTGCCAATATCTTTCTTTTGCAAGGAGATACACATTGGTAAATCCAGGGCTATGCAGTGTAGATGACGGCCTAACAGGAGGCTTTAAAAGTTTCTCTCTAGTGTCCTTGGTTTGGGAGAAAAATGCAAAGGTACAAGACAGCTTTTCCTTGCCAATATCTTTCTTTTGCAAGGGGATACACATTGGTAAATTCAGGGCTATGCAGTGAAGTTGAAGGCCTAACAGTAGGCTTTAACATTTTCTCTCTAGTGTCCTTGGTTTGGGATAAAAATGCAAAGGTACAAGACAGCTTTTCCTTGCCAATTTCTTTCTTTTGCAAGGAGATACACATTGGTAAATTCAGGGCTATGCAGTGTATATGAAGGCCTAACAGGAGGCTTTAAAATTTTCTCTGTAGTATTCTTGGTTTGGGAGAAAAATGCAAAGGTACAAGACAGCTTTTCCTTGCCAATATCTTTCTTTTGCAAGGAGATACACATTGTTAAAATCAGGGCTATGCAGTGAAGATGAAGGCCTAACAGGAGGCTTTAACAATTTCTCTCTAGTGTCCTTGGTTTGGGAGAAAAATGCAAAGGTATTTGACAGCTTTTCATTGCCAATTTCTTTCTTTTGCAAGGAGATACACATTGGTAAATTCAGGGCTATGCAGTGAAGATGAAGGCCTAACAGTAGGCTTTAACATATTCTCTCTAGTGTCCTTGGTTTGGGAGAAAAATGCAAAGGTACAAGACAGCTTTTCCTTGCCAATTTCTTTCTTTTGCAAGGAGATACACATTGGCAAATTCAGGGCTATGCAGTGTATATGAAGGCCGAACAGGAGGCTTTAAAATTTTCTCTGTAGTGTTCTTGGTTTGGGAGAAAAATGCAAAGGTACAAGACAGCTTTTCCTTGCCTATTTCTTTCTTTTGCAAGGAGATACACATTGGTAAATCCAGGGCTATGCAGTGTTTATGAAGGCCTAACAGGAGGCTTTAAAAGTTTCTCTCTAGTGTCCTTGGTTTGGGAGAAAAATGCTAAAGTACAAGACAGCATTTCCTTGCCAATATCTTTCTTTTGCAAGGAGATACACATTGGTAAATCCAGGGCTATGCAGTGTAGATGCCGGATTAACAGGAGGCTTTAAAAGTTTCTCTCTAGTGTCCTTGGTTTGGGAGAAAAATGCAAAGGTACAAGACAGCTTTTCCTTGCCAATATCTTTCTTTTGCAAGGGGATACACATTGGTAAATTCAGGGCTATGCAGTGAAGTTGAAGGCCTAACAGTAGGCTTTAACATTTTCTCTCTAGTGTCCTTGGTTTGGGAGAAAAATGCAAAGGTACAAGACAGTTTTTCCTTGCCAATTTCTTTCTTTTGCAAGGAGATACACATTGGTAAATTCAGGGCTATGCAGTGTATATGAAGGCCTAACAGGAGGCTTTAAAATTTTCTCTGTAGTATTCTTGGTTTGGGAGAAAAATGCAAAGGTACAAGACAGCTTTTCCTTGCCAATATCTTTCTTTTGCAAGGAGATACACATAGGTAAATTTAGGGATATGCAGTGTAGATGAAGGCCTAACATAAGGCTTTAAACGTTTCTCTCTAGTGTCCTTGGTTTGGGAGAAAAATGTAAAGGTACAAGACAGATTTTCCTTGCCAATATCTTTCTTTTGCAAGGAGATACACATTGGTAAATTCAGGGCTATGCAGTGTAGATGAAGGCCTAACAGGAGGCTTTAACATTTTCTCTCTAGTGTCCTTGGTTTGGGAGAAAAATGCAAAGGTATTTGACAGCTTTTCCTTGCCAATATCTTTCTTTTGCAAGGAGATACACATAGGTAAATTTAGGGATATGCAGTGTAGATGAAGGCCTAACAGAAGGCTTTAAAATTTTCTCTCTAGTGTCCTTGGTTTGGGAGAAAAATGCAAAGGTACAAGACAGCTTATCCTTGCCAATATCTTTATTTTGCAAGGGGATACACATTGGTAAATTCAGGGCTATGCAGTGTAGATGAAGGCCTAACAGGAGGCTTTAAAATGTTCTTACTAGTGTCCTTAGTTTGGGAGAAAAATGCAAAGGTACAAGACAGCTTTTCCTTGCCAATATCTTTCTTTTGCAAGGAGATACACATTGGTAAATTCAGGGCTATGCAGTGTAGATGAAGGCCTAACAGGAGGCTTTAACATTTTCTCTCTAGTGTCCTTGGTTTGGGAGAAAAATGCAAAGGTATTTGACAGCTTTTCCTTGCCAATATCTTTCTTTTGCAAGGAGATACACATTGGTAAATTCAGGGCTATGCAGTGAAGATGAAGGCCTAACAGTAGGCTTTAACATTTTCTCTCTAGTGTCCTTGGTTTGGGAGAAAAATGCAAAGGTACAAGACAGCTTTTCCTTGCCAATTTCTTTCTTTTGCAAGGAGATACACATTGGTAAATTCAGGGCTATGCAGTGTATATGAAGGCCGAACAGGAGGCTTTAAAATTTTCTCTGTAGTGTTCTTGGTTTGGGAGAAAAATGCAAAGGTACAAGACAGCTTTTCCTTGCCTATTTCTTTCTTTTGCAAGGAGATACACATTGGTAAATCCAGGGCTATGCAGTGTTTATGAAGGCCTAACAGGAGGCTTTAAAAGTTTCTCTCTAGTGTCCTTGGTTTGGGAGAAAAATGCTAAAGTACAAGACAGCATTTCCTTGCCAATATCTTTCTTTTGCAAGGAGATACACATTGGTAAATCCAGGGCTATGCAGTGTAGATGACGGCCTAACAGGAGGCTTTACAAGTTTCTCTCTAGTGTCCTTGGTTTGGGAGAAAAATGCAAAGGTACAAGACAGCTTTTCCTTGGCAATATCTTTCTTTTGCAAGGAGATACACATTGGTAAATTTAGGGCTATGCAGTGAAGTTGAAGGCCTAACAGTAGGCTTTAACATTTTCTCTCTAGTGTCCTTGGTTTGGGAGAAAAATGCAAAGGTACAAGACAGCTTTTCCTTGCCAATTTCTTTCTTTTGCAAGGAGATACACATTGGTAAATTCAGGGCTATGCAGTGTATATGAAGGCCTAACAGGAGGCTTTAAAATTTTCTCTGTAGTATTCTTGGTTTGGGAGAAAAATGCAAAGGTACAAGACAGCTTTTCCTTGCCAATATCTTTCTTTTGCAAGGAGATACACATAGGTAAATTTAGGGATATGCAGTGTAGATGAAGGCCTAACAGAAGGCTTTAAACGTTTCTCTCTAGTGTCCTTGGTTTGGGAGAAAAATGCAAAGGTACAAGACAGCTTTTCCTTGCCAATATCTTTCTTTTGCAGGGAGATACACATTGGTAAATTCAGGGCTATGCAGTGTAGATGAAGGCCTAACAGGAGGCTTTAACATTTTCTCTCTAGTGTCCTTGGTTTGGGAGAAAAATGCAAAGGTATTTGACAGCTTTTCCTTGCCAATATCTTTCTTTTGCAAGGAGATACACATAGGTAAATTTAGGGATATGCAGTGTAGATGAAGGCCTAACAGAAGGCTTTAAAATTTTCTCTCTAGTGTCCTTGGTTTGGGAGAAAAATGCAAAGGTACAAGACAGCTTTTCCTTGCCAATATCTTTATTTTGCAAGGAGATACACATTGGTAAATTCAGGGCTATGCAGTGTAGATGAAGGCCTAACAGGAGGCTTTAAAATGTTCTCACTAGTGTCCTTAGTTTGGGAGAAAAATGCAAAGGTACAAGACAGCTTTTCCTTGCCAATATCTTTCTTTTGCATGGAAATACACATTGGTAAATTCAGGGCTATGCAGTGTAGATGAAGGCCTAACAGGAGGCTTTAACATTTTCTCTCTAGTGTCCTTGGTTTGGGAGAAAAATGCAAAGGTATTTGACAGCTTTTCCTTGCCAATATCTTTCTTTTGCAAGGAGATACACATTGGTAAATTCAGGGCTATGCAGTGAAGATGAAGGCCTAACAGTAGGCTTTAACATAACATTTTCTCTCTAGTGTCCTTGGTTTGGGAGAAAAATGCAAAGGTACAAGACAGCTTTTCCTTGCCAATATCTTTATTTTGCAAGGAGATACACATTGGTAAATTCAGGGCTATGCAGTGTAGATGAAGGCCTAACAGGAGGCTTTAAAATGTTCTCACTAGTGTCCTTAGTTTGGGAGAAAAATGCAAAGGTACAAGACAGCTTTTCCTTGCCAATATCTTTCTTTTGCAAGGAGATACACATTGGTAAATTCAGGGCTATGCAGTGTAGATGAAGGCCTAACAGGAGGCTTTAACATTTTCTCTCTAGTGTCCTTGGTTTGGGAGAAAAATGCAAAGGTATTTGACAGCTTTTCCTTGCCAATATCTTTCTTTTGCAAGGAGATACACATTGGTAAATTCAGGGCTATGCAGTGAAGATGAAGGCCTAACAGTAGGCTTTAACATAACATTTTCTCTCTAGTGTCCTTGGTTTGGGAGAAAAATGCAAAGGTACAAGACAGCTTTTCCTTGCCAATTTCTTTCTTTTGCAAGGAGATACACATTGGTAAATTCAGGGCTATGCAGTGTATATGAAGGCCGAACAGGAGGCTTAAAAATTTTCTCTGTAGTGTTCTTGGTTTGGGAGAAAAATGCAAAGGTACAAGACAGCATTTCCTTGCCAATATCTTTCTTTTGCAAGGAGATACACATTGGTAAATCCAGGGCTATGCAGTGTAGATGACGGCCTAACAGGAGGCTTTAAAAGTTTCTCTCTAGTGTCCTTGGTTTGGGAGAAAAATGCAAAGGTACAAGACAGCTTTTCCTTGCCAATATCTTTCTTTTGCAAGGAGATACACATTGGTAAATTCAGGGCTATGCAGTGAAGTTGAAGGCCTAACAGTATGCTTTAACATTTTCTCTCTAGTGTCCTTGGTTTGGGAGAAAAATGCAAAGGTACAAGACAGCTTTTCCTTGCCAATTTCTTTCTTTTGCAAGGAGATACACATTGGTAAATTCAGGGCTATGCAGTGTATATGAAGGCCTAACAGGAGGCTTTAAAATTTTCTCTGTAGTATTCTTGGTTTGGGAGAAAAATGCAAAGGTACAAGACAGCTTTTCCTTGCCAATATCTTTCTTTTGCAAGGAGATACACATTGTTAAAATCAGTGCTATGCAGTGAAGATGAAGGCCTAACAGGAGGCTTTAACATTTTCTCTCTAGTGTCCTTGGTTTGGGAGAAAAATGCAAAGGTACAAGACAGCTTTTCCTTGCCAATATCTTTATTTTGCAAGGAGATACACATTGGTAAATTCAGGGCTATGCAGTGTAGATGAAGGCCTAACAGGAGGCTTTAAAATGTTCTCACTAGTGTCCTTAGTTTGGGAGAAAAATGCAAAGGTACAAGACAGCTTTTCCTTGCCAATATCTTTCTTTTGCAAGGAGATACACATTGGTAAATTCAGGGCTATGCAGTGTAGATGAAGGCCTAACAGGAGGCTTTAACATTTTCTCTCTAGTGTCCTTGGTTTGGGAGAAAAATGCAAAGGTATTTGACAGCTTTTCCTTGCCAATATCTTTCTTTTGCAAGGAGATACACATTGGTAAATTCAGGGCTATGCAGTGAAGATGAAGGCCTAACAGTAGGCTTTAACATAACATTTTCTCTCTAGTGTCCTTAGTTTGGGAGAAAAATGCAAAGGTACAAGACAGCTTTTCCTTGCCAATATCTTTATTTTGCAAGGAGATACACATTGGTAAATTCAGGGCTATGCAGTGTAGATGAAGGCCTAACAGGAGGCTTTAAAATGTTCTCACTAGTGTCCTTAGTTTGGGAGAAAAATGCAAAGGTACAAGACAGCTTTTCCTTGCCAATATCTTTCTTTTGCAAGGAGATACACATTGGTAAATTCAGGGCTATGCAGTGTAGATGAAGGCCTAACAGGAGGCTTTAACATTTTCTCTCTAGTGTCCTTGGTTTGGGAGAAAAATGCAAAGGTATTTGACAGCTTTTCCTTGCCAATATCTTTCTTTTGCAAGGAGATACACATTGGTAAATTCAGGGCTATGCAGTGAAGATGAAGGCCTAACAGTAGGCTTTAACATAACATTTTCTCTCTAGTGTCCTTGGTTTGGGAGAAAAATGCAAAGGTACAAGACAGCTTTTCCTTGCCAATTTCTTTCTTTTGCAAGGAGATACACATTGGTAAATTCAGGGCTATGCAGTGTATATGAAGGCCGAACAGGAGGCTTAAAAATTTTCTCTGTAGTGTTCTTGGTTTGGGAGAAAAATGCAAAGGTACAAGACAGCATTTCCTTGCCAATATCTTTCTTTTGCAAGGAGATACACATTGGTAAATCCAGGGCTATGCAGTGTAGATGACGGCCTAACGGGAGGCTTTAAAAGTTTCTCTCTAGTGTCCTTGGTTTGGGAGAAAAATGCAAAGGTACAAGACAGCTTTTCCTTGCCAATATCTTTCTTTTGCAAGGAGATACACATTGGTAAATTCAGGGCTATGCAGTGAAGTTGAAGGCCTAACAGTAGGCTTTAACATTTTCTCTCTAGTGTCCTTGGTTTGGGAGAAAAATGCAAAGGTACAAGACAGCTTTTCCTTGCCAATTTCTTTCTTTTGCAAGGAGATACACATTGGTAAATTCAGGGCTATGCAGTGTATATGAAGGCCTAACAGGAGGCTTTAAAATTTTCTCTGTAGTATTCTTGGTTTGGGAGAAAAATGCAAAGGTACAAGACAGCTTTTCCTTGCCAATATCTTTCTTTTGCAAGGAGATACACATTGTTAAAATCAGTGCTATGCAGTGAAGATGAAGGCCTAACAGGAGGCTTTAACATTTTCTCTCTAGTGTCCTTGGTTTGGGAGAAAAATGCAAAGGTACAAGACAGCTTTTCCTTGCCAATATCTTTATTTTGCAAGGAGATACACATTGGTAAATTCAGGGCTATGCAGTGTAGATGAAGGCCTAACAGGAGGCTTTAAAATGTTCTCACTAGTGTCCTTAGTTTGGGAGAAAAATGCAAAGGTACAAGACAGCTTTTCCTTGCCAATATCTTTCTTTTGCAAGGAGATACACATTGGTAAATTCAGGGCTATGCAGTGTAGATGAAGGCCTAACAGGAGGCTTTAACATTTTCTCTCTAGTGTCCTTGGTTTGGGAGAAAAATGCAAAGGTATTTGACAGCTTTTCCTTGCCAATATCTTTCTTTTGCAAGGAGATACACATTGGTAAATTCAGGGCTATGCAGTGAAGATGAAGGCCTAACAGTAGGCTTTAACATAACATTTTCTCTCTAGTGTCCTTAGTTTGGGAGAAAAATGCAAAGGTACAAGACAGCTTTTCCTTGCCAATATCTTTATTTTGCAAGGAGATACACATTGGTAAATTCAGGGCTATGCAGTGTAGATGAAGGCCTAACAGGAGGCTTTAAAATGTTCTCACTAGTGTCCTTAGTTTGGGAGAAAAATGCAAAGGTACAAGACAGCTTTTCCTTGCCAATATCTTTCTTTTGCAAGGAGATACACATTGGTAAATTCAGGGCTATGCAGTGTAGATGAAGGCCTAACAGGAGGCTTTAACATTTTCTCTCTAGTGTCCTTGGTTTGGGAGAAAAATGCAAAGGTATTTGACAGCTTTTCCTTGCCAATATCTTTCTTTTGCAAGGAGATACACATTGGTAAATTCAGGGCTATGCAGTGAAGATGAAGGCCTAACAGTAGGCTTTAACATAACATTTTCTCTCTAGTGTCCTTGGTTTGGGAGAAAAATGCAAAGGTACAAGACAGCTTTTCCTTGCCAATTTCTTTCTTTTGCAAGGAGATACACATTGGTAAATTCAGGGCTATGCAGTGTATATGAAGGCCGAACAGGAGGCTTAAAAATTTTCTCTGTAGTGTTCTTGGTTTGGGAGAAAAATGCAAAGGTACAAGACAGCATTTCCTTGCCAATATCTTTCTTTTGCAAGGAGATACACATTGGTAAATCCAGGGCTATGCAGTGTAGATGACGGCCTAACGGGAGGCTTTAAAAGTTTCTCTCTAGTGTCCTTGGTTTGGGAGAAAAATGCAAAGGTACAAGACAGCTTTTCCTTGCCAATATCTTTCTTTTGCAAGGAGATACACATTGGTAAATTCAGGGCTATGCAGTGAAGTTGAAGGCCTAACAGTAGGCTTTAACATTTTCTCTCTAGTGTCCTTGGTTTGGGAGAAAAATGCAAAGGTACAAGACAGCTTTTCCTTGCCAATTTCTTTCTTTTGCAAGGAGATACACATTGGTAAATTCAGGGCTATGCAGTGTATATGAAGGCCTAACAGGAGGCTTTAAAATTTTCTCTGTAGTATTCTTGGTTTGGGAGAAAAATGCAAAGGTACAAGACAGCTTTTCCTTGCCAATATCTTTCTTTTGCAAGGAGATACACATTGTTAAAATCAGTGCTATGCAGTGAAGATGAAGGCCTAACAGGAGGCTTTAACATTTTCTCTCTAGTGTCCTTGGTTTGGGAGAAAAATGCAAAGGTATTTGACAGCTTTTCCTTGCCAATTTCTTTCTTTTGCAAGGAGATACACATTGGTAAATTCAGGGCTATGCAGTGAAGATGAAGGCCTAACAGTAGGCTTTAACATTTTCTCTCTAGTGTCCTTGGTTTGGGAGAAAAATGCAAAGGTACAAGACAGCTTTTCCTTGCCAATATCTTTCTTTTGCAAGGAGATACACATTGGTAAATTCAGGGCTATACATTGTAGATGAAGGCCTAACAGGAGGCTTTAACATTTTATCTCTAGTGTCCTTGGTTTGGGAGAAAAATGCAAAGGTATTTGACAGCATTTCCTTGCCAATATCTTTCTTTTGCAAGGAGATACACATTGGTAAATTCAGGGCTATGCAGTGAAGATGAAGGCCTAACAGTAGGCTTTAACATATTCTCTCTAGTGTCCTTGGTTTGGGAGAAAAATGCAAAGGTACAAGACAGCTTTTCCTTGCCAATTTCTTTCTTTTGCAAGGAGATACACATTGGCAAATTCAGGGCTATGCAGTGTATATGAAGGCCGAACAGGAGGCTTTAAAATTTTCTCTGTAGTGTTCTTGGTTTGGGAGAAAAATGCAAAGGTACAAGACAGCTTTTCCTTGCCTATTTCTTTCTTTTGCAAGGAGATACACATTGGTAAATCCAGGGCTATGCAGTGTTTATGAAGGCCTAACAGGAGGCTTTAAAAGTTTCTCTCTAGTGTCCTTGGTTTGGGAGAAAAATGCAAAGGTACAAGACAGCTTTTCCTTGCCTATTTCTTTCTTTTGCAAGGAGATACACATTGGTAAATCCAGGGCTATGCAGTGTTTATGAAGGCCTAACAGGAGGCTTTAAAAGTTTCTCTCTAGTGTCCTTGGTTTGGGAGAAAAATGCAAAGTACAAGACAGCATTTCCTTGCCAATATCTTTCTTTTGCAAGGAGATACACATTGGTAAATCCAGGGCTATGCAGTGTAGATGACGGCCTAACAGGAGGCTTTAAAAGTTTCTCTCTAGTGTCCTTGGTTTGGGAGAAAAATGCAAAGGTACAAGACAGCTTTTCCTTGCCAATATCTTTCTTTTGCAAGGGGATACACATTGGTAAATTCAGGGCTATGCAGTGAAGTTGAAGGCCTAACAGTAGGCTTTAACATTTTCTCTCTAGTGTCCTTGGTTTGGGATAAAAATGCAAAGGTACAAGACAGCTTTTCCTTGCCAATTTCTTTCTTTTGCAAGGAGATACACATTGGTAAATTCAGGGCTATGCAGTGTATATGAAGGCCTAACAGGAGGCTTTAAAATTTTCTCTGTAGTATTCTTGGTTTGGGAGAAAAATGCAAAGGTACAAGACAGCTTTTCCTTGCCAATATCTTTCTTTTGCAAGGAGATACACATTGTTAAAATCAGGGCTATGCAGTGAAGATGAAGGCCTAACAGGAGGCTTTAACAATTTCTCTCTAGTGTCCTTGGTTTGGGAGAAAAATGCAAAGGTATTTGACAGCTTTTCATTGCCAATTTCTTTCTTTTGCAAGGAGATACACATTGGTAAATTCAGGGCTATGCAGTGAAGATGAAGGCCTAACAGTAGGCTTTAACATATTCTCTCTAGTGTCCTTGGTTTGGGAGAAAAATGCAAAGGTACAAGACAGCTTTTCCTTGCCAATTTCTTTCTTTTGCAAGGAGATACACATTGGCAAATTCAGGGCTATGCAGTGTATATGAAGGCCGAACAGGAGGCTTTAAAATTTTCTCTGTAGTGTTCTTGGTTTGGGAGAAAAATGCAAAGGTACAAGACAGCTTTTCCTTGCCTATTTCTTTCTTTTGCAAGGAGATACACATTGGTAAATCCAGGGCTATGCAGTGTTTATGAAGGCCTAACAGGAGGCTTTAAAAGTTTCTCTCTAGTGTCCTTGGTTTGGGAGAAAAATGCTAAAGTACAAGACAGCATTTCCTTGCCAATATCTTTCTTTTGCAAGGAGATACACATTGGTAAATCCAGGGCTATGCAGTGTAGATGCCGGATTAACAGGAGGCTTTAAACGTTTCTCTCTAGTGTCCTTGGTTTGGGAGAAAAATGCAAAGGTACAAGACAGCTTTTCCTTGCCAATATCTTTCTTTTGCAAGGGGATACACATTGGTAAATTCAGGGCTATGCAGTGAAGTTGAAGGCCTAACAGTAGGCTTTAACATTTTCTCTCTAGTGTCCTTGGTTTGGGAGAAAAATGCAAAGGTACAAGACAGTTTTTCCTTGCCAATTTCTTTCTTTTGCAAGGAGATACACATTGGTAAATTCAGGGCTATGCAGTGTATATGAAGGCCTAACAGGAGGCTTTAAAATTTTCTCTGTAGTATTGGTTTGGGAGAAAAATGCAAAGGTACAAGACAGCTTTTCCTTGCCAATATCTTTCTTTTGCAAGGAGATACACATAGGTAAATTTAGGGATATGCAGTGTAGATGAAGGCCTAACATAAGGCTTTAAACGTTTCTCTCTAGTGTCCTTGGTTTGGGAGAAAAATGTAAAGGTACAAGACAGATTTTCCTTGCCAATATCTTTCTTTTGCAAGGAGATACACATTGGTAAATTCAGGGCTATGCAGTGTAGATGAAGGCCTAACAGGAGGCTTTAACATTTTCTCTCTAGTGTCCTTGGTTTGGGAGAAAAATGCAAAGGTATTTGACAGCTTTTCCTTGCCAATATCTTTCTTTTGCAAGGAGATACACATAGGTAAATTTAGGGATATGCAGTGTAGATGAAGGCCTAACAGAAGGCTTTAAAATTTTCTCTCTAGTGTCCTTGGTTTGGGAGAAAAATGCAAAGGTACAAGACAGCTTATCCTTGCCAATATCTTTATTTTGCAAGGGGATACACATTGGTAAATTCAGGGCTATGCAGTGTAGATGAAGGCCTAACAGGAGGCTTTAAAATGTTCTTACTAGTGTCCTTAGTTTGGGAGAAAAATGCAAAGGTACAAGACAGCTTTTCCTTGCCAATATCTTTCTTTTGCAAGGAGATACACATTGGTAAATTCAGGGCTATGCAGTGTAGATGAAGGCCTAACAGGAGGCTTTAACATTTTCTCTCTAGTGTCCTTGATTTGGGAGAAAAATGCAAAGGTATTTGACAGCTTTTCCTTGCCAATATCTTTCTTTTGCAAGGAGATACACATTGGTAAATTCAGGGCTATGCAGTGAAGATGAAGGCCTAACAGTAGGCTTTAACATTTTCTCTCTAGTGTCCTTGGTTTGGGAGAAAAATGCAAAGGTACAAGACAGCTTTTCCTTGCCAATTTCTTTCTTTTGCAAGGAGATACACATTGGTAAATTCAGGGCTATGCAGTGTATATGAAGGCCGAACAGGAGGCTTTAAAATTTTCTCTGTAGTGTTCTTGGTTTGGGAGAAAAATGCAAAGGTACAAGACAGCTTTTCCTTGCCTATTTCTTTCTTTTGCAAGGAGATACACATTGGTAAATCCAGGGCTATGCAGTGTTTATGAAGGCCTAACAGGAGGCTTTAAAAGTTTCTCTCTAGTGTCCTTGGTTTGGGAGAAAAATGCTAAAGTACAAGACAGCATTTCCTTGCCAATATCTTTCTTTTGCAAGGAGATACACATTGGTAAATCCAGGGCTATGCAGTGTAGATGACGGCCTAACAGGAGGCTTTACAAGTTTCTCTCTAGTGTCCTTGGTTTGGGAGAAAAATGCAAAGGTACAAGACAGCTTTTCCTTGGCAATATCTTTCTTTTGCAAGGAGATACACATTGGTAAATTTAGGGCTATGCAGTGAAGTTGAAGGCCTAACAGTAGGCTTTAACATTTTCTCTCTAGTGTCCTTGGTTTGGGAGAAAAATGCAAAGGTACAAGACAGCTTTTCCTTGCCAATTTCTTTCTTTTGCAAGGAGATACACATTGGTAAATTCAGGGCTATGCAGTGTATATGAAGGCCTAACAGGAGGCTTTAAAATTTTCTCTGTAGTATTCTTGGTTTGGGAGAAAAATGCAAAGGTACAAGACAGCTTTTCCTTGCCAATATCTTTCTTTTGCAAGGAGATACACATAGGTAAATTTAGGGATATGCAGTGTAGATGAAGGCCTAACAGAAGGCTTTAAACGTTTCTCTCTAGTGTCCTTGGTTTGGGAGAAAAATGCAAAGGTACAAGACAGCTTTTCCTTGCCAATATCTTTCTTTTGCAGGGAGATACACATTGGTAAATTCAGGGCTATGCAGTGTAGATGAAGGCCTAACAGGAGGCTTTAACATTTTCTCTCTAGTGTCCTTGGTTTGGGAGAAAAATGCAAAGGTATTTGACAGCTTTTCCTTGCCAATATCTTTCTTTTGCAAGGAGATACACATAGGTAAATTTAGGGATATGCAGTGTAGATGAAGGCCTAACAGAAGGCTTTAAAATTTTCTCTCTAGTGTCCTTGGTTTGGGAGAAAAATGCAAAGGTACAAGACAGCTTTTCCTTGCCAATATCTTTATTTTGCAAGGAGATACACATTGGTAAATTCAGGGCTATGCAGTGTAGATGAAGGCCTAACAGGAGGCTTTAAAATGTTCTCACTAGTGTCCTTAGTTTGGGAGAAAAATGCAAAGGTACAAGACAGCTTTTCCTTGCCAATATCTTTCTTTTGCAAGGAAATACACATTGGTAAATTCAGGGCTATGCAGTGTAGATGAAGGCCTAACAGGAGGCTTTAACATTTTCTCTCTAGTGTCCTTGGTTTGGGAGAAAAATGCAAAGGTATTTGACAGCTTTTCCTTGCCAATATCTTTCTTTTGCAAGGAGATACACATTGGTAAATTCAGGGCTATGCAGTGAAGATGAAGGCCTAACAGTAGGCTTTAACATAACATTTTCTCTCTAGTGTCCTTGGTTTGGGAGAAAAATGCAAAGGTACAAGACAGCTTTTCCTTGCCAATATCTTTATTTTGCAAGGAGATACACATTGGTAAATTCAGGCCTATGCAGTGTAGATGAAGGCCTAACAGGAGGCTTTAAAATGTTCTCACTAGTGTCCTTAGTTTGGGAGAAAAATGCAAAGGTACAAGACAGCTTTTCCTTGCCAATATCTTTCTTTTGCAAGGAGATACACATTGGTAAATTCAGGGCTATGCAGTGTAGATGAAGGCCTAACAGGAGGCTTTAACATTTTCTCTCTAGTGTCCTTGGTTTGGGAGAAAAATGCAAAGGTATTTGACAGCTTTTCCTTGCCAATATCTTTCTTTTGCAAGGAGATACACATTGGTAAATTCAGGGCTATGCAGTGAAGATGAAGGCCTAACAGTAGGCTTTAACATAACATTTTCTCTCTAGTGTCCTTGGTTTGGGAGAAAAATGCAAAGGTACAAGACAGCTTTTCCTTGCCAATTTCTTTCTTTTGCAAGGAGATACACATTGGTAAATTCAGGGCTATGCAGTGTATATGAAGGCCGAACAGGAGGCTTAAAAATTTTCTCTGTAGTGTTCTTGGTTTGGGAGAAAAATGCAAAGGTACAAGACAGCATTTCCTTGCCAATATCTTTCTTTTGCAAGGAGATACACATTGGTAAATCCAGGGCTATGCAGTGTAGATGACGGCCTAACAGGAGGCTTTAAAAGTTTCTCTCTAGTGTCCTTGGTTTGGGAGAAAAATGCAAAGGTACAAGACAGCTTTTCCTTGCCAATATCTTTCTTTTGCAAGGAGATACACATTGGTAAATTCAGGGCTATGCAGTGAAGTTGAAGGCCTAACAGTATGCTTTAACATTTTCTCTCTAGTGTCCTTGGTTTGGGAGAAAAATGCAAAGGTACAAGACAGCTTTTCCTTGCCAATTTCTTTCTTTTGCAAGGAGATACACATTGGTAAATTCAGGGCTATGCAGTGTATATGAAGGCCTAACAGGAGGCTTTAAAATTTTCTCTGTAGTATTCTTGGTTTGGGAGAAAAATGCAAAGGTACAAGACAGCTTTTCCTTGCCAATATCTTTCTTTTGCAAGGAGATACACATTGTTAAAATCAGTGCTATGCAGTGAAGATGAAGGCCTAACAGGAGGCTTTAACATTTTCTCTCTAGTGTCCTTGGTTTGGGAGAAAAATGCAAAGGTACAAGACAGCTTTTCCTTGCCAATATCTTTATTTTGCAAGGAGATACACATTGGTAAATTCAGGGCTATGCAGTGTAGATGAAGGCCTAACAGGAGGCTTTAAAATGTTCTCACTAGTGTCCTTAGTTTGGGAGAAAAATGCAAAGGTACAAGACAGCTTTTCCTTGCCAATATCTTTCTTTTGCAAGGAGATACACATTGGTAAATTCAGGGCTATGCAGTGTAGATGAAGGCCTAACAGGAGGCTTTAACATTTTCTCTCTAGTGTCCTTGGTTTGGGAGAAAAATGCAAAGGTATTTGACAGCTTTTCCTTGCCAATATCTTTCTTTTGCAAGGAGATACACATTGGTAAATTCAGGGCTATGCAGTGAAGATGAAGGCCTAACAGTAGGCTTTAACATAACATTTTCTCTCTAGTGTCCTTAGTTTGGGAGAAAAATGCAAAGGTACAAGACAGCTTTTCCTTGCCAATATCTTTATTTTGCAAGGAGATACACATTGGTAAATTCAGGGCTATGCAGTGTAGATGAAGGCCTAACAGGAGGCTTTAAAATGTTCTCACTAGTGTCCTTAGTTTGGGAGAAAAATGCAAAGGTACAAGACAGCTTTTCCTTGCCAATATCTTTCTTTTGCAAGGAGATACACATTGGTAAATTCAGGGCTATGCAGTGTAGATGAAGGCCTAACAGGAGGCTTTAACATTTTCTCTCTAGTGTCCTTGGTTTGGGAGAAAAATGCAAAGGTATTTGACAGCTTTTCCTTGCCAATATCTTTCTTTTGCAAGGAGATACACATTGGTAAATTCAGGGCTATGCAGTGAAGATGAAGGCCTAACAGTAGGCTTTAACATAACATTTTCTCTCTAGTGTCCTTGGTTTGGGAGAAAAATGCAAAGGTACAAGACAGCTTTTCCTTGCCAATTTCTTTCTTTTGCAAGGAGATACACATTGGTAAATTCAGGGCTATGCAGTGTATATGAAGGCCGAACAGGAGGCTTAAAAATTTTCTCTGTAGTGTTCTTGGTTTGGGAGAAAAATGCAAAGGTACAAGACAGCATTTCCTTGCCAATATCTTTCTTTTGCAAGGAGATACACATTGGTAAATCCAGGGCTATGCAGTGTAGATGACGGCCTAACAGGAGGCTTTAAAAGTTTCTCTCTAGTGTCCTTGGTTTGGGAGAAAAATGCAAAGGTACAAGACAGCTTTTCCTTGCCAATATCTTTCTTTTGCAAGGAGATACACATTGGTAAATTCAGGGCTATGCAGTGAAGTTGAAGGCCTAACAGTATGCTTTAACATTTTCTCTCTAGTGTCCTTGGTTTGGGAGAAAAATGCAAAGGTACAAGACAGCTTTTCCTTGCCAATTTCTTTCTTTTGCAAGGAGATACACATTGGTAAATTCAGGGCTATGCAGTGTATATGAAGGCCTAACAGGAGGCTTTAAAATTTTCTCTGTAGTATTCTTGGTTTGGGAGAAAAATGCAAAGGTACAAGACAGCTTTTCCTTGCCAATATCTTTCTTTTGCAAGGAGATACACATTGTTAAAATCAGTGCTATGCAGTGAAGATGAAGGCCTAACAGGAGGCTTTAACATTTTCTCTCTAGTGTCCTTGGTTTGGGAGAAAAATGCAAAGGTATTTGACAGCTTTTCCTTGCCAATTTCTTTCTTTTGCAAGGAGATACACATTGGTAAATTCAGGGCTATGCAGTGAAGATGAAGGCCTAACAGTAGGCTTTAACATTTTCTCTCTAGTGTCCTTGGTTTGGGAGAAAAATGCAAAGGTACAAGACAGCTTTTCCTTGCCAATATCTTTCTTTTGCAAGGAGATACACATTGGTAAATTCAGGGCTATACATTGTAGATGAAGGCCTAACAGGAGGCTTTAACATTTTCTCTCTAGTGTCCTTGGTTTGGGAGAAAAATGCAAAGGTATTTGACAGCATTTCCTTGCCAATATCTTTCTTTTGCAAGGAGATACACATTGGTAAATTCAGGGCTATGCAGTGAAGATGAAGGCCTAACAGTAGGCTTTAACATATTCTCTCTAGTGTCCTTGGTTTGGGAGAAAAATGCAAAGGTACAAGACAGCTTTTCCTTGCCAATTTCTTTCTTTTGCAAGGAGATACACATTGGCAAATTCAGGGCTATGCAGTGTATATGAAGGCCGAACAGGAGGCTTTAAAATTTTCTCTGTAGTGTTCTTGGTTTGGGAGAAAAATGCAAAGGTACAAGACAGCTTTTCCTTGCCTATTTCTTTCTTTTGCAAGGAGATACACATTGGTAAATCCAGGGCTATGCAGTGTTTATGAAGGCCTAACAGGAGGCTTTAAAAGTTTCTCTCTAGTGTCCTTGGTTTGGGAGAAAAATGCAAAGGTACAAGACAGCTTTTCCTTGCCTATTTCTTTCTTTTGCAAGGAGATACACATTGGTAAATCCAGGGCTATGCAGTGTTTATGAAGGCCTAACAGGAGGCTTTAAAAGTTTCTCTCTAGTGTCCTTGGTTTGGGAGAAAAATGCTAAAGTACAAGACAGCATTTCCTTGCCAATATCTTTCTTTTGCAAGGAGATACACATTGGTAAATCCAGGGCTATGCAGTGTAGATGACGGCCTAACAGGAGGCTTTAAAAGTTTCTCTCTAGTGTCCTTGGTTTGGGAGAAAAATGCAAAGGTACAAGACAGCTTTTCCTTGCCAATATCTTTCTTTTGCAAGGGGATACACATTGGTAAATTCAGGGCTATGCAGTGAAGTTGAAGGCCTAACAGTAGGCTTTAACATTTTCTCTCTAGTGTCCTTGGTTTGGGATAAAAATGCAAAGGTACAAGACAGCTTTTCCTTGCCAATTTCTTTCTTTTGCAAGGAGATACACATTGGTAAATTCAGGGCTATGCAGTGTATATGAAGGCCTAACAGGAGGCTTTAAAATTTTCTCTGTAGTATTCTTGGTTTGGGAGAAAAATGCAAAGGTACAAGACAGCTTTTCCTTGCCAATATCTTTCTTTTGCAAGGAGATACACATTGTTAAAATCAGGGCTATGCAGTGAAGATGAAGGCCTAACAGGAGGCTTTAACAATTTCTCTCTAGTGTCCTTGGTTTGGGAGAAAAATGCAAAGGTATTTGACAGCTTTTCATTGCCAATTTCTTTCTTTTGCAAGGAGATACACATTGGTAAATTCAGGGCTATGCAGTGAAGATGAAGGCCTAACAGTAGGCTTTAACATATTCTCTCTAGTGTCCTTGGTTTGGGAGAAAAATGCAAAGGTACAAGACAGCTTTTCCTTGCCAATTTCTTTCTTTTGCAAGGAGATACACATTGGCAAATTCAGGGCTATGCAGTGTATATGAAGGCCGAACAGGAGGCTTTAAAATTTTCTCTGTAGTGTTCTTGGTTTGGGAGAAAAATGCAAAGGTACAAGACAGCTTTTCCTTGCCTATTTCTTTCTTTTGCAAGGAGATACACATTGGTAAATCCAGGGCTATGCAGTGTTTATGAAGGCCTAACAGGAGGCTTTAAAAGTTTCTCTCTAGTGTCCTTGGTTTGGGAGAAAAATGCTAAAGTACAAGACAGCATTTCCTTGCCAATATCTTTCTTTTGCAAGGAGATACACATTGGTAAATCCAGGGCTATGCAGTGTAGATGCCGGATTAACAGGAGGCTTTAAAAGTTTCTCTCTAGTGTCCTTGGTTTGGGAGAAAAATGCAAAGGTACAAGACAGCTTTTCCTTGCCAATATCTTTCTTTTGCAAGGGGATACACATTGGTAAATTCAGGGCTATGCAGTGAAGTTGAAGGCCTAACAGTAGGCTTTAACATTTTCTCTCTAGTGTCCTTGGTTTGGGAGAAAAATGCAAAGGTACAAGACAGTTTTTCCTTGCCAATTTCTTTCTTTTGCAAGGAGATACACATTGGTAAATTCAGGGCTATGCAGTGTATATGAAGGCCTAACAGGAGGCTTTAAAATTTTCTCTGTAGTATTCTTGGTTTGGGAGAAAAATGCAAAGGTACAAGACAGCTTTTCCTTGCCAATATCTTTCTTTTGCAAGGAGATACACATAGGTAAATTTAGGGATATGCAGTGTAGATGAAGGCCTAACATAAGGCTTTAAACGTTTCTCTCTAGTGTCCTTGGTTTGGGAGAAAAATGTAAAGGTACAAGACAGATTTTCCTTGCCAATATCTTTCTTTTGCAAGGAGATACACATTGGTAAATTCAGGGCTATGCAGTGTAGATGAAGGCCTAACAGGAGGCTTTAACATTTTCTCTCTAGTGTCCTTGGTTTGGGAGAAAAATGCAAAGGTATTTGACAGCTTTTCCTTGCCAATATCTTTCTTTTGCAAGGAGATACACATAGGTAAATTTAGGGATATGCAGTGTAGATGAAGGCCTAACAGAAGGCTTTAAAATTTTCTCTCTAGTGTCCTTGGTTTGGGAGAAAAATGCAAAGGTACAAGACAGCTTATCCTTGCCAATATCTTTATTTTGCAAGGGGATACACATTGGTAAATTCAGGGCTATGCAGTGTAGATGAAGGCCTAACAGGAGGCTTTAAAATGTTCTCACTAGTGTCCTTAGTTTGGGAGAAAAATGCAAAGGTACAAGACAGCTTTTCCTTGCCAATATCTTTCTTTTGCAAGGACATACACATTGGTAAATTCAGGGCTATGCAGTGTAGATGAAGGCCTAACAGGAGGCTTTAACATTTTCTCTCTAGTGTCCTTGGTTTGGGAGAAAAATGCAAAGGTATTTGACAGCTTTTCCTTGCCAATATCTTTCTTTTGCAAGGAGATACACATTGGTAAATTCAGGGCTATGCAGTGAAGATGAAGGCCTAACAGTAGGCTTTAACATTTTCTCTCTAGTGTCCTTGGTTTGGGAGAAAAATGCAAAGGTACAAGACAGCTTTTCCTTGCCTATTTCTTTCTTTTGCAAGGAGATACACATTGGTAAATCCAGGGCTATGCAGTGTTTATGAAGGCCTAACAGGAGGCTTTAAAAGTTTCTCTCTAGTGTCCTTGGTTTGGGAGAAAAATGCTAAAGTACAAGACAGCATTTCCTTGCCAATATCTTTCTTTTGCAAGGAGATACACATTGGTAAATCCAGGGCTATGCAGTGTAGATGACGGCCTAACAGGAGGCTTTACAAGTTTCTCTCTAGTGTCCTTGGTTTGGGAGAAAAATGCAAAGGTACAAGACAGCTTTTCCTTGGCAATATCTTTCTTTTGCAAGGAGATACACATTGGTAAATTCAGGGCTATGCAGTGAAGTTGAAGGCCTAACAGTAGGCTTTAACATTTTCTCTCTAGTGTCCTTGGTTTGGGAGAAAAATGCAAAGGTACAAGACAGCTTTTCCTTGCCAATTTCTTTCTTTTGCAAGGAGATACACATTGGTAAATTCAGGGCTATGCAGTGTATATGAAGGCCTAACAGGAGGCTTTAAAATTTTCTCTGTAGTATTCTTGGTTTGGGAGAAAAATGCAAAGGTACAAGACAGCTTTTCCTTGCCAATATCTTTCTTTTGCAAGGGGATACACATTGGTAAATTCAGGGCTATGCAGTGTAGATGAAGGCCTAACAGGAGGCTTTAACATTTTCTCTCTAGTGTCCTTGGTTTGGGAGAAAAATGCAAAGGTATTTGACAGCTTTTCCTTGCCAATATCTTTCTTTTGCAAGGAGATACACATAGGTAAATTTATGGATATGCAGTGTAGATGAAGGCCTAACAGAAGGCTTTAAAATTTTCTCTCTAGTGTCCTTGGTTTGGGAGAAAAATGCAAAGGTACAAGACAGCTTTTCCTTGCCAATATCTTTATTTTGCAAGGGGATACACATTGGTAAATTCAGGGCTATGCAGTGTAGATGAAGGCCTAACAGGAGGCTTTTAAAATGTTCTCACTAGTGTCCTTAGTTTGGGAGAAAAATGCAAAGGTACAAGACAGCTTTTCCTTGCCAATATCTTTCTTTTGCAAGGAGATACACATTGGTAAATTCAGGGCTATGCAGTGTAGATGAAGGCCTAACAGGAGGCTTTAACATTTTCTCTCTAGTGTCCTTGGTTTGGGAGAAAAATGCAAAGGTACAAGACAGCTTTTCCATGCCAATATCTTTCTTTTGCAAGGAGATACACATTGGTAAATTCAGGGCTATGCAGTGAAGATGAAGGCCTAACAGTAGGCTTTAACATTTTCTCTCTAGTGTCCTTGGTTTGGGAGAAAAATGCAAAGGTACAAGACAGCTTTTCCTTGCCAATTTCTTTCTTTTGCAAGGAGATACACATTGGTAAATTCAGGGCTATGCAGTGTATATGAAGGCCGAACAGGAGGCTTTAAAATTTTCTCTGTAGTGTTCTTGGTTTGGGAGAAAAATGCAAAGGTACAAGACAGCTTTTCCTTGCCTATTTCTTTCTTTTGCAAGGAGATACACATTGGTAAATCCAGGGCTATGCAGTGTTTATGAAGGCCTAACAGGAGGCTTTAAAAGTTTCTCTCTAGTGTCCTTGGTTTGGGAGAAAAATGCTAAAGTACAAGACAGCATTTCCTTGCCAATATCTTTCTTTTGCAAGGAGATACACATTGGTAAATCCAGGGCTATGCAGTGTAGATGACGGCCTAACAGGAGGCTTTACAAGTTTCTCTCTAGTGTCCTTGGTTTGGGAGAAAAATGCAAAGGTACAAGACAGCTTTTCCTTGGCAATATCTTTCTTTTGCAAGGAGATACACATTGGTAAATTTAGGGCTATGCAGTGAAGTTGAAGGCCTAACAGTAGGCTTTAACATTTTCTCTCTAGTGTCCTTGGTTTGGGAGAAAAATGCAAAGGTACAAGACAGCTTTTCCTTGCCAATTTCTTTCTTTTGCAAGGAGATACACATTGGTAAATTCAGGGCTATGCAGTGTATATGAAGGCCTAACAGGAGGCTTTAAAATTTTCTCTGTAGTATTCTTGGTTTGGGAGAAAAATGCAAAGGTACAAGACAGCTTTTCCTTGCCAATATCTTTCTTTTGCAAGGAGATACACATAGGTAAATTTAGGGATATGCAGTGTAGATGAAGGCCTAACAGAAGGCTTTAAACGTTTCTCTCTAGTGTCCTTGGTTTGGGAGAAAAATGCAAAGGTACAAGACAGCTTTTCCTTGCCAATATCTTTCTTTTGCAGGGAGATACACATTGGTAAATTCAGGGCTATGCAGTGTAGATGAAGGCCTAACAGGAGGCTTTAACATTTTCTCTCTAGTGTCCTTGGTTTGGGAGAAAAATGCAAAGGTATTTGACAGCTTTTCCTTGCCAATATCTTTCTTTTGCAAGGAGATACACATAGGTAAATTTAGGGATATGCAGTGTAGATGAAGGCCTAACAGAAGGCTTTAAAATTTTCTCTCTAGTGTCCTTGGTTTGGGAGAAAAATGCAAAGGTACAAGACAGCTTTTCCTTGCCAATATCTTTATTTTGCAAGGAGATACACATTGGTAAATTCAGGGCTATGCAGTGTAGATGAAGGCCTAACAGGAGGCTTTAAAATGTTCTCACTAGTGTCCTTAGTTTGGGAGAAAAATGCAAAGGTACAAGACAGCTTTTCCTTGCCAATATCTTTCTTTTGCAAGGAGATACACATTGGTAAATTCAGGGCTATGCAGTGTAGATGAAGGCCTAACAGGAGGCTTTAACATTTTCTCTCTAGTGTCCTTGGTTTGGGAGAAAAATGCAAAGGTATTTGACAGCTTTTCCTTGCCAATATCTTTCTTTTGCAAGGAGATACACATTGGTAAATTCAGGGCTATGCAGTGAAGATGAAGGCCTAACAGTAGGCTTTAACATAACATTTTCTCTCTAGTGTCCTTGGTTTGGGAGAAAAATGCAAAGGTACAAGACAGCTTTTCCTTGCCAATTTCTTTCTTTTGCAAGGAGATACACATTGGTAAATTCAGGGCTATGCAGTGTATATGAAGGCCGAACAGGAGGCTTAAAAATTTTCTCTGTAGTGTTCTTGGTTTGGGAGAAAAATGCAAAGGTACAAGACAGCATTTCCTTGCCAATATCTTTCTTTTGCAAGGAGATACACATTGGTAAATCCAGGGCTATGCAGTGTAGATGACGGCCTAACAGGAGGCTTTAAAAGTTTCTCTCTAGTGTCCTTGGTTTGGGAGAAAAATGCAAAGGTACAAGACAGCTTTTCCTTGCCAATATCTTTCTTTTGCAAGGAGATACACATTGGTAAATTCAGGGCTATGCAGTGAAGTTGAAGGCCTAACAGTAGGCTTTAACATTTTCTCTCTAGTGTCCTTGGTTTGGGAGAAAAATGCAAAGGTACAAGACAGCTTTTCCTTGCCAATTTCTTTCTTTTGCAAGGAGATACACATTGGTAAATTCAGGGCTATGCAGTGTATATGAAGGCCTAACAGGAGGCTTTAAAATTTTCTCTGTAGTATTCTTGGTTTGGGAGAAAAATGCAAAGGTACAAGACAGCTTTTCCTTGCCAATATCTTTCTTTTGCAAGGAGATACACATTGTTAAAATCAGTGCTATGCAGTGAAGATGAAGGCCTAACAGGAGGCTTTAACATTTTCTCTCTAGTGTCCTTGGTTTGGGAGAAAAATGCAAAGGTATTTGACAGCTTTTCCTTGCCAATTTCTTTCTTTTGCAAGGAGATACACATTGGTAAATTCAGGGCTATGCAGTGAAGATGAAGGCCTAACAGTAGGCTTTAACATTTTCTCTCTAGTGTCCTTGGTTTGGGAGAAAAATGCAAAGGTACAAGACAGCTTTTCCTTGCCAATATCTTTCTTTTGCAAGGAGATACACATTGGTAAATTCAGGGCTATACATTGTAGATGAAGGCCTAACAGGAGGCTTTAACATTTTCTCTCTAGTGTCCTTGGTTTGGGAGAAAAATGCAAAGGTATTTGACAGCATTTCCTTGCCAATATCTTTCTTTTGCAAGGAGATACACATTGGTAAATTCAGGGCTATGCAGTGAAGATGAAGGCCTAACAGTAGGCTTTAACATATTCTCTCTAGTGTCCTTGGTTTGGGAGAAAAATGCAAAGGTACAAGACAGCTTTTCCTTGCCAATTTCTTTCTTTTGCAAGGAGATACACATTGGCAAATTCAGGGCTATGCAGTGTATATGAAGGCCGAACAGGAGGCTTTAAAATTTTCTCTGTAGTGTTCTTGGTTTGGGAGAAAAATGCAAAGGTACAAGACAGCTTTTCCTTGCCTATTTCTTTCTTTTGCAAGGAGATACACATTGGTAAATCCAGGGCTATGCAGTGTTTATGAAGGCCTAACAGGAGGCTTTAAAAGTTTCTCTCTAGTGTCCTTGGTTTGGGAGAAAAATGCTAAAGTACAAGACAGCATTTCCTTGCCAATATCTTTCTTTTGCAAGGAGATACACATTGGTAAATCCAGGGCTATGCAGTGTAGATGACGGCCTAACAGGAGGCTTTAAAAGTTTCTCTCTAGTGTCCTTGGTTTGGGAGAAAAATGCAAAGGTACAAGACAGCTTTTCCTTGCCAATATCTTTCTTTTGCAAGGAGATACACATTGGTAAATTCAGGGCTATGCAGTGAAGTTGAAGGCCTAACAGTAGGCTTTAACATTTTCTCTGTAGTATTCTTGGTTTGGGAGAAAAATGCAAAGGTACAAGACAGCTTTTCCTTGCCAATATCTTTCTTTTGCAAGGAGATACACATAGGTAAATTTAGGGATATGCAGTGTAGATGAAGGCCTAACAGAAGGCTTTAAACGTTTCTCTCTAGTGTCCTTGGTTTGGGAGAAAAATGCAAAGGTACAAGACAGCTTTTCCTTGCCAATATCTTTCTTTTGCAAGGAGATACACATAGGTAAATTTAGGGATATGCAGTGTAGATGAAGGCCTAACAGAAGGCTTAAAACGTTTCTCTCTAGTGTCCTTGGTTTGGGAGAAAAATGCAAAGGTATTTGACAGCTTTTCCTTGCCAATATCTTTCTTTTGCAAGGAGATACACACAGGTAAATTTAGGGATATGCAGTGTAGATGAAGGCCTAACAGAAGGCTTTAAAATTTTCTCTCTAGTGTCCTTGGTTTGGGAGAAAAATGCAAAGGTACAAGACAGCTTTTCCTTGCCAATATCTTTATTTTGCAAGGGGATACACATTGGTAAATTCAGGGCTATGCAGTGTAGATGAAGGCCTAACAGGAGGCTTTAAAATGTTCTCACTAGTGTCCTTAGTTTGGGAGAAAAATGCAAAGGTACAAGACAGCTTTTCCTTGCCAATATCTTTCTTTTGCAAGGAGATACACATTGGTAAATTCAGGGCTATGCAGTGTATATGAAGGCCGAACAGGAGGCTTTAAAATTTTCTCTGTAGTGTTCTTGGTTTGGGAGAAAAATGCAAAGGTACAAGACAGCTTTTCCTTGCCTATTTCTTTCTTTTGCAAGGAGATACACATTGGTAAATCCAGGGCTATGCAGTGTTTATGAAGGCCTAACAGGAGGCTTTAAAAGTTTCTCTCTAGTGTCCTTGGTTTGGGAGAAAAATGCTAAAGTACAAGACAGCATTTCCTTGCCAATATCTTTCTTTTGCAAGGAGATACACATTGGTAAATCCAGGGCTATGCAGTGTAGATGACGGCCTAACAGGAGGCTTTAAAAGTTTCTCTCTAGTGTCCTTGGTTTGGGAGAAAAATGCAAAGGTACAAGACAGCTTTTCCTTGCCAATATCTTTCTTTTGCAAGGAGATACACATTGGTAAATTCAGGGCTATGCAGTGAAGTTGAAGGCCTAACAGTAGGCTTTAACATTTTCTCTCTAGTGTCCTTGGTTTGGGAGAAAAATGCAAAGGTACAAGACAGCTTTTCCTTGCCAATTTCTTTATTTTGCAAGGAGACACACATTGGTAAATTCAGGGCTATGCAGTGTATATGAAGGCCTAACAGGAGGCTTTAAAATTTTCTCTGTAGTATTCTTGGTTTGGGAGAAAAATGCAAAGGTACAAGACAGCTTTTCCTTGCCAATATCTTTCTTTTGCAAGGAGATACACATAGGTAAATTTAGGGATATGCAGTGTAGATGAAGGCCTAACAGAAGGCTTTAAAAGTTTCTCTTTAGTGTCCTTGGTTTGGGAGAAAAATGCAAAGGTACAAGACAGCTTTTCCTTGCCAATATCTTTCTTTTGCAAGGAGATACACATAGGTAAATTAAGGGATATGCAGTGTAGATGAAGGCCTAACAGAAGGCTTTAAAATTTTCTCTCTAGTGTCCTTGGTTTGGGAGAAAAATGCAAAGGTACAAGACAGCTTTTCCTTGCCAATATCTTTATTTTGCAAGGAGATACACATTGGTAAATTCAGGGCTATGCAGTGTAGATGAAGGCCTAACAGGAGGCTTTAAAATGTTCTCACTAGTGTCCTTAGTTTGGGAGAAAAATGCAAAGGTACAAGACAGCTTTTCCTTGCCAATATCTTTCTTTTGCAAGGAGATACACATTGGTAAATTCAGGGCTATGCAGTGTAGATGAAGGCCTAACAGGAGGCTTTAACATTTTCTCTCTAGTGTCCTTGGTTTGGGAGAAAAATGCAAAGGTAAGTGACAGCTTTTCCTTGCCAATATCTTTCTTTTGCAAGGAGATACACATTGGTAAATTCAGGGCTATGCAGTGAAGATGAAGGCCTAACAGTAGGCTTTAACATATTCTCTCTAGTGTCCTTGGTTTGGGAGAAAAATGCAAAGGTACAAGACAGCTTTTCCTTGCCAATTTCTTTCTTTTGCAAGGAGATACACATTGGCAAATTCAGGGCTATGCAGTGTATATGAAGGCCGAACAGGAGGCTTTAAAATTTTCTCTGTAGTGTTCTTGGTTTGGGAGAAAAATGCAAAGGTACAAGACAGCTTTTCCTTGCCTATTTCTTTCTTTTGCAAGGAGATACACATTGGTAAATTCAGGGCTATGCAGTGTTTATGAAGGCCAAACAGGAGGCTTTAAAAGTTTCTCTCTAGTGTCCTTGGTTTGGGAGAAAAATGCTAAAGTACAAGACAGCATTTCCTTGCCAATATCTTTCTTTTGCAAGGAGGTACACATTGATAAATCCAGGGCTATGCAGTGTAGATGACGGCCTAACAGGAGGCTTTAAAAGTTTCTCTCTAGTGTCCTTGGTTTGGGAGAAAAATGCAAAGGTACAAGACAGCTTTTCCTTGCCAATATCTTTCTTTTGCAAGGAGATACACATTGGTAAATTCAGGGCTATGCAGTGAAGTTGAAGGCCTAACAGTAGGCTTTAGCATTTTCTCTCTAGTGTCTTTGGTTTGGGAGAAAAATGCAAAGGTACAAGACAGCTTTTCCTTGCCAATTTCTTTCTTTTGCAAGGAGATACACATTGGTAAATTCAGGGCTATGCAGTGTATATGAAGGCCTAACAGGAGGCTTTAAAATTTTCTCTGTATTATTCTTGGTTTGGGAGAAAAATGCAAAGGTACAAGACAGCTTTTCCTTGCCAATATCTTTCTTTTGCAAGGAGATACACATAGGTAAATTTAGGGATATGCAGTGTAGATGAAGGCCTAACAGAAGGCTTTAAACGTTTCTCTCTAGTGTCCTTGGTTTGGGAGAAAAATGCAAAGGTACAAGACAGCTTTTCCTTGCCAATATCTTTCTTTTGCAAGGAGATACACATTGGTAAATTCAGGGCTATGCAGTGTAGATGAAGGCCTAACAGGAGGCTTTAACATTTTCTCTCTAGTGTCCTTGGTTTGGGAGAAAAATGCAAAGGTATTTGACAGCTTTTCCTTGCCAATATCTTTCTTTTGCAAGGAGATACACATTGGTAAATTCAGGGCTATGCAGTGAAGATGACGGCCTAACAGTAGGCTTTAACATTTTCTCTCTAGTGTCCTTGGTTTGGGAGAAAAATGCAAAAGTACAAGACAGCTTTTCCTTGCCAATTTCTTTCTTTTGCAAGGAGATACACATTGGTAAATTCAGGGATATGCAGTGTATATGAAGGCCAACAGGAGGCTTTAAAATTTTCTCTGTAGTGTTCTTGGTTTGGGAGAAAAATGCAAAGGTACAAGACAGCTTTTCCTTGCCTATTTCTTTCTTTTGCAAGGAGATACACATTGGTAAATCCAGGGCTATGCAGTGTAGATGACGGCCTAACAGGAGGCTTTTAAAGTTTCTCTCTAGTGTCCTTGGTTTGGGAGAAAAATGCAAAGGTACAAGACAGCTTTTCCTTGCCAATATCTTTCTTTTGCAAGGAGATACACATTGGTAAATTCAGGGCTATGCAGTGAAGTTGAAGGCCTAACAGTAGGCTTTAACATTTTCTCTCTAGTGTCCTTTGTTTGGGAGAAAATGCAAAGGTACAAGACAGCTTTTCCTTGCCAATTTCTTTCTTTTGCAAGGAGATACACATTGGTAAATTCAGGGCTATGCAGTGTATATGAAGGCCTAACAGGAGGCTTTAAAAAATTTTCTGTAGTGTTCTTGGTTTGGGAGAAAAATGCAAAGGTACAAGACAGCTTTTCCTTGCCAATTTCTTTCTTTTGCAAGGAGATACACATTGGTAAATCCAGGGCTATGCAGTGTAGATGAAGGCCTAAGAGGAGGCTTTAAAAGCTTCTCTCTTGTGTCCTTGGTTTGGGAGAAAAATGCAAAAGTACAAGACAGCATTTCCTTGCCAATATCTTTCTTTTGCAAGGAGATACACATTGGTTAATTCAGGGCTATGCAGTGTAGATGACGGCCTAACAGGAGGCTTTAACATTTTCTCTCTAGTGTCCTTGGTTTGGGAGAAAAATGCACTACACTACCTGTAGTTTGCATTGTGCATTGGAAGGCACAAAGTAAGCAGATGGGAGGAGAAGTTAGGATAGTGCACAAGGGTATAGAAGGGAGGGGCTCAAGAAAAAAGAAGTGGAAACAGACAGGAAACTAGGCTGGAGAGAGATCTGAGACAAAGAGATCTGAATTATACGAGAGCCAACCAGGGGAAACATAAATTATGCAGTCAAGTTTCCCACATTTGGGGAAATCGCAGGGGCAGCCCACCCAGAGTGCAATGGGTGAGCCTTGCCCTGGGAGAAGCACCTTCATGATCTTAGTATCTCACCTGGCAGGTAAGTAGGAGTTGGGCTAGAGCTGGGGTGGGTCGCTGCTCGGGCACCCCCCTGTCAAGTGAAGGAGATCCAACTGAGGAAGCACAAGGGAACTCTCGAATGAAGAACAAGGCTAGAGGAAATCTGAGACAAATAAATCTGACTTTTACCAGAGCTGACCAGAGGAAAGCACAAACACAGTCCCCCACTACCACAAATAATGCACTCAAGTTTCTCACATTTGGGGAAATCACAGGGGTCAGCATACTCAGAATGCAATGAATGAACCTCACCCTGGGAGAACAATCTTCATGACCATGGTATCTCCTATGCAAAATAAGTATGATTTGGGATAGGGCTGGGGAGGGCCGCTGCTCAGGCACATCTCTGTCAAGTAAAGGAGATTCAACTGAGGCAGCACAAGGGAACTCTCATCTGGGGACAACAACTGCAGGGAGAACACATATTTTCAGATGAACATGGGAGGGCAGAAGGCTGCCTAATACTGAAGCACCCCCAAACAACAAACCAAATGCAACAACTAGTGCAAGCATTCCTGGGGGAAGGCCTGCAGCAGATGGATTTGCATATGGTGATTTCATCCAAGCAGTGGGTCAAAGTTGGCTTCAACCCTCATCTGCATATGAAAAGAGAAAAGGGGCGTGCAGGGCATGGCGGCCTTTTGCGGCGCTTGGATGACCCCTTGTTCGCATTAAACACCTTCACCCTCCTTCGGTGTGGGGCTCATGTTGGCTATGCCCCAGCCCCTGAAGCATTCAAGCTGATTTCTTGCAGCAGCTGGGCACTGTAACAGCTCCAGAGCTGCTCTGTAAGGCAAGTAAAAGGGTGTGGGCCCTGCAGCACTACCTGTAGTTCGCATTATGCGTTGGAAGGCACAAAGTAAGCAGACGGGAGAAGTCAGGATAGTGCGCAAGGGCATAGAAGGAAGCGGCTCAAGAAAAGAGAAGTGGAAACAGACAGCAAACTAGGCTGGAGAGAGACCTGAGACAAAGAGATCTGAATTATACGAGAGCCGACCAGGGGAAACACAAATTATGCAGTCAAGTTTCCCACATTTGGGGAAATCGCAGGAGAAGCACACCCAGAGTGCAATGGGTGAGCCTTGCCCTGGGAGAAGCACCTTCATGATCATAGTATCTCACCTGGCAGGTAAGTAGGAGTTGGGCTAGAGCTGGGGAGGGTCGCTGCTCGGGCACCCCCCTGTCAAGTGAAGGAGATCCAACTGAGGCAGCACAAGGAAACTCTCGAAAGAAGAACAAGGCTAGAGGAAGATCTGAAACAAATCTGACTTTTACCAGAGCTGACCAGAGGAAAGCACAAACACAGTCCCCCACTACCACAAATAATGCAGTCGAGTTTACCACATTTGGGGAAATCATAGGGGTCAGCATACCCAGAATGCAATGAATGAACCTCACCCTGGGAGAACAATCTTCATGAGCATGGTATCTCCTATGCAAAATAAGTATGATTTGGGATAGGGCTGGGGAGGGACGCTGCTCAGGCACATCTCTGTCAAGTAAAGGAGATTCAACTGAGGCAGCACAAGGGAACTCTCATCTGGGGACAACAACTGCAGGGAGAACACATATTTTCAGATGAACATGGGAAGGCAGAAGGCTGCCTAATACTGAAGCACCCCCAAACAACAAACCAAATGCAACAACTAGTGCAAGCATTCCTGGGGGAAGGCCTGCAGCAGATGGATTTGCATATGGTGATGTCATCCAAGCAGTGGGTCAAAGTTGGCTTCAACCCTCATCTGCATATTTAAAGAGAAAAGGGGCGTGCAGGGCATGGCGGCCTTTTGTGGAGCTTGGATGACCCCTAGTTTAATATGTATACAAAGGATAGAGAACAGAGTTGCCTTTTTGTGATGCACACTACTAGTTATAAAAATTAACTTTTAATTTGTATCAATAAAACCGTTGCGAAATATAAAGTAAAATATAAAGAGATGAAAGGATAGAAAGACTCTTTAAAATATATGACTTCCTGCACACAGGGCGTCCTCCTGGCTTTAGGTTCTGTATGCCTGTATAGTGTACAAATAACTGTACGTCTCTCCGTATTTATAGGTAGACGTTATGTAATCTCCAGCAGTGATTCGAATCTTATTTCGTATTGATAAGCAGTTATGCAAATGCTAGCAATTCATATATTGTTTTCTATTGCCTTTAGTGGTATATTGTGTACTTTCTAAGGATGTTTATATATTGTTTATTACTTTTATATTCTCAGTGTGACTATTATAGATCGTATATAGTAGAATAGACTGCCATTCAGTCCATGTGTAGGATAAACACTGTGCTGATCTCTAAAGAATCAATCTACACGTAGAGAGAGCCCTAAAGTATCGGTCTCTTTATTTGTGTCACTAGAAAATCAAAAAGGATTCAATGTTGCATAACCGTTTAACTGTGACTTATAGATTTGCTCCTTATTATAATCAATTAGATGGGATTAGGTCCCTTTTACATAAGTACTTATTTGCAAATATGATCTCCCAAAGTGTGTGTCCTTTATTGTCAGTAGGAGGTGACACAGTCTAATTGTTGCTTATGTGTTGCTCAAAAAGTTACAATGGTGTAGCTGTTTTTCACAGATGCAGCTTCTATTGGCACACATAGTGTTATGGCTTGATGTTGTTATACTGTATCTATTCCCTTCATTGGTGACCAGGTTGTGGGATCTTGCTATGACTCATACAGTGCTGTACGTATTATAATTCTGCAACAGTTTGAATAGGAGTGCCTCTCATGCAAACAGCTATAAGGACATGAGACGAAGTGCATGTTCTTCTCTGATTATATTTTGTATCACGTACTAAATCTCATACTATAGTGTGCTGACAGTAATAGATAGTGAGAATCACTGTCATTCCGTCTCTCTATACACTGATTGAATTCTTTTATTACTGCAAGTCTAATGGATGTTACTGTTTTACGTATCTGTTCTTCATCTGCAGTACTATCACATAGGTTGGTTGTGACTTATAGACTCCCGCATGTGTTTGAATGTTGTAATTAATCCAATAGAATTGATTCCTGTCAGCACAGACAGCTTTCAATATATGTAATTGCACAGCGTCTATCTTTTATTATCAGCACAAGTTACACACATTCTGTCCGTAGCTCAGTGGTCAGTGTTGTTACTGTGTTTATGGAGATCGGCTACTATTAATTGTCCTTTATTATCAGCATAGATCATAAACACTGACATTAGTCAGTATTGTTACTGTCTCTAGTGGACTCGGCTCCTATTGATAAGTATGATTGCACTGCATTTGCCCTTCATTATCAACACGGGTTACACACACTCTGACCGTAACTCAGTAATCAGTATTGCTGCTGTCTTAAATGAGCTCAGCTGCTGTTAATAAATATGGTTATACAGCATTCACCCTTTATTATCAACACAGATCATGCACACTGACCATAGCTCAGTGGTCAGTATTGTTGCTATTTCCAATGAAATCGGTTCCTATTAGTATTATGTAACGTTTATCCTTTATTATCAGCACAGATCATATATCATAATTATAGCTCAGTAATTGGTATCGTTGCTGTCTCTAGTGAGCTGAGCTTTTGTTAATATAGATAGCTATTGGTGGCTGTTATTGTATTGTGTTCAGGACGTATTTCACCTGAATGAATGTATTGTTTGCTAAACTATCTGTTTAAACATACTTTCTGTCTGTGTGATAGCACTCCTTGACGGGTGTGATGTCTCAGTATCCGTCTGAAGTACTGATATATTAGATCACTGGCACAGCTGTCTAGACACACTATATATCTGTGTGGGTACACCCTTCGAGGGGTGTGATGTTTCAATATCCACCTAAATAGCTGTCTTGCTATATTGCTAGATTGCTGTATTGCACGTTGCTATCTACATACACATTTGTCTATCTAAGTTGCTGTATTGCATATTGCTATCTACATACACATTTATCTATCTGAATTGCTGCATTGCACCCTGCTATCTACATACATATTTGTCTGTCTAAATTGCTATGTTGCACATTGCTGTCTACATACACATTTGTCTGTCTAAATAGTCTCTCCCCTCCGGGAGTGTGTTTAATGTGTAGTTCACTGCCCCGGCATTTAGTTAATAGCGGACGCCGTTGTGCGCAGGGAGGCCTGACGCACGTTTCGCAAATGCTTCTTCTGAGGCTAACCAGATTGCCTCCCAGCTCCAAAATTTATACCGACACACGGACCATCAGAGCCAATCACTGCCCCGATTCCCTATGACGTTTATTGCGATCATGTGACCAGCAAGTTTACCGAGATGTGTAGATTTACCCAAGATTGTTGTAATCAGTTGTCAGCACTAACCGGATGTTTTTTAGTGTAATAGATTCTGAAATGTAGTGTGTTAAATTGAATTAAATACGTGCACACTCAGACTTCATCATTCAATGATGAATACAGATAACATTTATAACTCATGTGTAAAGTGTCTGATGTTGAGGTTTATTGAGACGTAGTAGTCACACTGAAATGTCCATCTCCATCATTTCTATCAGTTGAGCCATCCTGTTTAAATCCCAGTAATAATTCAATATGATCCAATATGATCAAGATCACCATACAGTATGAAAGACCATAAGTCAATTTAATTATTGCCTGTAGTTTCAAAATTAATTTCAATTGTATTTGTAGTTATATATATAATTTAATTCTAACTCAATAATTTCCTATATGGTTATATTATAAATTCCTTTTGTATACCTCATATTTCTATCTAAATTGACCATATTATATTATGTTATCTAAACTATTGTTACATTAATATTACTGTTGAATATTAATATTTTCAAACTCATGTGTGAATATGGTGATAATTATACTGATGTGGAAATAAAACTATAAGTGAGAAAAATTAAAGTAAGTGAGTGGAATCCCATTTCTTTCTCGAGATTCTTGTGTAAATCAAATAATCTATTGTGACGAAGAGTTTTTTGTTTAATATTTGTATATTCATAAATGAGCAGTGAAATGAAAAAGGAAAGGGGGGGGGGGGAAAGAAGGGAAAATTTTTATGTGACCAAAATTCATAAACCACACTCTAATAAAACTAAAAAGTAAAAAAGTGATGTGATACGAAACACGTGATAAGAACTGAAAAGTGAAATGGTGATGAGTTGTATGTCTATATAGGGTAATAGTGATAGTGAGTTTATCAATTCCTAAATTGCCAAAAATATCATAAAGATTGATCCATCCTACCAAAGGCTTTTGTGGTTGAATGTATTTTTTGTTTATTATTCTATATTATATTTTATTTGCATCTTTCACAGAGCACAGTTCTACCCATATAGAGTTATCTATAGGTTTAGACCTAATAAGGAAAATATATTCTATCTCCTATGTCAGACGTGGTACTGTTTATCAAGTATGTTGATTCTTGTGCTCTATGTTCTATAGTGTCTGAGATTGAGGTCTTAAATATCATTGATGAGGATGATTGATATATATGTCAATAGTTATAGATGGATTCTTATCAGGGCATGTGTGTCCTCATTCCTATGTTATTCATTCCTCCTTATTACACTCGTTGATGGATATATATAAATTTCTTATCTGTAAGTCCCCACTGGGGAGAAATCATGTCTTGGATGCAATGGTCTGTTGCGTACTTATCAGGATCCTATTGTCCTTGTTCTAAAGGGACATTATAGATAGTCTCCTTGTATTTGGCCGTCTTGAGTCTGGAATCGTTCATTTGGAGTGATCATGTCACAGATGTAAAAAATTGTCAAGCAAGAAATTGGGCATTTTATTCCAAAAATGCAGTGTATGTATTCTCCTCATTTAAGCCATTAGGTCTGAGGGTATTCATCAGGAATATTAGCCTTGTTTCTTGTTTTAGTAATTCACGATCCATGTCACCCCCTCGGATATTAAGAGAAATTCTTTTCATACCAAAGGCTACCAAACCCCTGGGGTTGGATTGGTGACATTTCAGAAAATGGCGCGCTATAGGGGTTAGGTTCCTTGCCAATCTTTGATCATGTTCGGCATTCCGGATGGAGCCAATGTGTTCCAGAATCCTTCTTTTAAGTGGTCTCTTAGTTTTGCCTATATAACTTTTGTTACATGGGCATGTTAAATTGTAAACTATTGCCAGTGTGTCACAATTTATGTAATCGTCTATCCTCCAGATTTTGTTAAATTTATCCGTGTATTGGGTTGTAGGTATCATTGCGGTACAGGCTTTACAAGCACCGCATGGATATGACCCTTTTCTTTTTTTGGCTGTTTTTGGGGTTCTCAGATGACTTTCCACCAGAATGTCTTTCAAATTTCTGGATCTTCTCCAACTGATGTCAATGCGCTCTCCCAATGTCTTAGCTAGATCTGGATTAGTATGCAGTACGTTCAAGTGTGTCTGCAGAATTCCTTGGACATCTTTCCATTCCTGACAGAAAGTGCCTATAAAGCGAATCTTTTCCATACCACCCTGGACATTCTTAGGTGTTAGGAGTTCATCTCTAGTGTATTTCTTGGTCTCATATAGTGCACGTCTGATGGAATTTTTGCTGTATCCTCGGGATTCCAATCTTCCCCCTAATTCACGTGCTCTCATAGAGAAAGTTTCGTCCTTGTAGCAGTTTCTCCTCATCCTTAGGAATTCTCCCTTGGGTAGTCCTTTCAGAACGGGTGGATGATGAGAACTGTCATTGTGCAGAATACTGTTTGTTGAGGTCTTTTTACGGAAGAGGTCTGAGGATAGATGGCCAACTTCCTCCAGAGTGAGTGTTATGTCAAGAAAGTTCACCTTTTTTCTATCCATCTCATAGGTGAGCATCAGATTCAGGTCGTTTGAATTTAGACTGTCCATAAAGTTTTTAAAGGTTTGAACGTCTCCTCCCCAAATAATTAGAGGGTCATTTATATACCTCAACCACATAATTATGTGGGTGGTATAGATGTCATTCTCTTCGCGGAATACATACTCCCTCTCCCACCACCCCAGGTACAGGTTAGCGTACGTCGGGGCACACGTTGTGCCCATCGCTGTGCCCTGTACCTGGAGGTAGAAATGATTGTTGCAGACAAAGTAATTTTTCGTCAGTACGAACTGCAGAAGTGTTAGAAGAAAGTCATTGAAATCTGAGGGATGGCCCATGCTTAAAAAGTATCTTACTGCCTGGATGCCATATTCATGTTTAATGCTTGTATATAAGCTTTCCACATCGAAAGTGATTAAGTAGACATCTGTGTCCAGGATTATATCTTGGATTTTGTTAAGGACATCTGATGTGTCTCTTACGTAAGATGGTAAGCTTGTCACATAATCCCTCAGGTGTGCGTCCACAAAGATGCTCACCTTCTCTGTCAGGCTTCCTATGCCAGAGACAATAGGCCTGCCGGGTGGGCTGTTCTCATCTTTGTGGATCTTCGGAAGGAGGTACAGAGTTGGTACTCTAGGAAATTCTGTTGTTAAAAAATCAAAATCCTTTTTAGAGATGATTCCATTGTCTTTCACTCTCTGTATCATTTTTTTGTATATTTCTAGAAAGTCATTTGTAGGATTGAAGGTAAGTTTCTTATAACATAGCTTATTATTTAGCTGTTTATTCAGTTCTTTTATGTAATTATCACGAGACCAGAGGACCACATTTCCCCCTTTGTCTGAGGGTTTGACAATGGTATCGTCCCAGCTTTGGATCTCTTTCAGAGCCTTCTTCTGTTCATTGTTTAAATTCTGATAGTATCTACAGTGTTTCTTCTTAGTTTCTAAATGATCTAGATCTTTGCTCACAAGATCCATAAAAACTTTGACTTGTGGGCAGATGGCAGGATCTGGGTGAAAAGTGGATCTTCTTGTCAGTGTGGCTTTTCTTGAGGATACTGATGCTGGGGTATGATGTGTATCATCTTGTGATTCATATGGTACATCTCCCAGTTCCTCCAGTATAGCTAGAGCTTCAGTGTCTTCCTTTGTAAGAATCTGAGAGATAGAATGCGGATTTTCTTGATTTTCTCTTTTGGCGAAAAATTTCTTTAAAAGTAATTTCCTAGCGAAGAGATTCAGGTCTTCTCTAGGCTAAATCTATCAAAAGTTTGGGTAGGTGAGAAAGAGAGTCCCTTGTTTAGGTAGCTTCAGGGGCTGGGGCATGGCCAACATGAGCCCCACACCGAAGGAGGGTGGGGGTGTTTAATGCGAACTAGGGGTCATCCAAGCGCCGCAAAAGGCCGCCATGCCCTGCATACCCCTTTTCTCTTTTCATATGCAGACGAGGGTTGAAGTCAACTTTGACCCACTGCTTGGATGACATCACCATATGCAAATCCATCTGCTGCAGGCCATCCCCATGGAATGCTTGCTCTAGTTGTTGCATTTGGTTTGTTGTTTGGGGGTGCTTCAGTATTAGGCAGCCTTCTGCCCTCCCATGTTCATCTGAAAATATGTGTTTTCCCTGCAGTTGTTGTCCCCAGATGAGAGTTCCCTTGTGCTGCCTCAGTTGAATCTCCTTTACTTGACAGAGATGTGCCTGAGCAGCGGCCCTCCCCATCCCTATCCCAAATCATACTTATTTTGCATAGGAGATACCATGGTCATGAAGATTGTTCTCCCAGGGTGAGGTTCATTCATTGCATTCTGGGTATGCTGACCCCTGTGATTTCCCCAAATGTGGAAAACTCGACTGCATTATTTGTGCTAGTGGGGGACTGCGTTTGTGCTTTCCTCTGGTCAGCTCTGGTAAAAGTCAGATTTATTTGTCTCAGATCTTCCTCTAGCCTTGTTCTTCTTTCGAGAGTTCCCTTGTGCTGCCTCAGTTGGATCTCCTTCACTTGACAGGGGGTGCCCGAGCAGCAACCCTCCCCAGCTCTAGCCCAACTCCTACTTACCTGCCAGGTGAGATACTATGATCATGAAGGTGCTTCTCTCAGGGCAAGGCTCACCCATTGCACTCTGGGTGTGCTGCCCCTGCGATTTCCCCAAATGTTTGAAACTTGACTGCATAATTTGTGTTTCCCCTGGTCGGCTCTCGTATAATTCAGATCTCTTTGTCTCAGGACTCTCTCCAGCCTAGTTTGCTGTCTGTTTCCACTTCTTTTTTCTTGAGCCCCTCCCTTCTATACCCTCGTGCACTATCCTGACTTCTCCTCCCATCTGCTTACTTTGTGCCTTCCAATGCACAATGCAAACTACAGGTAGTGCTGCAGGGCCCACACCCTTTTACGTGCCTTACAGAGCAGCTCTGGAGCTGTTACAGTGCCCAGCTGCTGCAAGAAATCAGCTTGAATGCTTCATGGGCTGGGGCATAGCCAACATGAGCCCCACCCCGAAGGAGGGTGGGGGTGTTTAATGTGAACTAGGGGTCATCCAAGCGCCGCAAAAGGCTGCCATGCCCTGCATACCCCTTTTCTCTTTTCATATGCAGACGAGGGTTGAAGTCAACTTTGACCCACTGCTTGGATGACATCACCATATGCAAATCCATCTGCTGCAGGCCTTCCCCCAGGAATGCTTGCACTAGTTGTTGGAATTGGTTTGTTGTTTGGGGGTGCTTCAGTATTAGACCTTCTCCCTGCTGACTAAGGCCGATTTGAACAATCGGTGAGGGGGAACGTCTTGAAACCCCAGTTTGTACCCTTGGGACACTATTTGTAAAACACACGAGTCCATGTCCGAATGAATCCAGAACTGACTGAAGAGTTTTAGACGTGCCCCCACTGGTGCGGGCTCCTGCAAGAAAGCCCTAGCGTCATGCAGTGGATTTGGCAGAAGCAGAGGACAATCTCTGCTCCTGCAATCTTGAAGAGGCTACAGACCTCTTCCCTCTTCTCCTTCCTCTACCTGCAAAGAAAGGGGAATCTTAACTTCTTGCATATCTATTGGGCCGAAATGACTGCATCAGATAATGATGCGTCTTTATCCGTTGAGAGAGAATATAGTGCAAGAAGGTTGACTTACCTGCGGGAGCTGCCGAGATCAAATTAACTAGGCCGTCGCCAAACAAGGCTTCACCTTCATAGGTAGGAGACTCCCTTTCTTCTTGGAGTCAGCATCAGCATTTCCTTGGTGAATCCAGATATACAGGGAATGGGGGGAAGGGGATGTGTTCTGCACCAGCTATTAAATTCTAAATATTTGTAAGAAGAGGCCCCAATAAATGTCCATCAGTTATATTAAATATTAATTGTAGGACGTTCGGGGGTGCTATTAGAGACAAGTAATGTTATGCAGGAAAGGAGAAGAGAAAAGAATGTCTCTTTTGCTGGCGCACAAATGATGATTTAAAAATCAACTTATAATAAATTCGTTAAAATTGTCTAAACACGAAATTAAGTACAATAAGTTTGTATAATGTAATTACCATATATAATAAATGGAAATACATTTATTAATATCAAGGTTCGCTGCCTGTGTTGTGTCTTTATTATTGATCCAAATTGACTATATCAATTAGTCTGATACTGAATTACTGGACACTATGTAATATTAGTTGAATGTATATTAGTAATTCACTTGACAAATGTCAGAACCTGGCAATAGTTCTACATATCATACACTTACAGCACTCTTTCTACAATATTTTCCCTTTATTCCAGATCAAATAGTATAATCCCCCACAGTAATTATTCCTGTTATAGTATAGTACAGTATGGTTGCTGGGGACGTCTTTAATGAAAAGAGAGGGAACATCTAATGTGTCTCCTTATGGGTAAAATACTTGCAAGCTAAGTGCTATGAATAGCATCAGCATGTAGATAAATGCTGAGTGTTAGGTGAGTAATGCAGATAAATAGGGATATCTAATAATTCTATAGAATAGTGGGTGAATTGTTAGATATCCCTATTTATCTGCATTACTCACATAACACTCAGCATTTATCTACATGCTGATGCTATTCATAGCACTTAGCTTGCAAGTATTTTACCCATAAGGAGACACATTAGATGTTCCCTCTCTTTTCATTAAAGACGTCCCCAGCAACCATACTGTACTATACTATAACAGGAATAATTACTGTGGGGGATTATACCATTTGATCTGGAATAAAGGGAAAATATTGTGGAAAGAGTGCTGTAAGTGTATGATATGCAGAACTATTGCCAGGTTCTGACATTTTGTCAAGTGAATTACTAATATACATTCAACTAATATTACATAGTGTCCAGTAATTCAGTATCAGACTAATTGATATAGTCAATTTGGATAAATAAAGACACGGCACAGGTAGCGAACCTTGATATTAATAAAGAAATAACACCTCAAACTACCATACCCAGGATTCAAACCTATAACCTGTTGAATTCTAATCAAACACCCTACCCATTGAGCTACTTGATCCTGCATAAAAATTGTGAACATTACATGAAGCTATTGGTACTTTGCAAAAAAAAATTATTAGCATTGCAACTCAGCAGATCAATGCAGTGTGCAGCCACACACTCCATATATCTGCTCAGCCACAATGCTGATTATTTCTTCACAAAGTACAAGATGAGCTCCAAATAGAATTCTCTAGCTTAGATTATACCTTTTATATGCAAGGGTAAATAGCTCAATTGTTTGACTGCAATGCCACAGGAAATGGTTTGGATCCAAGACAGTGTGACTGAATAATAAAGAAACCTTAAGATGAGTTCATGAATGTTGTATAAGTATTAGTGAGAGAAGGGGTCAGGAGCATGCTAGGCTGCAAAACATAAGGTAGGCTGCAAGTGAAAGTAATGATCTCCTATATATTTTCCCAGATCTGTCACTCTGTGTGGCTAACTCTGGGGGAAGTCACAGCAATGGGCGGAGACGGCAGCTGCAGGACGATACACCAGTGCCAGCAGCAGACCGTCACAGAGTGACAGATCAGGGAGAATATATAGGAGGTAGGGAGGTGGCCATGGTACATGGCTGACCAAGGGACACTAGCTCATGTACCCCTTTACCACTGAGGCTGGCCACCAAGGATGGACCTGTCACCAGTGCACATGTAATAACCTCTTCTGCTGCCCTCTTTGCAACTCAGATTGCTCAGTGCTCCCCTTCGCTAACAGTCCACAAAGTTTCCCCATCTCACGATCTGCCTCCTCACTGCCACTTTCATCTCTACAGCACACGAGCATATCATACAAGATCCCATCATGCGTACGTAGGTCTGAAATGCCAGAGGGAGGTTGGGGGGAGATTGGCATGCGCCAGCAACACCACACAGCTCACTGTGACCACAGTGGAGAGGCGCCGCAACAGGACAATACACCAACCTGGGAGCAAGGAACTGCGTCGGTCAGGAGGAGAACTATTTCAATAGCATAAAAAGGTTAGTGCGCCCCACCCTATGGACACCAGACTCATCAAGTCACTGTTGCCAGAGTCTCATACAATGACTCTGAACCTCTAAGCACACTATTTGACTGTCCACACCCTGCTGTGCCTATTACCCATCTCCTCCACCACCCTCAACACTGACCCACACATCATTCACCCACAAAGATACAATAAAGGTAGTTTGGATAAATTAGCTAAATGAAATGGATTTAACCAATTTATCTAAATGACCATCTTTGGATGTTTTCCAGTGTTTGGGAGCAAATGGTCAATTGTCATTTGCTGCCACATATTAGCATAATTTTGTTTCAACTAGAAAAAAAAATTGGACAGATAATCTAAGTGTGGATCCAGTTTAATGCTGATTTCAGAGCCAACTATAGACTTGATTGAGGTACTGTATCCCCGGTACCAAATACCAATTAAAATAATATTGTGAGGTATGAGGTGTTCAAAATAGACTGAAAATTAGTGGAAATTATGGTTATTGAGGTTAATAATACTATGTGATCAAAATGACCCCCAAATTCTATGATTTAAGCTGTTTTTTAGGGTTTTTTGAAAAAAACACCCGAATCCAAAACACACCCGAATCCGACAAAAAAATTTCGGTGATGTTTTGCCAAAACGCGTCAGAACCCAAAACACGGCCGCGGAACCGAACCCAAAACCAAAACACAAAACCCGAAAAATTTCCGGTGCACATCACTACTTAATTAGAACTTCGGTCAATGTGAATTAACCATTGGACTCCACCATGGTTATCCTTAAAACCCAGGGGTCTATTTAAGATCGATCTTAATCGATGTTGGGCTTCCAGGTTGAAAAAAAAACACACATTTACTAACATTTTAAAAATTATATAAAAAATCATCTGTTCGTAAATGCAGTGCACATGGTTTTGCCCAACTGCTAACAAAAATCCTGCTGCGATCAACTCAGAATTACCCCCCATGTGCACTGCAGGGAAGGCAGATTTAACATGTGCAGAGAGAGGCCCTCATTCCGAGTTGATTGCTCGCAAGCTGCTTTTAGCAGCATTGCACACGCTAAGCCGCCGCCTACTGGGAGTGAATCTTAGCATCTTAAAATTGCGAACGAAAGATTCGCAATATTGCGAAAAGACATCTCTGTGCAGTTTCTGAGTAGCTCGAGACTTACTCTGCCAGTGCGATCAGTTCAGTGCTTGTCGTTCCTGGTTTGACGTCACAAACACACCCAGCGTTCGCCCAGACTCTCCTCCGTTTCTCCAGCCACTCCCGCGTTTTTCCCAGAAACTGTAGCGTTTTTTCCCACACGCCCATAAAATGACCAGTTTCCGCCCAGAAACACCCACTTCCTGTCAATCACACTCCGATTACCAGAACGAAGAAAAAACCTCGTAATGCTGTGAGTAAAATTCCTAACTGTATAGCAAATTTACTTGGCGCAGTCGCAGTGCGAACATTGCGCATGCGCAATAAGCGGAAAATCGCTGCGATGCGAAGAAAATTACCGAGCGAACAACTCTGAATGACCACCAGAGTTAGATTTGGGTGTGGTGTGTTCAATCTGCAATCTGATTTGCAGTGTAAAAATAAAGCAGTCAGTATTTACCATGCACAGAAACAAAATAACTCACCCAAATCTAACTCTTTCTGCACATGTTATATCTGCCTCCCCTGCAGTACACATGGTTTTGCCCAACTGCTAACAAAATTCCTGCTGCGATCAACTTGGAATTACCCCCATCGATTGATGTTTTCACACTGCTCGTTCCAACCGCAAAAACTATGAAGAGGATGGGGGCATATACGCAGGGTCCATCCTTTGCATGTGCCTACATTTTCTCTGGGTGCCCCACAGAAAATGCGAATGCCTCTGCCTGTCAATCAGTAGAGGGCGTAACTTCGCAGGTATATCGCGATCATGAGCCATGTCTCCCATTTTTGTCATTATAGGTGCTCTGTGAGCTGCTGGCCATGCCCCAGCCCCTCTGTCTCCCGTGAATAGACATTGGGGCTTATTCAGACCAGATCGCTTCAATTTATTTTCACCCAGCGGGCAATCAGGTCTGCACTGCACATGCGTATGCGCCACAATGCGTAGGTGCGACGGTCCGGAGATCACAAGAAGATTGACAAGAAGAGGGTGTTTGTGTGGGTGGCAACTGAATGTTTCTAGGGAGTGTCCGGAAAAACACTGGAGGGACCCGGCGTTTTGTGGGAGGATTTGTGACGTCACCTCAATGGCTGAGTAAGTGCTGAGCTGTGCAGCTCTTGTGCACATGTGATCACACACCTGCACAGCAAATTTTCCCTTCCGCTGTAGGCGGCAACCACCTGATCACAGGGATGCAAAAAACACAACCTAGCGATCAGGTCTGAATTACCCACAATGGGGTATATTTACTAAGGTCCCGATTTTGTCTGAGATGCCGTTTTTTCTTCAAAGTGTCATCTCGGTAATTTACTAAGCAGAAATCACGGCAGTGATGAGGCCATTCGTTTTTTTTTGCAAGTCCAACAAAAAAAATACGAATGAATACACCATCGGTCAAAACGCGGCTGTTTAAGTATGAATCTCGGTCATTTACTAAGTAGTGCAAAGCAAAAAAAAAAAAAACACTGCCGTGAAAAAATACAACTCGTAAAAAAGTGCTAAAAAAAAACAGACCTGCTTTTTTGAGCCGTGATTGGATAGGCATGCACGGATCCATGAGATCCGTGCATGTATATCAGTGGGAAGGGGTGGGAAAGTGTTAATTTGTTGAAAAAAAATTGCGTGGGGTCCCCCCTCCTAAGCATAACCAGCCTCGGGCTCTTTGAGCCGATCCTGGTTGCAGAAATATGGGGAAAAAAATGACAGGGGTTCCCCCATATTTAAGCAACCAGCATCGGGCTCTGCGCCTGGTCCTGGTTCCAAAAATACGGGGGACAAAAAGCGTAGGGGTCCCCCGTATTTTTAAAACCAGCACCGGGCTCCACTAGCTGGACAGATAATGCCACAGCCGGGGGTCACTTTTATACAGTGCCCTGCGGCTGTGGCATCAAATATCCAACTAGTCACCCCTGGCCGGGGTACCCTGGGGGAGTAAGGACCCCTTCAATCAAGGGGTCCCCCCCCCCAGCCACCCAACGGCCAGGGGTGAAGCGCGAGGCTGTCCCCCCCATCCAATGGGCTGCGGATGGGGGGCTGATAGCCTTTTTGTAAAAGTGTAAGATATTGTTTTTAGTAGCAGTACTACACGGCCCAGCAAGCCTCCCCCACATGCTGGTACTTGGAGAACCACAAGTACCAGCATGCGGCGGAAAAACGGGCCCGCTGGTACCTGTAGTACTACTACTAAAAAAATACCCAAAAAAAGACAATACACACACACCTTGAAAGTAAAGTTTTATTACATCCATCCACACAAACATACATACATACTTACCTTATGTTCACACGCAGGTCGGTTCTCTTCTCCAGTAGAATCCATGGGGTACCTGTTGAATAAATTATACTCACCAGATCCAGGGTACCAGGCTCCTCGGATAATCCTTTTGTAATCCACGTACTTGATTAAAAAAATAAAACGGAGACCCGAGCCACGCACTGAAAGGGGCCCCATGTTTTCACATGGGTCCCCTTTCCCCGAATGCCAGAAACCCACTCTGACTGATGTCTAAGTGGGTTTCTTCAGCCAATCAGGGAGCGCCACGTTGAGGCACCCTCCTGATCGGCTGTGTGCTCCTGTACTGTCTGACAGGCGGCACACGGCAGTGTTACAATGTAGCGCCTATGCGCTCCATTGTAACCAATGGTGGGAACTTTCAGGTCAGCGGTGAGGTCACTTTCGGTCAACCGCTGAGCAGAAAGTTTTGCATGCAGGGTAAATACTGGCTTCTTTGACATTTAGCCACAAATGCTGCACAGCTGAATTACAGTATTACACTGCAATTAACAGTTATGCTAGGACATTCCCTCTCCCAAATCTACCTCTCTCTGCATGTTACATCTGTCCCACAGTGGCGTGCGGTGAGGTCAGTGGCTAGTAAGGCACTACAGCCATAATGTCCGCTGAATCCTGCCGATGACCCTTAGCCAATGCCCGCTACTGCCTCTGAGCCGATACCCGCTGCCACCGCCAATGGCTTACAAACTCTCCCACAATCAACTGACCCAGCCCTCCACCACTAATTTCTATCTCAGTCCGATGCCGCCAATGCCCGCTGCCTGCCTGCTCATTGTTCTTGTGATATATTATAAATTTTTAAAGAAAGAAAAATGAGTGTCTGGGACTGGGAAGGGTGAGGGAGGAGGACATGAATGCAATTTTGTTGTCCAGGGCTTCCATTAACTTAAAGGAGAAGGGTCTGAATGGGTTAAAAAAAAATGTGTGAGGTCCCCCCTCCTTAGTATAACCAGCCTCGGGCTCTTTGAGCCGGTCCTGGTTATTTAAATAATGGGGGGAAAATTGGACAGGGATTCCCCGTATTTAGACAACCAGCACCGGGCTCTTAGACCGGTCCTGGTTCCAAAAATACGTGGGACAAAAAATGTAGGGGTCCCCCATATTTTTAAAACCAGCACCGGGCTCCACTAGCCAGAGAGATAATGCCACAGCCGGGGGACACTTTTATGTAGGTCCCTGCGGCCCTGGCATTACCCCTCCAACTAGTCACCCCTGGCCGGGGTTCCCTGGAGGAGTGGGGACCCCTTAAATCAAGAGGTTCCTCCCCTCGAGGCACCCAAGGGCCAGGGTGAAGCCTGAGGCTGTCCCCAGCACCCCTGGGTGGTGGGTGCTGGGCTGATAGCCATATGTGTAAAAAAAGAATATTGTTTTTTTGTTGTGAAACTACAAGGCCCAGCAAGCCTTCCCCCGCTTGCTGGTACTTGGAGAACCTCAAGTACCAGCAGGCAGGGAAATAACGGGCTCGCTGGTACCTGTAGTTCTACAACAACAAAAAATACCCAAATAAAAACACAAACACACACACCATGACAGTAAAATTATTGAGACAGGCTGTAGCATGTGGGTGCATGTAACCCTATAAAAGTGATGGATTGGGTGACTATTACAATACCCACTGTTGCGGTCTGAAAAATGATGGATTTATAGATTGCTCTGCCGAGACATGTTTTTTTCTAAAATGCACCACAGGTATGGATGGATAGTATACTTGACGACACAGAGGTAGGTAGAGCAGTGGCCTACTGTACCGTACTGCTATATATTATATCATATTATATTATTTATTATTATTATCCTTTATTTATATGGCGCCACAAGGGTTCCGCAGCGCCCAATTACAGAGTACATAAACAAATAATCAAACAGGAAAACAGCAACTTACAGTTGATGACAATATAGGACAAGTACAGGGTAAATAAACATAGCTACATCAGCAGATGACACTGGAATAAGTATCAGGTGGCAGAAGACTGCTGGATTTGGTGCAGCTGAAGATTATTAAAGTAAGAAAAGAGTAAGCACATGAGGGAAGAGGGCCCTGCTCGTGAGAGCTTACATTCTAAAGGGGAGGGGTAGACAGACAGGGGTGAGACAGATGGGGTACATAGAGAGCGTGGAACAGAGGTTTAGGATGAGATTTGGCTGGGTTTGGTGAAGAAGTGGGTCTTGAGAGCCCATTTGAAGTTTTGTAGAGAGGTGGAGAGTCTGAGGGGGAGAGGTAGGGAATTCCAGAGAAGTGGTGCAGCACGTGAAAAATCTTGGAGGTAGGAGTGGGAGGAAGTAATCCGTAGGCAGGAGAGTCGGCGTGCATTAGCAGAGCAAAGAGGACGGGTGGGAGTGTAAAGCGAGATAAGATCAGAGATGTAGATGGGAGAGGAGTGGGTGAGGGCTTTGTAAGCAAGTGTGAGAAGCTTGAAATGGATTCTGAAAGGGAAGGGGAGCCAGTGAAGGACTAGTAAGAGAGGAGAGGTGGACGTAGTGCGTTTGGTGAGGAAAATGAGCCGGGCAGCAGCATTGAGGATAGATTGGAGTGGAGAGAGGTATTTGTCAGGAATGCCAGTCAGTAGGAGATTACAATCTATCAGGCTTTTGCAGAAGAAGCTGGTGACATTGAAGGAGGAGCTAAAACAGAGTGATTCCACTAGGCATGTGGGACTTGTGGATGGATCCCTTAATTCGCTTAACCAGGATTCAATCTGTTGAAATCAGAGCACTACATTTTGGCCACCGTGCTCGATCCTAGATTTAAAGCCTACATTGTATCTCTCTTTCCGGCAGACACAAGTCTGCAGAGGTACAAAGACCTGCTGGTGAGAAAATTGTCAAGTCAAGCGGAACGTGACCCGTCAACAGCTCCTCCTTCACATTCTCCCGCAACTGGGGGTGCGAGGAAAAGGCTAAGAATTCCGAGCCCACCCGCTGGCGGTGATGCAGGGCAGTCTGGAGTGAGTGCTGACATCTGGTCCGGACTGAAGGACCTGGCAACGATTACTGACATGTCGTCTACTGTCACTGCATATGATTCTGTCACCTTTGAAAGAATGGTGGAGAATTATATGAGTGACTGCATCCAGGTAGGCACGTCAGTATGTATACTGGCAGGAAAAAGAGGCAATTTGGAGGCCCTTGCACAAACTGGCTTTATTCTACCTAAGTTGCCCTCCCTCCAGTGTGTACTCCGAAAGAGTGTTTAGTGCAGCCGCTCACCTTGTCAGCAATCGGCGTACGAGGTTACTTCCAGAAAATGTGGAAAAGATGATGATCATCAAAATGAATTATAATCAATTCCTCCGTGGAGACATTCACCAGCAATTGCCTCCAGAAAGTACACAGGGATCTGAGATGGTGGATTTGATTGATTCTTTTTTGGTGGGGGCCCAAACCAACCAGTCATTTCAGTCAGTCGTGTGGCAGACCCTGTCGCTGAAATGATGGGTTCGTCAATGTTTTTCTTTTCAATCTAAGCCCCTGCAGTTTTCTGTAAGCATCTGCTTCGCTATGATGATCAACAAGTCACAAGGGCAAACACTCAGGGCTGGAGGCGTAGATCTTAGGACCAGCTGCTACAAGCATGGCAGAGGTGTCACTATCACTGGTGACACCCAGAGAGGCGGTGAGGGAGATTGTAATGCAGTGCGCGCAGATAAGCAGCGCAATGGTAAAAAGGAGGCATGGTCTCATAGGTAGGGGCATGGCCTGAATCTCCATTTTGTTGCTCCGGGTATCCCGGGGGTTGGGGGCTGCACCCGGGGACTAGTGTGTGAGTGGTGCTGGCTCCTGCACAGTGACAGAAACTGGGTGTTGCACGTAATGTCACAGTGAAACACCCATATTCTGTCACTGAAGAAGAGCCGGCACTTTGGTGTCACCCCCCTTGGCGGGTGACACTCGGGTGTGTGCCGCAACCCCGTTGTGATGCCACTGACCCATGGGAAGCTTTACGTGGCTTACCCATGTGTTAGTAGCCCCAAGCATCTTTTGTGTTAGTCCCTGAAGAAAAACTTCAAATATTGTTTACAATTTTGTAATTAATGGGCCTAATTCAGTAAGGATTGCAAATTCTGCTAAGTAACAGAATTTGCAATCCTTTGGTTCGCATGCTGGGGCCACCCATCACAGGGCATGGCCACCCAGCATGACGCCTCCCTTCTTGACCACGCTGAAATTGCAGTCTCAGTGCAGTTCAGCGTGATCATAAAAAATGGGTTAGCCTCCTGTTGGTGCAGACTGTATGTGTGCGCAGAAGCCGCCACCATTTTTGTGATCGCAGCGGCTGCATGTGATGTCATGCATGTGATGTCATGCAGCCGCTCTGACCACGCCTCCTGTTTCTCCGTTGCCGACCCCATTTTGAAGCCCTGCCCCCGCACCGCTTCATCTCCGACTTTGAAATGGAGTGTTGCTGACCCCCCTCCCCCCCCGCACCGATTGACAGTCAGAGGCGATCGCATTATCTGCGGGGTGCCACAGAAAATGCAGGCGCATGCGTATGCTCTTAGCAATTTTTGCAGTTGGATTGCTTATTGCGATTGCAATCCAACCTGAATCAGGCTCTATTACCTATCACAATGCACTGCAGGTAGTACAAAATGGGGTTAATATAGGAGAAAAACCCCCAGAGCTGTGCTCCTTAACTGTCCCTGGTGGCTAGTGGAGCGGCTGCCCAGTAATCAGTGTTCACGCCAGTGCGCACACGGCCCGCCCCCTACAGCCACGCTGGATCACGGTATAGTGTGGGCACAGAAGCCCCTTACCTCCCTTTCATCAGCGGCCTCGTGATCCCGGAGGGCGGTGTGTGTGTGACTGACCTTAGGAAGAAACCGGAGCCTCCGCTGCAGTGACCCAGCAACCAGGGCACGGGAGTATACTGCGCCGCTGGGAGTGATGGAGCTGCAGTAAAGATGTCTATTAGACCTAGCCTGCTGCAGCCCTTGTAGATTCTTATAAAAAAAGTTCTTCTTTTCTTGTCAAAATTAATAGCTAAGAATAGGCTGCCTGAGGCAGTCCCCTGTTAAGTGGCCTGCTACTGAAGGCACCAACTACAAACTGAGCTCCCTGTTCATGGAAGCGAGGTTATAGAGCAGGGGGCGCTGAGCATCTTGGGAACAGTCAAAAGCTTTGAGCCTGTTGGTGCCTCAGATCAAGATCCTACTCTACACCCCAATATGAATCCTTGTGGAGTCCAGTGTACCCCACAGAAGAAATGAATGTGTCACACCCATTGGCAGCAACATTAGAATAGCTGCTGATGGGCACAATTGAGAAAGGAAGGGGGGAAAACATTTGAATCCAGCACATATATGTAATTTGAATATGTAATTTGTACCTTCCTACTTTAAAATGTAATGGATGAACCTCACCCTGTGAGAACTATCTTCATGATCAAGAGATCTCATATGCAAGATAAGTATGTGTTGGCAGAGGCGCTCACTGGGCAGAGATGCTGATCGCATCTCTGGCATGTGCCGGTGCACTACGGCACCAGCACACACACACACACACACACACACACACACACACACACACACACACACACACACACACACACACACACACACACTTCAGACCTGATCTCCTGTTGTGTGAATATGCACAGCAGAGATCAGGTCTGAATTAGGCCCTATATATAGCTGTCAGTAAGGCAGGGATCTGCTGCTGCCAGTGAGTCAGGGATCAGCTGCTGCCAGTGAGGCAGGGATCTGCTGCTGCCAGTGAGGCAGGGATCTGCTGCTGTCAGTGAAGCAGTGATGTGCTGCTGTCAGTGAGGCAGTGATCTGCTGCTGTCAGTAAGGCAGGGATGTGCTGCTATAAGTGAGGCAGGTATGTGCTGCGGTCAATGAGGCAGGGATGTGCTGCTGTCAGTGAAGCAGGGATGTGCTGCTGTCAGCGAGGCAGTGATCTGCTGCCCACTATCTCCCTATCACCCCTGCCCGAGTCACACACTTTCCCTGTCACCCCTGCCCCAGTTACCCACTATCTCACAGTCACCGCAGCCTCAGTTAACCACTATACCTGCGACCCCTGCCTCAGTCACCCACTATACCAGTCACCCCTGCTTTAGTCACCCACTATCTCTGTCACCCCTGCCTCAGTCAACCACTATCTCCATATCACCCCTACCTCAGTCACCCACTATCCCTGTCACCCCTGCCTCAGTCACCCACTGTCACCCTATCACCCCTGCCTCAGTCACCCACTATCCCTGTCACCCCTGCCTCAGTCTTCTACTGTCCCTGTCACCCCTGCCACAGTCATCCACTTTCTCCCAATCACCCCTGCCTTAGTCACTGACTATCTCCCAGTCACCCCGGCCTCAGTCACCCACTATCTCCCACTCATACATGCTTCAGTCACCCACTATCTCCCAGTCATCCCTGCCTCAGTCACCTACTGACACCAGTGCAGACATTTCTGCTGCGGCCTCTCCACTCTCCAGCGTGAACGTCCTGACGACTGAGGAAATCCGCTTCCCAGTTGAGGACTCCGGGAATGAACACTGCCGATATTGCTGGCAGATGACGTTCTACCCAACTGAGGATTTTTGATACTTCCAGCTTTGCCATGCAATTTCGAGTGCCGCCTTGATGATTTGTGTACACTACCGTGGTGGCGTTGTCCGATTGTACTTGAACAGGCCTGTTCTGTACTAGAGGCAGGGCCAGTGTCAGTGAATTGAACACTGCCCGCAATTCCAGAATGTTTATCGGGAGGAGAGATTCCTCCCTGGTCCACCGATGGTGAAGGGTCGTCATCATGGCCATGACTTGGTGAATATCTGAGGTGCCGTGGCCAAACCAGAAGGCAGGACCTGAAATCCAATAACTAACCAGGCACAACACTGCTTAGCTTCCAACATCAGATGAGATTGGACATATCCAGTGTGATGCTGCTGTAGATGATTTTTGCTGTTTCTAACTTCTACTTCTAACTACTGGTACATCAATGAATAAGTTTCAAAATAGAATGCATCAAGAGAACGGTGTTGGTAGTATAAAACTACCTACAGCACCTGGTATTCCCAGGTGGTCTCACATCCAAGAACAAACCAGGCCTAAAATCAGGTGATATTGGGCATATACAGTGTGGTGTGGCTGTAGATGAGCTTAGTGGTTTCTGTTAGAGTTCTTCTACTTCTAACTACTCGTACATAAATGAGTAAGCGGCCGATTTATTAAACCTGGTGAAATGATAATTTGCATGGTGATAAAGTACCAGCCAATCAGCTCATAATTGCCATGTCACAGGCTGGGTTTGAAAAATGACAGTTAGGAGCTGACTGGCTGTTACTTTATCACCTTGCACTTTATCAGTTCACCAGGCTTAATAGATCTGCAGTTAATGTTCTATGGAAAACATTTAAGGAGCGCTGATATCAAATAGAAAATCATTTAATAATAAAAACGGTGGAAAAAAACCACTTTAGATGATTAATTTGTAAATTAAAAACATAGGCAGTGCAAATGCATATACATCTATAAATAATCACATTCACAATAAAAATTAATTAACTGTAATCGACTGCAGCTCCCTCTTAAATTATTCAAGCTGCCATCATCGCCCATGGGTAACGAATATTCCTAAGAGCCAATATTTGAGACTCAAAAGAAACTGTTCGAATGAAATTGATTACCTAACACAGAGCATTGAATTAACTCAGTCATTTTTAGATCAAGGTTACCCCCAAGAGGTTTTGGATAGAGCTCTCATTGAAACACAGCAAAGAAACAGAGATGAACTATTAAAAATAAAAGCTATTGACACCCTTCCTCCTCTAGAATTTAGAGATAGTGAACCTATTTTTGTTTCAAAATACAACAGTGCTTCGCACTCGATAAGGAAGATTCTTAACAAAAGCCTTCCTATACTCAAAATGGATAAAATCTTGGCAGGCTCCTTAGAAAAGGAAATAAAGATTATCTTTAAGAAAAATAGGAACCTGCAAAATCTTCTGTCTCCCAGCCATTTTGTTGGATCAAATGATCCTCTGGGCTCTTGTCTTGGCATCTCGAAATCAGGGGCTAGGTCGTTGGGGTCCACCTCCATCCTTGGACATGGAAAACTGAGGTCAGGATGCCAAAGATGCAAAAGATCCAGATGCATGACTTGTAGGTTCATTAATGAGAGCAACCAATTCTCTTCATTTAAAACTGGGAAGACTTTTGACATTGTGGGTCGAATCACTTGTCAAACGACTTTTGTGATATATCTAATTACCTGCAATTGTGGGGTACAATATGTCGGGAGGACCACCAGACAACTAAATACTAGGTTTCTAGAACATAGAAGATTGGTCCTCAATAAATCAATGAAGCATAGTGTACCACGACACGTCAATTCCTTTCATGATGGAGACTGCAGGGTCTTATCTCTACAGGGGATAGAACACATCCACAAAACTTCACGAGGTGGTGACAGATATAACCACCTTTGTAATAGAGAAGCTTACTGGATTTATAATCTAGAAACTCTACATCCTATGGGCCTTAATGAAAATATTGAACTTAATGGTATCTGAATCTGTTTCTCTTGTGGGGTTGTGTGGGTGTGGATATATATGTGTGTGAACCCATAGGCTTACATGTGCACTTGATGTATATTGATGTATACAGATGTATTTGTTGTCCTTGGGGTCCACACACATATTAGCTGTAGGTGTTCCTCTCCTCCTTTTCGATGCCCATGTATCTATTCTGTGGGTTTGTCATAGTTTCTTATAATAAATTAACCTTCCTCTTTATTGGGGTAGGTATTATTTCCCTTTTTTAATTAAAGTCAATCCTCTCCTCTAATGGTCTTCCTCCCATATTTACCACTATTATTATTACTACTACTAAAATTGTTTTTATTATTATTATTTTTAATAGTCTTATTTTTGAATTCTAACCATGCTAAATGATAGCACATAATAGGACATGAGCTATAAACCGCTGCTGTCTATAAATAAGATGCCTTTCTGTCTCTTTCCTATAGATCACTTTCCCTTAGTTTGTGCGGCTCTGGCCTTTATTTGAGCCTTTTTACTCTACCAATTGAAGTCTTTTTCTGTATAATAATTCTTTCCTCTATATAACAATAGTTACTTCATCCATATAATAATAATAAAAAACTAGAAAATAAAATGTGAGGGTATCTTCTTTGGTTCCGATCTTGAACCGGTGACCTTTTGGCCGTAGTTCGTTTCTTTATCCACTGGGCTATTGTAGCCATGAGAATAAATATTGGTTTTTTATATGTATAAACTCTGGGATGCCATATTTATGCCAATAGCCGTTTTTCGATATAAAGGTGATGAAATAATGTTGATTACTATAAAGTAAAAAAATAAAATCTAACTATGATGCATTAAAAATGATCAACAAGTTAATGTTCTCTAATCCCCCATATGAAACTTACTATAATCTATAATGTGGGAGCGCTAAGTTTATTTTGCACTTAGCAAGTTTCTTTATATACCAAAAATATATATATATATTTATTAGACTATCTATGCACATATTCTCAACACCTTTTACCGACAACGACAATACAATGTTCACATTTTTATATACTATTTCTGTTGCTCTAGTCTATTTTGTAGTATTACTTGGAATCTATATAATGCTTACACCTGATTAAAACCAGTGAACTCAATCTGTGCAAATGACCCAACATAGTGTGAAACCCAATTACAATCTCCAGGTGTGAATAAAGAGACTCTAAAGCTGGTTGGCTGATACCCACTTAAATACATCCACACCTGCCAAAATGGGTATTCACACTTCCTGAGGAAACCGCCGATATTGTGGGCGGAGAAACGCGTAGAGGGTCATTCTAATTGCTTGTCCACTGCTGGAGACTCTCACGGACCATCCGTTACTGCTACTGAGGGATTAGGATGATCTCTCTCTATCACGTTTACTGGATCTACTGCTGCTCAACTCTTTCTGCTGTGCTTGGAAAAGCCCCGATCTGCTGAGGTGCTTCAAAAGTTGAGAGTCACCTCCGTAAACTGCTACTGACGGGAATCAGCGCTTACAACTACGAGTGAAAAACGGATCCTAATGCTAGGGGTGAGCAATAGCACACTACAATTATAACAACCCCTTTGCTTAATTCTACTAACAAATTTCAAATATCTTGTGGAGACATTTCACCTATCCCTCTATCAGTACGGATGCCACCAGCCTAATTTATGATTGTGGACTGCAATATTAATATAATTGGCGTACAAGCCGATTACAGTTAATTCATTTTTATTGTGAATGTGATTATTTATATATGTATATGCATTTGCACTGCCTATGTTTTTAATTTACAAATTAATCATCTAAAGTGTTTTTTTTCCACCGTTTTTATTATTAAATGATTTTCTATTTGATATCAGCGCTCCTTAAATGTTTTCCATAGAACATTAACTATACATCTTTTGATTAAGGCATCCAGTTGCCCTGTAGGAGCTGCTATTATACCAATTATTCTATATCAGGTGTTTTCTTGAATTAATTTATTAGCGCCCGATTTAATAGGGTAGTTCTGGCCCTGGCTTTCTTTCTTTTAATAGATCTGCCCCAATGGTTCAAAATGGAATGCATCAAGAGAACGGTGTTGGTATTGTAAAAATACACACAGCTCCTGGTATTTCCTGGTGGTCTCCCATCCAGGTACTAAAACCAGGACCAACACTGCTCAGCTTCCATGATCAGGAGAGATTGGGCAAATCCAGTGTGCTGTGGCTGTAGATGAGCTGGTGGTTTCTGTTACAGCTCTTCTACTTCTAACTTCTGGTACATAAAAGAATACATGTAAAAATTAAATGTACCAAGAAAAGGGTGTTGGTAGTTTAAAAACACCTAAAGAATCTGATACTACAAAGCAGTCTCCCATCCATGTATTAACAAAGTCCAATACTGCTTTGCTTCAAAAATCAAATGAGATTGGGCATATCCAGTGTGGTGTGGCTTTAGATAAGCTTTGTGGTTTCTGTTAGAGCTCTTCTACTTCTAACTACTGGTACATTAATGAATATGTATAAGGTTGTAGTTTATCCAATATGCCTTTACTACCTTACCTTTCAACCCCCCCTCCCTCCCCTCTTCTCCTTATAGCTTCCTTAGTTCTCTCCTCCTCGTGTGTGCGTTATTTGTTTTCTCATACGTCCTAGAGGATGCTGGGGTCACATTAAGAACCATGGGGTATAGACGGGATCCGCAGGAGACATGGGCACTTTAAGACTTTCAAAGGGTGTGAACTGTCTCCTCCCTCTATGCCCCTCCTCCAGACTCCAGTTTTAGTATTGTGCGCAGTGATACTGGATGCACTACAGGGGAGCTCTACTGAGTTTCTCTGAAAAGACTTGTTAGTTTTTTTTATTTTCAGGGAGGCTGCTGGCAACAGTCTCCCTGCTTCGTGGGACGTAGGGGAGAGAAGTATGACAAACTTCTAGTGAGTTCAATGGCTCTGCTTCAGGCTGACAGGACACCATTAGCTCCTGAGGGTGCTGATCGCTGGGTACGCCTAGATGCACACTCCCGCAGCCTGCCGTCACCCCCTTACAGAGCCAGAAGACAGGTGAGTAGCAGAAGAACAGAAGACTTCTTCTCCAGTGACGGCATTCTGAGGTACCGAGCAGCGAGCGGAACGCTGCGCGCCATGCTCCCACACAAACACAGGCACTGCAGGGTGCAGGGCACGGTGGGGGGGGGGGCACCCTGGGCAGCATAAATTCCTCACAAAAGGCTGGAAAAAGTGGACATTAGTGCCTGGGCACTGTCCTTACCCCGCTAGCGTAATTAATTATTTCTGAGCGGGACAGATACACGCCATTACAGCGGCGGGGCTTCTTCCTCACCTCACCAGAACATCTTTAGAGCATTACAAGTCTATCACTATAGAGTTTATTATTTCCCAGACTGTGTACTTTTGGCGCTGAATTGTGAGCTGAAAAATCCTCTGTGTCCCTCTGACAGATTTACTGACGGTCTGTCCCCCATAAGCCGGTGTGTCTGTGGGTACTTGGTACATGTGTGTCAACATGTCGGTGGCTGAATGTTTGTCCCAAGAGGAAACTATATTAGGAATGCAGACATATGATGGTGGCCCTGTTGGCAGCACCAATAACTGACTGGGTAAAAGTTTCAGTAATATCAGAGTAAGGTTGGATAAATCTGTGTCCCAGACACAGACGTAGAGAATAGTTGTGATGTTCATGGCTATGTTTCTTTTCCCTCAGGCCCCGCGGGGTCGCAAAAATGTTATTTTGCCCAGTTACTACACACTGATACTGACACGGATACTGATTCCTATGTCGACCATAATGTTTCCTGATTAGATCCAATATTGGCAAGGAGCATTCAGTACATGATTGTGGATATTAAGGACATATTAAAATCACTGAAGACCCTGCTGTTCCTGACAAAGGGGTCTATATGTATGTATATATAGATATATAATGAAAGCTGATGTAACGTTCCTCCATCTCTGTTTGAGAAAGTCTGGGCCAGCTCGACAAGATGGTTTCAAATCCCCAAAAGGATTCTGGTTGTTTATTCATTTCCCGCCGCGGACAGAATAAAGTGGGAGTCACCCCCTGTTCTGCACGGGGCCCTGTCACAAATCCAGCGGATCGTATGCAGGAAGCTACATTATTTCTAGTTATGTAACCATGGGTACATTACTTAGACCTGCCATTACATGTGCATGGGTGAGTAGTAGTATTCAAGAATTGGTCGAATACTTTGTCATCCGATATAGATACCCTGGAGAGATGGGATACTCCTTACGTTGGATCATATCAAGGACACTGCAGCATACTTACGTGAGACTGCAAGGGATATAGGACTCTTGAGTTCACGGGCCAATTTCATGGCAGTCTTGGATAGGAGGGCATTGTGGATTCACCAAGAGAATGCTGATTCTGACTCCAAGAAGAAAGGGAGTCTTTTCCCTATGAAGGTGAAGCCTTGTTTGGTGACTGCCTAGTTAATTTGATCTCGGCAGCTCCCGCAGGTAAGTCAGCCTTCTTGCCCTATGTTCCCTCCCAACAGATGAAGACGCATCATTATCTGATGCAGTCATTTCGGCCCAATAGATATGCAAGAAGTTAAGATTCCCCTTTCTTTGCAGGTAGAGGAAGGAGAAGAGGGAAGAGGTCTGCATCCTCTTCAAGATTGCAGTAGCAGAGATCATCCTCTGCTTCTGCCAAATCCACCGCATGACGCTGGGGCTCTCTTGCAGGAGCCCGCACCAGTGGGGGCACGTCTAAAACTCTTCAGTCAGTTCTGGATTCATTCGGACATGGACTCGTGTGTTTTACAAATAGTGTCCCAAGGGTACAAACTGGGGTTTCAAGACGTTCCCCCTCACCGATTGTTCAAATCAGCCTTAGTCAGCAGGGAGAAGGTTTTTATTCAAGCCTCTTTGTGGTCCCTAAGCCGGACGGCTCAGTCAGACCAATCTGAAATCTGAAATCCCTCAATTTCTACCTAAGGAAATTCAATTTCAAGATGGAATCTCTCAGTGCAGTGATCTCCAGTCCGGAGGAAGGAGATTTCATGGTTTTGGTAGACATAAAGGATGCCTACTTACATGTTCCCATTTAGCCTCTGCATCAAGCTACCTGAGGTTTGCAATTCAGTATTGTCATTACCAATTTCAGACGTTGCCGTTTGGTCTGTCCACGGCTCCGAGGATTTTCACCACGGTGATCGCAAGCAAGGAGTAACAATTATCCCGTACTTGGATGATCTCTTGATAAAGGCGAGATCCAGGGACCAGTTAGTGCAAAACATTGCACTCTCCCTGACAGTTCTTCAACAACATGGTTGGCTCCTAAACTTGCCAAAATCGCAGTTGGTCCCAATGACGCGGTTGTTGTTTTTGGGAGTGATACTGGACACAGAAGAGGTTTTCTTCCAGTGGAAAGGCTCTGGAGATCCAGAGTCTGGTCAAACAAATTCTGAAACCAGCAAGAGTGTTAATCCATCAATGCATTTGGTTGCTGGGGAAGATGGTTGCGGCCTACGAGGCCATTCAGTTTGGCAGGTTCCATGCCAGAGTGTTCCAGTGGGACCTGTTGGACAAGTGGTCCGGATCCCACCTACACACGCACCGGAGGATAATCCTGTCTTCCAAGACCAGAATCTCACTCCATTGGTGGCTGCACAGTTCTCACCTCCTAGAGGGGCGATGGTTCGGGATCCAGGACTGGATCCTAGGGACCACGGATGCAACCCTCCGAGGCTGGGGAGCAGTCACACAGGGGGAAAACGTCCAAGGAAGATGGTCAAGTCGGGAAAGTTGTCTCCACATAAATGTTCTGGAGTTAAGGGCCATTTAATAACTGCAGACACAGTACGCACTGGGACGGGTGCCCAGCATCCTCTACGGACTAAGAGAAAAGGATTTACCGGTAGGTATTAAAATCCTATTTTCTCTAACGTCCTAGAGGATGCTGGGGACTCCGTAAGGACCATGGGGATAGACGGGCTCCACAGGAGACATGGGCACTTTAAGAAAGACTTTAGTTCTGGGTGTGCACTGGCTCCTCCCTCTATGCCCCTCCTCCAGACCTCAGTTTGATACTGTGCCCAGTGGAGACTGGGTGCTTTTCAGGAGCTCTCCTGAGCTTTCTGACAGAAAGTATTTTGTTAGGTTTTTAATTTTCAGGGAGCACTGCTGGCAACAGACTCCCTGCATCGAGGGACTGAGGGGAGAGAAGCAGCCCTACTCTCCGAGTTGCAAGGTCCTGCTTCTTAAGCTACTGGACACCATTAGCTCCAAAGGGATTGGTACGCAGGATCTCACCCTCGCCGTCCGTCCCAGAGCCGCGCCGCCGTCCCCCTCGCAGAGCCGGAAGATAGAAGCCGGGTGAGTATGAGAAGAAAAGAAGGACTTCATGATCTTCACTGAAGTAACGCACAGCACTGCAGCTGTGCGCCATTGCTCCCATACACCTCACATACTCCGGTCACTGTAAGGGTGCAGGGCGCAGGAGGGGCGCCCTGGGCTGCAATATAAAGCTCTTTTTGGCAAAAATATAACATATATACAGCTGGGCACTGTATATATGTATGAGCCCCCGCCAATTTTACAGCTTAAGCGGGACAGAAGCCCGCCGCCGAGGGGGCGGGGCTTCTCCCTCAGCACTCACCAACGCCATTTTTTCTCCACAGCACCGCTGAGAGGAAGCTCCCCGGACTCTCCCCTGCTTATACCACGGTAGACAAGAGGGTTGAAAAGAGAGGGGGGGGGCACATAATTCGGCGCAAATTACATACAGCAGCGCTACTGTGCAAACATTAAGTTACTGTGCTATTCCTGGGTTATATAGCGCTGGGGTATGTGCTGGCATACTCTCTCTCTCTGTCTCTCCAAAGGGCCTTGTGGGGGAAATGTCTTCAGAAAAAGCATTCCCTGTGTGTGTGGTGTGTCGGTACGCGTGTGTTGACATGTCTGAGGAAGAAGGCTATATTAGAGAGGAGCGGGAGCAAATGAATGTGGTGTCTCCGCCGACACCTGATTGGATGGATATGTGGAATGTTTTAAATGCTAGTGTAAACTCATTGCACAAAAGATTAGGCAAGGCTGAAGCTTTGGGACAGTCAGGGTCTCAACCCATGCCTGATCCTATGTCGCAGGGACTGTCGGGGTCTCATAAGCGCCCACTATCCAGATTGTTGACACAGATACCGACACGGAATCTGACTCCAGTGTCGATTACGATGATGCAAAGTTACAGCCAAAATTGGCAAAATACATTCGATATATGATTATGGCAATAAAAGATGTTTTGCACATCACAGAGGAGCCCCCTATCCCTGACAAGAGGGTACATATGTACAAGGGAAAGAAGCCTGAGGTAACCTTTCCTCCCTGCTCACACGAGCTGAACGAGTTATGTGAAAAAGCTTGGGAATCTCCTGCAGATTTCCAAAAGGATTCTTATGGCGTATCCTTTCCCATCAACGGATAGGTTACGATGGGAATCCTCCCCTTGGGTGGACAAAGCATTAACACGCTTATCCAAGAAGGTAGCCCTCCCGTCCCAGGATACGGCTACCCTCAAAGAGTCTGCTGACCGCAAACAGGACATTACCCTTAAGTCCATTTATACACATTCAGGTACCTTACTCAGACCGGCAATTGCGTCGGCCTGGGTGTGTAGTGCTGTAGCGGCATGGACGGATACCCTAGATAAGGATACTATTTTATTGCCCCTGGGGCATATAAGAGATGCTGTCCTATATATTTGTGTATGCAAACTACAGGTGGTGCTGCAGGTCTCACACCCTTTTACTTGTCTTATAGAGCAACTCTGGAGCTGTTACTGGGTCCAGCTGCTGCAAGAAATCAGCTTGAATGCTTCAGGGCTGGGGCATGGCCAACATGAGCCCCACACTGATGGGGGTCTATAAAGCGATCTAGGGGTCATCCAAGCGCAACCCCACAAAGGCCGCCATGCCCTGCGTGACCATTTTCTCTTTTCATATGCAGACGAGGGTTGCAGCCAACTATGCCCACTGCTTGGATGACATCACCATATGCAAATCCATCTGCTGCAGGCCTTCCCCCAGGAATGCTTGTACTAGTTGTTGCATTTAGTTTGTTGTTTGGGGGGTGCTTCAGTATTAGGCAGCCTTCTGCCCTCCCACATTCGTCTGAAAATGTGTTCTCCCTGCAGTTGTTGTCCCCAGATGAGAGTTCCCTTGTGCTGCCTCAGTTGAATTTCCTTTACTTGACGGAGGTGTGCCTGAGCAGCGGCCCTCCCCAGCCCTATCTCAAATCATACTTTTTTTGCATAGGTGATACTATGGTCATGAAGATTGTTTTCCCAGGGTGAGGTTCATTCATTGCATTCTGGGTATGCTGACCTCTGTGATTTCCCCAAATGTGGGAAACTCGACTGCATAATTTGTGGTAGGGGGGGGACTGCATTTGTGCTTTCCCCTGGTTGGCTCTGGTATAATTCAGATCTCTTTGTCTCAGGTCTCTCTCCAGCCTAGTTTGCTGTCTGTTTCCACTTCTCTTTTCTTGAGCCCCTCCCTTCTATGCCCTTGCGCACTATCCTGACTTCTCCTCCCGTCTGCTTACTTTGTGCCTTCCAACGCACAATGCGAACTACAGGTGGTGTTGCAGGGCCCACACCCTTTTATTTGCCTTACAGAGCAGCTCTGGAGCTGTTACAGTGCCCAGCTGCTGCAAGAAATCAGCTTGAATGCTTCAGGGGCTGGTGCATGTTCAACATGAGCCCCACACCGAAGGAGGGTGGGAGTGTTCAAGCGAACTAGGGGTCATCCAAGCACCGCAAAAGGCCGCCATGCCCTGCATGCCCCTTTTCTCTTTTCATATGCAGATGAGGGTTCCAGCCAACTTTGGCCCACTGCTTGGATGACATCACCGTATGCAAATCCGTCTGCTGCAGACCTTTCCCCAGGAATGCTTGTACTAGTTGTTGCATATGGTTTGATGTTTGAGGGTGCTTCAGTATTAGGCAGCCTTCCGCCCTCTCATGTTCATCTGAAAATATGTGTTCTCCCTGCAGTTGTTGTCCCCAGACAAGAGTTCCCTTGTGCTTCCTCAGTTGAATCTCCTTAACTTGACGGGGGGGGTGCCCGAGCAGCCGCCCTCCACAGCCCTATCCCAACACATGCTTTTCTTGCGTATGAGATCTCTTGATCATGAAGATAGTTCTCACAGGGTGAGGTTCATCCATTACATTTTAAAGTAGGAAGGTACAAATTACATATTCAAATTACATATATGTGCTGGATTCAAATGTTTTCCTCCCTTCCTTTCTCAATTGTGCCCATCAGCAGCTATTCTAATGTTGCTGCCAATGGGTGTGACACATTCATTTCTTCTGTGGGGTACACTGGACTCCACAAGGATTTACATTGGGGTGTAGAGTAGGATCTTGATCTGAGGCACCAACAGGCTCAAAGCTTTTGACTGTTCCCAAGATGCTCAGCGCCCCCTCCTCTATAACCTCGCTTCCATGAACAGGGAGCTCAGTTTGTAGTTGGTGCCTTCAGTAGCAGGCCACTTAACAGGGGGCTGCCTCAGGCAGCCTATTTTTAGCTATTAATTTTGACAAGAAATGAAGAACTTTTTTTTTTAAGAATCTACAAGGGCTGCAGCAGGCTAGGTCTAATAGACATCTTTACTGCAGCTCCATCACTCCCAGCGGCTCAGTATACTCCCGTGCCCTGGTTGCTGGGTCACTGCAGCGGAGTCTCCGGTTTCTTCCTAAGGTCAGTCACACACACACCGCCCTCCGGGATCACGAGGCCGCTGATGAAAGGGAGGTAAGGGACTTCTGTGCCCACACTATACCGTGATCCAGCGTTGCTGTAGGGGGCGGGCCATGTGCGCACTGGCGTGGACACTGATTACTGGGCAGCCGCTCCACTAGCCACCAGGGACAGTTAAGGAGCACAGCTCTGGGGGGTTTTCTCCTATATTAACCCCATTTTGTACTACCCGCAGTGCATTGTGATAGGAAATAGAGCCTGATTCAGGTTGGATTGCAATCGCAATAAGCAATCCAACTGCAAAAATTGCTAAGAGCATACGCATGCGCCTGCATTTTCTGTGGCACCCCGCAGATAATGCGATCACCTCTGACTGTCAATCGGTGCTGGGGGGGGGTCAGCAACACTCCATTTCAAAGTCGGAGATGGAGCGGTGCATGGGCAGGGCTTCAAAATGGGGTCGGCAACGGAGAAACAGGAAGCATGACATCACATGCAGCCGCTGCAATCACAAAAATGGTGGCGGCTTCCTGCGCACACATACAGTCTGCACCAACAGGAGGCTAACCCATTTTTTATGATCACGCTGAACTGCACTGCGACTACAATTTCAGCGTGGTCAAGAAGGGAGGCGGCATGCTGGGTGGCCCCAGTATGCGAACCAAAGGATTGCAAATTCTGTTACTTAGCAGAATTTGCAATCCTTACTGAATTAGGCCCATTGATTACAAAATTTATTTGTAAATATTTGAAGTTTTTCTTCAGGGACTAACACAAAAGATGCTTGGGGCTACTAACACATGGGTAAGCTACGTAAAGCTTCCCATGGGTCAGTGGCATCACAACGGGGTTGCGGCCCACACCCGAGTGTCACCCGCCAAGGGGGGTGACACCAAAGTGCCAGCTCCTCTTCAGTGACAGAATATGGGTGTTTCACTGTGACATTACGTGCAACACCCAGTTTCTGTCACTGTGCAGGAGCCAGCACCACTCACACACTAGTCCCCGGGTGCAGCACTCAACCCCCGGGATACCCGGAGCAACAAAATGGAGATTCAGGCCACCAGGCCACACCCCTACCTATGAGACCATGCCTCCTTTTTACCATTGCGCTGCTTATCTGCGCGCTCTGCATTACAATCTCCCTCGCTGCCTCTCTGGGTGTCACCAATGATAGTGACACCTCTGCCATGCTTGTAGCAGCTGGTCCTAAGATCTACGCCTCCAGCCCTGAGTGTTTGCCGTTGTGACTTGTTGATCATCATAGCGAAGCAGATGCTTAAAGAAAACTGCAGGGGCTTAGATTGAAAAGAAAAACATTGACGAACCCATCATTTCAGCAACAGGGTCTGCCACACGGCTGACTGAAATGACTGGTTGGTTTGGGCCCCCACTAAAAAAGAAGCAATCAATCTCTCCTTGTAAAAACTGGCTCTACAGAGGCAAGATGTCCACCTCATCATCCTCCGATTCCTCACCCCTTTCACTGTGTACATCGCCCTCCTCACAGATTATTAATTCGTCCCCACTGGAATCCACTATTTCCGATCCCTGTGTACTTTCTGGAGGCAATTGCTGGTGAATGTCTCCATGGAGGAATTGATTATAATTCATTTTGATGATCATCATCTTCTTCACATTTTCTGGAAGTAACCTCGTACGCCGATTGCTGACAAGGTGAGCGGCTGCACTAAACACTCTTTTGGAGTACACACTGGAGGAAGGGCAACTTAGGTAGAATAAAGCCAGTTTGTGCAAGGGCCTCCAAAATGCCTCTTTTTCCTGCCAGTATACATACGGACTGTCTGACGTGCCTACCTGGATGCGGTCACTCATATAATCCTCCACCATTCTTTCAAAGGTGACAGAATCATATGCAGTGACAGTAGACGACATGTCAGTAATCGTTGCCAGGTCCTTCAGTCCGGACCAGATGTCAGCACTCACTCCAGACTGCCCTGCATCACCGCCAGCGGGTGGGCTCGGAATTCTTAGCCTTTTCCTCGCACCCCCAGTTGCGGGAGAATGTGAAGGAGGAGCTGTTGACGGGTCACGTTCCGCTTGACTTGACAATTTTCTCACCAGCAGGTCTTTGAACCTCTGCAGACTTGTGTCTGCCAGAAAGAGAGATACAATGTAGGTTTTAAATCTAGGATCGAGCACGGTGGCCAAAATGTATTGCTCTGATTTCAACAGATTGAATCCTGGTTAAGCGAATTAAGGGCTCCATCCACAAGTGCCACATGCCTAGCGGAATCGCTTTGTTTTAGCTCCTCCTTCAATGTCTCCAGCTTCTTCTGCAAAAGCCTGATGAGGGGAATGACCTGACTCAGGCTGGCAGTGTCTGAACTGACTTCACGTGTGGCAAGTTCAAAGGGTTGCAGAACCTTGCACAACGTTGAAATCATTCTCCACTGCGCTTGAGTCAGGTGCATTCCCCCTCCTTTGCCTATATCGTGGGTAGATGTATAAGCTTGAATGGCCTTTTGCTGCTCCTCCATCCTCTGAAGCATATAGAGGGTTGAATTCCACCTCGTTACCACCTCTTGCTTCAGAGGATGGCAGGGCAGGTTCAGGAATGTTTGGTGGTGCTCCAGTCTTCGGCACGCGGTGGCTGAATGCAGAAAGTGGCCCGCAATTCTTCGGGCCACCGACAGCATCTCTTGCACGCCCCTGTCATTTTTTAAATAATTCTGTACCACCAAATTCAATGTATGTGCAAAACATGGGACGTGCTGGAATTTGCCCAGATGTAATGCACGCACAATATTGGTGGCGTTGTCCGATGTCACAAATCCCCAGGAGAGTCCAATTGGGGTAAGCCATTCTGCAATGATGTTCCTCAGTTTCCGTAAGAGGTTTTCAGCTGTGTGCCTCTTATGGAATGCGGTGATACAAAGCGTAGCCTGCCTAGGAACGAGTTGGCATTTGCGAGATGCTGCTACTGGTGCCGCCGCTGCTGTTCTTGCTGCGGGAGGCAATACATCTACCCAGTGGGCTGTCACAGTCATATAGTCCTGAGTCTGCCCTGCTCCACTTAACCACAGACATGTGGACTAGTGGACATTGGGTACAACTGCATTTTTTAGGACACTGGTGACTCTTTTTCTGAGGTCTGTGTACATTTTCGGTATCGCCTGCCTAGAGAAATGGAACCTAGATGGCATTTGGTACCGGGGACACAGTACCTCAATCAAGTCTCTAGTTGCCTCTGAATTAACGATGGATACCGGAACCACGTTTCTCACCACCCAGGCTGACAAGACCTGAGTTATCCGCTTTGCAGCAGGATGACTGCTGTGATATTTCATCTTCCTCGCAAAGGACTGTTGGACAGTCAATTGCTTACTGGAAGTAGTAAAAGTGGTCTTCCGACTTCCCCTCTGGGATGACAATCGACTCCCAGCAGCAACAACAGCAGCGCCAGCAGCAGTAGGCATTACACTCAAGGATGCATCGGAGGAATCCCAGGCAGGAGAGGACTCGTCAGACTTGCCAGTGACGTGGCCTGCAGGACTATTGGCTTTCCTGTCTAAGGAGGAAATTGACACTGAGGGAGTTGGTGGTGTGGTTTGCAGGAGCTTGGTTACAAGAGGTAGGGATTTAGTGGTCAGTGGACTGCTTCCGCTGTCATCCAAAGTTTTTGAACTTGTCACTGACTTATGATTAATGCGCTGCAGGTGACGTATAAGGGAGGATGTTCTGAGGTGGTTAACGTCCTTACCCCTACTTATTACAGCTTGACAAAGGCAACACACGGCTTGACACCTGTTGTCCGCATTTGTGTACAGGATACATACCTTCATGTCCCCATTTATCCATCTCATCAGGCGTACCTCAGATTTGCGGTACAGGACTGTCATTGCCAATTTCAGACGTTGCTGTTTGGTCTCTCCACGGCCCCGAGAATTTTCACCAAGGTAATGGCGGAAATTATGGTTCTCCTGCGCAAGCAAGGTGTCACAATTATCCCGTACTTGAGCGATCTCATAAAAGCGAGATCAAGAGAGCAGTTGCTGAACAGCGTATCACTTTCACTGAAAGTGTTACAGCAACACGGCTGGATTCTCAATATCCCAAAGTCGCAGTTGGTTCCTACGACTCGTCTGTCTTTCTTGGGCATGATTCTGGACACAGATCAGAAGAGGGTTTATCTCCCGATAGAAAAGGCCCAGGAACTCATGACTCTTGTCAGGAACCTATTGAAACCAAAACTTGTGTCAGTGCATCACTGCACTCGAGTCCTGGGAAAGATGGTGGCATCATACGAAGCCATTCCATTTGGCAGGTTCCATGTGAGGACTTTCCAATGGGACCTACTGGACAAGTGGTCCGGGTCACATTTACAGATGCATTGGTTGATCACCCTGTCCCCCAGGGTCAGGGTATCACTCCTGTGGTGGCTGCAGAGTGCTCACCTTCTCGAGGGACGCAGATTCGGCATTCAGGACTGGATCCTGGTGACCACAGATGCAAGCCTCCAAGGTTGGGGAGCAGTCACACAGGGAAGAAATTTCCAAGGTCTTTGGTCAAGTCAAGAGACTTGTCTTCACATCAACATCCTGAAACTAGGGGCCATATACAATGCCCTACGTCAAGCGGAGACCTTACTTCGCGACCAACCGGTTCTGATCCAGTCAGACAACATCACCGCAGTGGCTCATGTAAACCGCCAAGGCGGCACAAGGAGCAGAGTGGCGATGGCACAAGCCACCAGAATTCTTCGCTGGGTGGAGAATCACGCAAGCGCACTGTCAGCAGTGTTCATTCTGGGAGTGGACAACTGGGAAGCAGACTTTCTCAGCAGACACGACCTACATCCGGGAGAGTGGGGACTTCATCAGGAAGTCTTTGCACAGATTACAAGTCAGTGGGAACTGCCACAGATAGACATGATGGCATCCCGGCTCAACAAAAAGCTACAGAGGTGTTGCGCAAGGTCAAGAGACCCTCAGGCAGTAGCTGTAGACGCCCTAGTGACACCGTGGGTGTTCCGGCCGGTCTATGTATTTCCTCCTCTTCCTCTCATACCCAAGGTGTTGAGGATAATAAGACAAAGAGGAGTGAGAACAATCCTCATTGTTCCAGATTGGCCACGGAGGACCTGGTATCCGGATCTGCAGGAAATGCTCACAGAAGATCCGTGGCCTCTTCCTCTAAGACAGGACCTGTTGCATCAGGGGCCCTGTCTGTTCCAAGACTTACCGAGGCTGCGTTTGACGGCATGGCGGTTGAATGCCGGATCCTAGCAGTGAAAGGCATTCCGGTTGAGGTCATCCCTACGCTGATAAAGGCTAGGAAGGATGTAACGTCAAAACATTACACCGTATATGGCGAAATTATGTTTCTTGGTGTGAGGCCAGGAATGCTCCTACGGAAGAATTCCATCTGGGCCGTTTCCTTCACTTCCTACAAACTGGAGTGAATTTGGGCCTAAAATTAGGCTCTATTAAGGTCCAGATTTCGGCCTTATCCATTTTCTTTCAAAAAGAATTGGTTTCTCTTCCAGAAGTTCAGACTTTTGTAAAAGGAGTGCTGCATATTCAGCCTCCTTTTGTGCCTCCGGTGGCACCTTGGGACCTTAACGTGGTGTTAAGTTTTCTAAAATCACACTGGTTTGAACCACTTAAAATGGTGGAGTTAAAATATCTCACGTGGAAGGTGGTCATGTTATTAGCCTTGGCTTCGGCTAGGCGAGTGTCGGAATTAGCGGCTTTGTCACATAAAAGCCCATATTTGGTGTTCCATGTGGATAGAGCGGAATTGCGGACCCGTCCTCAATTTCTACCAAAAGTGGTCTCATCTTTTCATATGAACCAACCTATTGTGGTGCCTTTGGCTACGCGTGACTTGGAGGATTCCGAGTTACTTGATGTGGTCAGGGCTTTGAAAATTTACGTGGCCAGGACGGCTAGAGTCAGGAAAACTGAAGCGCTGTTTGTCCTGTATGCAACCAACAAGATTGGTGCCCCTGCTTCAAAGCAGGCTATTGCTCGCTGGATTTGTAACACGATTCAGCAAGCGCATTCTATGGCTGGATTGCAGTTATCGAAATCGGTCAAGGCCCATTCCACGAGGAAAGTGGGTTTTTCTTGGGCGATTGTACTTGAACAGGCCTGTTCTGTACTAGAGGCAGGGCCAGTGTCAATGAATTGAACACTGCCCGCAATTTCAGAATGTTTATCGGGAGGAGAGATTCCTCCCTGGTCCACCGATGGTGAAGGGTCGTCATCACGGCCATGACCTTGGTGAATTTCCGAGGTGCCGTGGCCAAACCAGAAGGCAGGACCTAAAATCCAAAAACTAACCAGGCACAACACTGCTTAGCTTCCAACATCAGATGAGATTGGACATATCCAGTGTGATGCGGCTGTAGATGATTTTTGCTGTTTCTAACTTCTACTTCTAACTACTGGTACATCAATGAATAAGTTTCAAAATAGAATGCATCAAGAGAACGGTGTTGGTAGTATAAAACTACCTACAGCACCTGGTATTCCCAGGTGGTCTCACATCCAAGAACAAACCAGGCCTAAGATCAGGTGATATTGGGCATATACAGTGTGGTGTGGCTGTAGATGAGCTTAGTGGTTTCTGTTAGAGTTCTTCTACTTCTAACTACTCGTACATAAATGAATAAGCGGCCGATTTATTAAACCTGGTGGAATGATAATTTGCATGGTGATAAAGTACCAGCCAATCAGCTCCTAATTGCCATGTCACAGGCTGGGTTTGAAAAATGACAGTTAGGAGCTGACTGGCTGGTACTTTATCACCTTGCACTTTATCAGTTCACCAGGCTTAACAGGTCTGCCCCAATGTTTCAAAATGGAATGCATCAAGAGAACGGTGTTGGTATTGTAAAAATACACACAGCTCCTGGTATTTCCAGGTGGTCTCCCATCCAAGTACTAAAACCAGGACCAGCACTGCTCAGCTTCCATGATCAGGAGAGATTGGGCAAATCCAGTGTGCTGTGGCTGTAGATGAGCTGGTGGTTTCTGTTAGAGCTTTTCTACTTCTAACTTCTGGTACATAAAAGAATACGTGTAAAAATTAAATGTACCAAGAAAAGGGTGTTGGTAGTTTAAAAACACCTAAAGAATCTGATAATACATGGATGGAAAACTGCTTGGTAGTAACAATGTCCAATACTGCTTTGCTTCAAAGATCAAATGAGATTGGGCATATCCAGTGTGGTGTGGCTTTAGATAAGCTTTGTGGTTTCTGTTAGAGCTCTTCTACTTCTAATTACTGGTACATTAATGAATATGTATAAGGTTGTAGTTTATCCAATATGCCTTTACTACCTTACCTTCCCCCCCTCCCTCCCCTCCTTATAGCTTCCTTTGTTCTCTCCTCCTCGTGTGTGCGTTATTTGTTTTCTCATACGTCCTAGAGGATGCTGGGATCACATTAAGAACCATGGGGTATAGACGGGATCCGCAGGAGACATGGGCACTTTAAGACTTTCAAAGGGTGTGAACTGTCTCCTCCCTCTATGCCCCTCCTCCAGACTCCAGTTTTAGAATTGTGCCCAGTGAGACTGGATGCACTACAGGGGAGCTCTACTGAGTTTCTCTGAAAAGACTTATGTTAGTTTTTCTTATTTTCAGGGAGGCTGCTGGCAACAGTCTCCCTGCTTCGTGGGACTTAGGGGAGAGAAGTATGACCAACTTCAAGTGAGTTCAATGGCTCTACTTCTGGCTGACAGGACACCATTAGCTCCTGAGGGTGCTGATCGCTGGGTACGCCTAGATGCCCACTCCCGTAGCCTGCCGTCACCCCCTTACAGAGCCAGAAGTCAGAAGACAGGCGAGTAGCAGAAGAACAGATGGCATTCTGAGGTACCACGCAGCGAGCGGAATGCTGTGCGCCATGCTCCCACACAAACACAGGCACTGCAGGGTGCAGGGCGTGGGGGGGGGGGGGCACCCTGGGCAGCATAAATTCCTCACAAAAGGCTGGCAAAAGTGGACATTAGTGCCTGGGCACTGTCCTTACCCCGCCAGCGTAATTAATTATTTGTTTCTGAGCGGGACAGAAGCATGCCATTACAGCGGCGGGGCTTCTTCCTCACCTCACCAGCACATCTATAGAGCGTTACAAGTCTATCACTATAGAGTTTATTATTTCCCAGACTGTGTACTTTTGACGCTGGGTTGTGAGCTGAAAAATCCTATCTGTCCCTCTGACAGATTTACTGTAGGTCTATCCCCCATAAGCCGATATGTCTGTGGGTACTTGGTACATGTGTGTCAACATGTCGGTGGCTGAATGTTTTTCCCAAGAGGAAACTATGGCCCTCATTCCGAGTTGTTCGCTCGGTATTTTTCATCGCATCGCAGTGAAAATCCGCTTAGTACGCATGCGCAATGTTCGCACTGCGACTGCGCCAAGTAATTTTACTATGATGAAAGTATTTTTACTCACGGCTTTTTCTTCGCTCCGGCGATCGTAATGTGATTGACAGGAAATGGGTGTTACTGGGCGGAAACACGGCGTTTCAGGGGCGTGTGGCTGAAAACGCTACCGTTTCCGGAAAAAACGCAGGAGTGGCCGGGGAAACGGTGGGAGTGCCTGGGCGAACGCTGGGTGTGTTTGTGACGTCAACCAGGAACGACAAGCACTGAAATGATCGCACAGGCAGAGTAAGTCTGGAGCTACTCTGAAACTGCTAAGTAGTTAGTAATCGCAATATTGCGAATACATCGGTCGCAATTTTAAGAAGCTAAGATTCACTCCCAGTAGGCGGCGGCTTAGCGTGTGTAACTCTGCTAAATTCGCCTTGCGACCGATCAACTCGGAATGAGGGCCTATATTAGGAATGCAGACATTTGATGGTGGCCCTGTTGGCACCACCAATAACTGACTGGGTGAAAGTTTCAGTAATATCAGAGTGAGGTTGGATAAATCTGTGTCCCTCAGGCCCCGCAAAAATTTTATTTTGCCCAGTTACTACACACTGATACTGACTCGGATACTGATTCCTATGTCGACCATAATATTTCCTGATTAGATCCAATATTGGCAAGGAGCATTCAGTACATGATTGTGGATATTAAGGACATATTAACATCACTGAGGACCCTGCTGTTCCTGACAAAGGGGTCTATATGTATGTATATATAGATATATAATGAAAGCTGATGTAACGTTCCTCCATCTCTGTTTGAGAAAGTCTGGGCCAGCTAGACAAGATGGTTTCAAATCCCCAAAAGGTTTCCGGTTGTTTATTCATTTCCTGCCGCGGACAGAATAAAGTGGGAGTCACCCCCTGTTCTGCACGGGGCCCTGTCACAAATCCAGCGGATCGTATGCAGGAAGCTACATTATTTCTAGTTATGTAACCACGGGTACATTACTTAGACCTGCCATTACATGCGCATGGGTGAGTAGTAGTATTCAAGAATTGGTCGAATACCTTGTTATCCGATATAGATATCCTGGAGACATGGGATACTCCTTACGTTGTATCATATCAAGGACACTGCAGCATACTTACGTGAGACTGCAAGGGATATAGGACTCTTGAGTTCACGGGCCAATTTCATGGCAGTCTCGGATAGGAGGGCATTGTGGATTCACCAAGGGAATGCTGATGCTGAGTCTCTTCCCTATGAAGGTGAAGCCTTGTTTGGCGACGGCCTAGTTAATTTGATCTCGGCAGCTCCCGCAGGTAAGTCAACCTTCTTGCCCTATGTTCCCTCTCAACGGATGAAGACGCATCATTATCTAACGCAGTCATTTCGGCCCAATAGATATGCAAGAAGTTAAGATTCCCCTTTCTTTGCAGGTAGAGGAAGGAGAAGAGGGAAGAGGTCTGTAGCCTCTTCAAGATCGCAGGAGCAGAGATCGTCCTCTGCTTCTGCCAAATCCACTGCATGACGCTGGGGCTCTCTTGCAGGAGCCCGCACCAGTGGGGGCACGTCTAAAACACTTCAGTCAATTCTGGATTCATTCGGACCTGGACTCGTGGGTTTTACAAATAGTGTCCCAAGGGTACAAACTGGGGATTCAAGACGTTCACCCTCACCGATTGTTCAAATCGGCCTTAGTCAGCAGGGAGAAGGTTTTTATTCAAGCCTCTTCGTGGTCCCGAAGCCGGACGGCTCAGTCAGACCAATCTGAAATCCCTCAATTTCTACCTAAAGAAATTCAATTTCAAGATGGAATCTCTCAGGGTAGGGATCTCCAGTCCGGAGGAAGAAGATTTCATGGTTTTGGTAGACATAAGGATGCATACTTACATGTTCCCGTTTAGCCACTGCATCAAGCTACCTGAGGTTTGCAATTCAGGATTGTCATTACCAATTTCAGACGTTGCCGTTTGGTCTGTCCACGGCTCCGAGGATTTTCACCAGGGTGATGGCGGAAATGATGGTTCTCCTTCGCAAGCAAGGAGTCACAATTATCCCGTACTTGGATGATCTCTTGATAAAGGCGAGATCCAGGGACCAGTTGTTGCAAAACATTGCACTCTCCCTGACAGTGTTAGGCGCCGAGGGTCCGCTCGTCAGTGCGGCCCGGCGCCTAGCAACCAGGGACGCCGCATGCGGACAGCCGCCGGCTCCCTAGCAACGCTAGACGCCGGGCGCACGGAGCCGCACAGACCCTAGCAACGGGGACGCCACTGTCGGACCGCGTTCCCCGTTGCTGGGTCTAAGTTAATCACCTCACTGGTTCCTGGCCGTGCAGCATGCAGCTGCACGGCATGTTGTAATTAGCCCTGTCTGGCTCCTGATTGGAGGGCTCCCATTTAAAGGCACTCTCAGGACTTCTCACAGACGCCGGTAATAGCTTCCTGTTTGCTGTGTCAGTTGCAGAGAGTTTTCCAGTCCTGTTCTATCCGGTCGTTCCTGTCCTCAGTGATCCAGTACTCGGAAGTTGTCATCTTTTCCTGGAGTCCAGACCGAGCACCTTTAACATCCTGTGGTGTTCGTGAGTCGCGGCGTAGCCGTGTGTTGCGGCTTGACCGCTTACTATTTATTATTTGGTTATATTGTGTTTCGGAGCTTTTGCGGAGGATTCCGCTCCCACGAATCCACTCTGGTATCCAGCGGTGCTGGATAGGAGTAACGGATTAGTGGATTTTTGGTTGTCCTTTTCCCTGGCGGTTTGTCCGCACATACTTCTGGTTTAAGTTAGTTAGCTTGTAGCCCCTGGCCTGGTTTCTTAGTCAGAGGGCCCCTTGTTATCACCCTGTCTCGGATTTCCCTTTGTCTCCCATTAAGACCTGAGGGGGCATCGGAGTTGGGCAGACATAATCCGCCCTTCAAACGCGGCTGCCATGGGCTCAAGCAACCATAGTCTCGCAGGGGATTTCTGATAACACGGGCGAGACAACGGAGTTAGGGCGCCAGGGGTTACTAGGCTTTCCTGCTCCCGTAACCAGCATTCCCTTCCAGTACTCTTGCCTTTGTCATAAGATCTCCTCTGGTCAGAAGTACTGGAATCATAACATTATTACCGGCCACACCAAAACTTAAAATTAAACAAGGTTTGATTTTTTCCCTTATTCAGTTTAGAAGATTTGTCGGCCTCATGAATCCCACTGGTTTAGGGCCAAATCCTGGCCAGCTTCTAGTTAGCCAGATTCAAGAACTTACTCAGATGGTTCAGGATCTTTCCCTTCGGGTGAGGTCACAGGAAGATCTTTTACGGACTTCCCCGAGGGTCGTTCCTGAACCGAAAATGCATTTGCCTGACCGTTTTTCTGGTGATAGGAAGCAGTTTTTTAATTTTAAAGAGTCTTGTAAACTTTATTTTCGTTTAAGACCAGTCTCCTCAGGTACGGAATCTCAGCGGGTCGGAATTATTATTTCTTTACTTCAGGGGGATCCCCAGACCTGGGCTTTTGGTTTAAGAACAGAGGATCCGGCATTGTTGTCTGTAGACGCCTTTCTGGGGTCTTTAGGGCTATTGTATGATGACCCTGATAGAGAGGCATCCGCCGAGAGTCAGTTACGTGCTCTCAGACAGGGTAGGAATCCCGCAGAGATTTATTGTACGGAGTTTCGCCGTTGGTCGAACGACTGTGGATGGAATGACCCAGCCCTGCGCAGTCAGTTTCGCCTCGGCTTATCTGAGTCTATAAAAGACAGTCTCCTTCAGTATCCCGCTCCTGAGACTCTCGATAAACTCATGGAGCTTTCTATTAAGATTGATCGTCGTCTCAGAGAGCGGAGGGCTGAAAAAGGAGCACCTGTCGGGTCTACCCCTTGTGTTTTTTCCATTCCTGTGGACATAGAGGAGCCCATGCAGATGGGTCTCTCCAAGCTGTCTCCTGAAGAAAGAACCAGAAGGCAAAATTCTGGTCTTTGTTTGTACTGTGGGGGTAAAGGACATTTTGCCCGTAATTGTCCGAGCAAGTCGGGAAACGCCTCGACCAAGTGAATTGTGAGGGGGTTCACTTTGGTCTGCAGCTTATCTCCTCGAATAATTCCCTGTTAGTCCCAGCTAAAGTTTCCTTTGGCAGCCTCAGTTCTTCGGTGTCGGCTTTCGTTGACAGTGGAGCTGCAGGGAACTTTATGGACTTAACATGGGCCAAGGCCTTAGGTATTCCTCAGTTAACCTTGGGTAGGCATATCACCATGCATGGTTTAGATGGGAGTCCCTTATCCAATGGGGTTATTTCTCTCTGTACACCCCCTGTTCTACTTTCGGTAGGAGCTCTTCATTCCGAAAAAATTGAATTTTTCCTTACCCATTGCCCAGCAGTTCCAGTGGTTCTGGGTCACCCTTGGCTGGCCTTTCATAATCCCATCATTGATTGGCAGTCGGGGGAGATCTCACAATGGGGTACCATCTGTAATAAGGAATGTATTACGCTTCCCCTCAGAATTGCTGCTGTCATTCCCGCACCCATTCCTGTGGAATATCAGGATTTTGTTGATGTATTTTCCAAGGGCAATGCGGACATTCTGCCTCCCCATCGGCCTTATGATTGTGAAATTGAGCTAATTCCTGGTGCCACATTACCAAAGGGAAGGTTATATGCATTGTCCGGACCAGAAACTGTGGCCATGAATGAGTATGTTAAAGAGAGCCTAGGGAAAGGATTTATCAGGCCATCTAAATCTCCTTTAAGTGCAGGCTTCTTCTTTGTGGAGAAGAAAGATGGATCACTCAGACCCTGCATTGACTTTAGAGCCTTGAATAAGATCTCAGTAAAAAATACTTACCCTTTGCCGCTGATTTCTGTCCTCTTTGATCAGCTACGTTCGGCTGTGATTTTTTCTAAGATTGACCTGAGAGGAGCGTATAACCTCATCCGAATCAAGTCAGGAGATGAGTGGAAAACGGCATTCAGTACTCAATCGGGTCACTACGAGTATCTGGTTATGCCATTCGGCCTGTCTAACGCTCCGGCAGTTTTCCAGGATCTCATTAACGATGTGCTCCGTGATTTTCTTGGAAGATTCGTAGTCGTCTACTTAGACGATATCTTGATCTATTCTGACTCTATTGAACAACATGTTACCCAGGTGCGTCAGGTTCTTCAAAAATTACGTGAAAATCACCTATATGCCAAGCTGGAGAAGTGTGAATTTCATGTCACGGAGGTATCCTTTTTAGGGTACATTATTTCCCCTCGGGGATTCTGTATGGAACCAAAGAAGCTCCAAGCCATCCTTAGTTGGGCGCAACCCACCAACTTAAAAGCAATTCAGCGCTTTTTAGGGTTTGCGAATTATTATAGAAGATTTATTTATTCTTTCTCCGACCTAGTTGCTCCCATTGTGGCACTGACTAAGAAGGGAGCGGATCCAACCAACTGGTCACGTGAAGCTGAAGTATCTTTTCAGGCCTTGAAACAAGCCTTCATCTCAGCCCCAGTCCTCAGACATCCCAACCCAGAATTGCCTTTCATTGTTGAGGTTGATGCCTCGGAGGTTGGAGTAGGGGCTATCCTGTCTCAGAAGGATCCGGACTCTCTAGAATTACATCCTTGTGCCTTTATGTCCAGGAAATTCTCTTCTGCTGAATCCAACTACGATGTTGGTAACCGGGAATTACTGGCTATTAAATGGGCTTTCGAGGAGTGGAGGCATTGGCTTGAGGGAGCAACACATACCATTTCAGTTTTGACTGATCACAAAAATCTTCAATACATCGAATCAGCTAAACGGCTGAATGCCCGGCAGGCTCGTTGGGCTTTATTTTTTACTCGTTTCAAGTTTTTTATCACCTACAGGCCAGGTTCCAAGAATACCAAGGCGGATGCCCTGTCACGCAGTTTTCTTCCAGTTCATGATAACAGTCCTGTTACTCCCATACTTCCGTCTTCAGTCATTCGGGCAGGTCTCACACAAGATTTATTCACCCAGTTAAAGCAGCTTCAACATCAAGCTCCTGGAAATACTCCTGCTGGTCGTCTTCATGTCCCTGAGTTTTTGAGAGCAACTGTTTTGACTGAGTTTCATGATAGCAAAGTTGCCGGGCATCCGGGGATCTCTAAGACTTTGGAATTAGTCTCCCGCTCAGTATGGTGGCCTGGTCTTTCCAAAGACATTAAGGAGTTTGTTTTTTCTTGTCAAGTCTGTGCACAGCATAAAGTTCCCCGTTCCTTGCCTATCGGTCAACTTATGCCCTTAAATGTTCCTCTCAGGCCATGGTCTCATATTTCCATGGATTTTGTGGTAGACCTCCCTCTGTCAGCCGGATGCCGAGTCATATGGGTAGTAGTGGACCGTTTTAGCAAGATGGCCCATTTCATTGCTCTTCCCCGACTGCCATCTGCCCAGGGATTGGCAGTTTTGTTCCTCCGCCATGTTTTCAGACTCCATGGATTACCCACTGATATTGTTTCTGATCGGGGTCCACAATTCATTGCACAATTTTGGAAGTCTTTTTGTGCCTCATTAAAGATGAAATTGTCTTTAACGTCCGGCTACCATCCCCAATCCAACGGGCAGACTGAGCGAGTTAATCAATCATTAAAACAGTATTTGCGTTTGTACTCGGCCAAACTCCAAAATGATTGGTCCGAGTTTCTTCCTTTGGCGGAGTTTGCTTACAACAATGCCTGTCATTCCTCCACCAATGTGTCTCCATTTTTTACAGTTTTAGGTTTTCACCCCAGGGCTAATTCCTTTTTTCAACATTCCTCTGTCTCCTCGCTGACCTTGACCTCTCATCTCAGACTCATTTGGAGAAAAGTGCACCTTGCTCTCAGAAAAGCGGCATTTCGGGAGAAAAATTTTTCTGACAGGCTCCGGCGGCCTTGCACTTTTAAAGTAGGAGGTAGGGTATGGTTGTCGACTCGCAACATTAAACTTCGACAAACCTCAGCCAGATTGGGCCCCAAATTTATTGGACCATTTCATATTATAAAAAAAATCAATCCAGTTGCTTTCCGGTTACGTTTACCAAGAACTCTCCGGATCGGAAATACGTTCCATTGCTCCTTGTTGAAACCATACGTTTCTTCCAGTAGATTTCCTCGAAAGGTCTCTCAGGGGAAATCACCAGTAGATGTACAGGGTCAGCAGGAGTTCTTGGTGGAGAAGGTTCTCGATTCCAAGTTGTCCCGGGGTCGGCTTTATTTTCTGGTACATTGGAGAGGTTATGGTCCAGAAGAAAGGTCTTGGGTCCTGGATAAGGATCTCCATGCCCCGAGGCTCAAGAGGGCATTTTTTCGAGAATTTCCTCAGAAACCTGGCCTTAGGGGTTCCTTGACCCCTCCTCAAGGGGGGGGTACTGTTAGGCGCCGAGGGTCCGCTCGTCAGTGCGGCCCGGCGCCTAGCAACCAGGGACGCCGCATGCAGACAGCCGCCGGCTCCCTAGCAACGCTAGACGCCGGGCGCACGGAGCCGCACAGACCCTAGCAACGGGGACACCACTGTCGGACCGCGTTCCCCGTTGCTGGGTCTAAGTTAATCACCTCACTGGTTCCTGGCCGTGCAGCATGCAGCTGCACGGCATGTTGTAATTAGCCCTGTCTGGCTCCTGATTGGAGGGCTCCCATTTAAAGGCACTCTCAGGACTTCTCACAGACGCCGGTAATAGCTTCCTGTTTGCTGTGTCAGTTGCAGAGAGTTTTCCAGTCCTGTTCTATCCGGTCGTTCCTGTCCTCAGTGATCCAGTACTCGGAAGTTGTCATCTTTTCCTGGAATCCAGACCGAGCACCTTTAACATCCTGTGGTGTTCGTGAGTCGCGGCGAAGCCGTGTGTTGCGGCTTGACCGCTTACTATTTATTATTTGGTTATATTGTGTTTCGGAGCTTTTGCGGAGGATTCCGCTCCCACGAATCCACTCTGGTATCCAGCGGTGCTGGATAGGAGTAACGGATTAGTGGATTTTTGGTTGTCCTTTTCCCTGGCGGTTTGTCCGCACATACTTCTGGTTTAAGTTAGTTAGCTTGTAGCCCCTGGCCTGGTTACTTAGTCAGAGGGCCCCTTGTTATCACCCTGTCTCGGATTTCCCTTTGTCTCCCATTAAGACCTGAGGGGGCATCGGAGTTGGGCAGACATAATCCGCCCTTCAAACGCGGCTGCCATGGGCTCAAGCAACCATAGTCTCGCAGGGGATTTCTGATAACACGGGCGAGACAACGGAGTTAGGGCGCCAGGGGTTACTAGGCTTTCCTGCTCCCGTAACCAGCATTCCCTTCCAGTACTCTGGCCTTTGTCATAAGATCTCCTCTGGTCAGAAGTACTGGAATCATAACAGACAGTTCTTCAACAACATGGTTGGCTCCTAAACTTGCCAAAATCGCAGTTGGTCCCAATGACGCGGTTGTTGTTTTTGGGAGTGATACTGGACACAGAAGAGGTTTTCTTCCAGTGGAAAGGCTATGGAGATCCCGAGTCTGGTCAAACAAATTCTGAAACCAGCAAGAGTGTTAATCCATCAATGCATTCGGTTGCTGGGGAAGATGGTTGCGGCCTACGAGGCCATTCAGTTTGGCAGGTTCCATGCTTGAGTGTTCCAGTGGGACCTGTTGGACAAGTGGTCCGGATCCCACCTACACATGCACCGGAGGATAATCCTGTCTTCCAAGACCAGAATATCACTCCATTGGCGGCTGCACAGTACTCACCTCCTAGAGGGGCGATGGTTCGGGATCCAGGACTGGATCCTAGGGACCACGGATGCAACCCTCCGAGGCTGGGGAGCAGTCACACAGGGGGAAAACATCCAAGGAAGATGGTCAAGTCGAGAAAGTTGTCTCCACATAAATGTTCTGGAGTTAAGGGCCATTTAATAACTGCAGACACAGTACGCATTGGGACGGGTGCCCAGCATCCTCTACGGACTAAGAGAAAAGGATTTACCGGTAGGTATTAAAATCCTATTTTCTCTAACGTCCAAGAGGATGATGGGGACTCCGTAAGGACCATGGGGATAGACGGGCTCCGCAGGAGACATGGGCACTTTAAGAAAGACTTTAGTTCTGGGTGTGCACTGGCTCCTCCCTCTATGCCCCTCCTCCAGACCTCCATTTGATACTGTTCCCAGTGGAGACTGGGTGCTTTTCAGGAGCTCTCCTGAGCTTTCTGACAGAAAGTATTTTGTTAGGTTTTTAATTTTCAGGGAGCACTGCTGGCAACAGACTCCCTGCATCGAGAGACTGAGGGGAGAGAAGCAGCCCTACTCTCTGAGTTGCAAGGTCCTGCTTCTTAGGCTACTGGACACCATTAGCTCCAGAGGGATTGGTACGCAGGATCTCACCCTCGCCGTCCGTCCCAGAGCCACGCCGCCGTCCCCCTCGCAGAGCCGGAAGATAGAAGCCGGGTGAGTATGAGAAGAAAAGGACTTCAGCGGTGGCAGAAGACTTCATGATCTTCACTGAAGTAGCGCACAGCACTGCAGCTGTGCGCCATTGCTCCCATACACCTCACATACTCTGGTCACTGTAAGGGTGCAGGGTGCAGGGCGCAGGGGGGGGGGGCGCCCTGGGCAGCAATATAAACCTCTTTTTGCCAAAAATATAACACATATACAGCTGGGCACAGTATATATGTAATTTTACAGTTTAAGCGGGACAGAAGCCCGCCGCCGAGGGGGCAGGGCTTCACCCTCAGCACTCACCAGCGCCATTTTTTCTCCACAGCACCGCTGAGAGGAAGCTTCCCGGACTCTCCCCTGCTTATACCACGGTAGACAAGAGGGTTGAAAAGAGGGGGGGGGGGGCACATAATTCGGCGCAAATTACATACAGCAGCACTACTGGGCAAACATTAAGTTACTGTGTTATTCCTGGGTTATATAGCGCTGGGGTGTGTGCTGGCATACTCTCTCTCTCTCTGTCTCTCCAAAGGGCCTTGTGGGGACACTGTCTTCAGAAAAAGCATTCCCTGTGTGTGTGGTGTGTCGGTACACGTGTGTCGAAATGTCTGAGGAAGAAGGCTATATTAGAGAGGAGCGGGAGCAAATTAATGTGGTGTCTCCGCCGACAGCTGATTGGATGGATATGTGGAATGTTTTAAATGCTAGTGTAAACTCATTGCACAAAAGATTAGACAAGGCTGAAGCTTTGGGACAGTCAGGGTCTCAACCCATGCCTGATCCTATGTCGCAGGGATTGTCAGGGTCTCAAAAGCTCCCACTATCCCAGATTGTTGACACAGATACTGACACGGATTCTGACTCCAGTGTCGATTACGATGATGCAAAGTTACAGCCAAAATTGGCAAAATCCATTCGATATAGGATTATGGCAATAAAAGATGTTTTGCACATCACAGAGGAACCCCCTGTCCCTGACAAGAGGGTACATATGTACAAGGGAAAGAAGCCTGAGGTAACCTTTCCCCCCTCACACGAGCTGAACGAGTTATGTGAAAAAGCTTGGGAATCTCCAGATAAGACTGCAGATTTCCAAAAGGATTCTTATGGCGTATCCTTTCCCATCAATGGATAGGTTACGATGGGAATCCTCCCCTAGGGTGGACAAAGCATTAACACGCTTATCCAATAAGGTAGCCCTCCCGTCCCAGGATACGGCTACCCTCAAAGAGTCTGCTGACCGCAAACAGGAGATAACCCTGAAGTCCATTTATACACATTCGGGTACCTTACTCAGACCGGCAATTGTGTCGGCCTGGGTGTGTAGTGCTGTAGCAGCATGGACGGATACCTTATCTGAGGGGATGGATACCCTAGATAAGGATACTATTTTATTGACCCTGAGGCATATAAGAGATGCTGTCCTATATATGTGTGTATGCAATCTACAGGTGGTGCTGCAGGGTTTACACCCTTTTACTTGTCTTGTAGAGCAACTCTGGAGCTGTTACTGGATCCATCTGCTGCAGGCCTTCCCCCTGGAATGCTTGCACTAGTTGTTGCATTTGGTTTGTTGTTTGGGGGTGCTTCAGTATTAGGCAGCCTTCTGCCCTCCCACATTCATCTGAAAATGTGTTCTCCCTGCAGTTGTTGTCCCCAGATGAGAGTTCCCTTGTGCTTCCTCAGTTGAATCTCCTTAACTTGACGGGGGTGTGCCCGAGCAGCCGCCCTCCACAGCCCTATCCCAACACATACTTATCTTGCATATGAGATCTCTTGATCATGAAGATAGTTCTCACAGGGTGAGGTTCATCCATTACATTTTAAAGTAGGAAGGTACAAATTACATATTCGAATTACATATATGTGCTGGATTCAAATGTTTTCCCCCTTCCTTTCTCAATTGTGCCCATCAGCAGCTATTCTAATGTTGCTGCCAATGGTTGTGACACATTTTTTTCTTCTGTGGGGTACACTGGACTCCACAAGGATTCACATTGGGGTGTAGAGTAGGATCTTGATCTGAGGCACCAACAAGCTCAAAGCTTTTGACTGTTCCAAAGATGCTCAGCGCCCCCTCCTCTATAACCTCGCTTCCATGAACAGGGAGCTCAGTTTGTAGTTGGTGCCTTCAGTAGCAGGCCACTTAACAGGGGGCTGCCTCAGGCAGCCTATTCTTAGCTATTAATTTTGACAAGAAAATAGAGATGTGCACTTGAAATTTTTCGGGTTTTGTGTTTTGGTTTTGGGTTCGGTTCCGCGGCCGTGTTTTGGGTTCGACCGCGTTTTGGCAAAACCTCACCGAATTTTTTTTGTCGGATTCGGGTGTGTTTTGGATTCAGGTGTTTTTTTAAAAAAACACTAAAAAACAGCTTAAATCATAGAATTTGGGGGTCATTTTGATCCCAAAGTATTATTAACCTCAAAAACCATAATTTCCACTCATTTTCAGTCTATTCTGAATACCTCACACCTCACAATATTATTTTTAGTCCTAAAATTTGCACCGAGGTCGCTGGATGACTAAGCTAAGCGACCCTAGTGGCCGACACAAACACCTGGCCCATCTAGGAGTGGCACTGCAGTGTCACGCAGGATGTCCCTTCCAAAAAACCCTCCCCAAACAGCACATGACGCAAAGAAAAAAAGAGGCACAATGAGGTAGCTGTGTGAGTAAGATAAGCGACCCTAGTGGCCGACACATACACCGGGCCCATCTAGGAGTGGCACTGCAGTGTCACGCAGGATGGCCCTTCCAAAAAACACTCCCCAAACAGCACATGACGCAAAGAAAAATTAAAGAAAAAAGAGGTGCAAGATGGAATTGTCCTTGGGCCCTCCCACCCACCCTTATGTTGTATAAACAGGACATGCACACTTTAACCAACCCATCATTTCAGTGACAGGGTCTGCCACACGACTGTGACTGAAATGACGGGTTGGTTTGGACCCCCACCAAAAAAGAAGCAATTAATCTCTCCTTGCACAAACTGGCTCTACAGAGGCAAGATGTCCACCTCATCATCATCCTCCGATATATCACCGTGTACATCCCCCTCCTCACAGATTATCAATTCGTCCCCACTGGAATCCACCATCTCAGCTCCCTGTGTACTTTGTGGAGGCAATTGCTGCTGGTCAATGTCTCCACGGAGGAATTGATTATAATTCATTTTAATGAACATCATCTTCTCCACATTTTCTGGAAGTAACCTCGTACGCCGATTGCTGACAAGGTGAGCGGCGGCACTAAACACTCTTTCGGAGTACACACTTGTGGGAGGGCAACTTAGGTAGAATAAAGCCAGTTTGTGCAAGGGCCTCCAAATTGCCTCTTTTTCCTGCCAGTATAAGTACGGACTGTGTAACGTGCCTACTTGGATGCGGTCACTCATATAATCCTCCACCATTCTTTCAATGGGGAGAGAATCATATGCAGTGACAGTAGACGACATGTCCGTAATCGTTGACAGGTCCTTCAGTCCGGACCAGATGTCAGCATCAGCAGTCGCTCCAGACTGCCCTGCATCACCGCCAGCGGGTGGGCTCGGAATTCTGAGCCTTTTCCTCGCACCCCCAGTTGCGGGAGAATGTGAAGGAGGAGATGTTGACAGGTCGCGTTCCGCTTGACTTGACAATTTTCTCACCAGCAGGTCTTTGAACCCAAGCAGACTTGTGTCTGCCGGAAAGAGAGATCCAAGGTAGGTTTTAAATCTAGGATCGAGCACGGTGGCCAAAATGTAGTGCTCTGATTTCAACAGATTGACCACCCGTGAATCCTTGTTAAGCGAATTAAGGGCTCCATCCACAAGTCCCACATGCCTAGCGGAATCGCTCCGTGTTAGCTCCTCCTTCAATGTCTCCTGCTTCTTCTGCAAAAGCCTGATGAGGGGAATGACCTGACTCAGGCTGGCAGTGTCTGAACTGACTTCACGTGTGGCAAGTTCAAAGGGCAGCAGAACCTTGCACAACGTTGAAATCATTCTCCACTGCGCTTGAGACAGGTGCATTCCACCTCCTATATCGTGCTGAATTGTATAGGCTTGAATGGCCTTTTGCTGCTCCTCCAACCTCTGAAGCATATATAGGGTTGAATTCCACCTCGTTACCACTTCTTGCTTCAGATGATGGCAGGGCAGGTTCAGGCGTTTTTGGTGTTGCTCCAGTCTTCTGTACGTGGTGCCTGTACGCCGAAAGTGTCCCGCAATTCTTCTGGCCACCGACAGCATCTCTTGCACGCCCCTGTCGTTTTTTAAAAAATTCTGCACCACCAAATTCAAGGTATGTGCAAAACATGGGACGTGCTGGAATTTGCCCAGATTTAATGCACACACAATATTGCTGGCGTTGTCCGATGCCACAAATCCACAGGAGAGTCCAATTGGGGTAAGCCATTCCGCGATGATCTTCCTCAGTTGCCGTAAGAGGTTTTCAGCTGTGTGCGTATTCTGGAAAGCGGTGATACAAAGCGTAGCCTGCCTAGGAAAGAGTTGGCGTTTGCGAGATGCTGCTACTGGTGCCGCCGCTGCTGTTCTTGCGGCGGGAGTCCATACATCTACCCAGTGGGCTGTCACAGTCATATAGTCCTGACCCTGCCCTGCTCCACTTGTCCACATGTCCGTGGTTAAGTGGACATTGGGTACAGCTGCAATTTTTAGGACACTGGTGACTCTTTTTCTGAGGTCTGTGTACATTTTCGGTATCGCCTGCCTAGAGAAATGGAACCTAGATGGCATTTGGTACCGGGGACACAGTACCTCCAACAAGTCTCTAGTTGGCTCTGCAGTAATGATGGATACCGGAACCACGTTTCTCACCACCCAGGATGCCAAGGCCTCAGTTATCCGCTTTGCAGCAGGATGACTGCTGTGATATTTCATCTTCCTCGCAAAGGACTGTTGGACAGTCAATTGCTTGGTGGAAGTAGTAAAAGTGGTCTTACGATTTCCCCTCTGGGATGACCATCAACTCCCAGCAGCAACAACAGCAGCGCCAGCAGCAGTAGGCGTTACACGCAAGGATGCATCGGAGGAATCCCAGGCAGGAGAGGAATCGTCAGAATTGCCAGTGACATGGCCTGCAGGACTATTGGCATTCCTGGGGAAGGAGGAAATTGACACTGAGGGAGTTGGTGGGGTGGTTTGCGTGAGCTTGGTTACAAGAGGAAGGGATTTACTGGTCAGTGGACTGCTTCCGCTGTCGCCCAAAGTTTTTGAACTTGTCACTGACTTATTATGAATGCGCTGCAGGTGACGTATAAGGGAGGATGTTCCGAGGTGGTTAACGTCCTTACCCCTACTTATTACAGCTTGACAAAGGCAACACACGGCTTGACAAATGTTGTCCGCATTTCTGTTGAAATACTTCCACACCGAAGAGCTGATTTTTTTGGTATTTTCACCAGGCATGTCAACGGCCCTATTCCTCCCACGGACAACAGGTGTCTCCCCGGGTGCCTGACTTAAACAAACCACCTCACCATCAGAATCCTCCTTGTCAATTTCCTCCCCAGCGCCAGCAACACCCATATCCTCCTCATCCTGGTGTACTTCAACACTGACATCTTCAATCTGACTATCAGGAACTGGACTGCGGGTGCTCCTTCCAGCACTTGCAGGGGGCGTGCAAATGGTGGAAGGCGCATGCTCTTCACGTCCAGTGTTGGGAAGGTCAGGCATCGCAACCGACACAATTGGACTCTCCTTGTGGATTTGGGATTTCGAAGAACGCACAGTTCTTTGCGGTGCTTTTGCCAGCTTGAGTCTTTTCATTTTTCTAGCGAGAGGCTGAGTGCTTCCATCCTCATGTGAAGCTGAACCACTAGCCATGAACATAGGCCAGGGCCTCAGCCGTTCCTTGCCACTCCGTGTGGTAAATGGCATATTGGCAAGTTTACGCTTCTCCTCCGACAATTTTATTTTAGATTTTGGAGTCCTTTTTTTACTGATATTTGGTGTTTTGGATTTTACATGCTCTGTACTATGACATTGGGCATCGGCCTTGGCAGACGACGTTGCTGGCATTTCATCGTCTCGGCCATGACTAGTGGCAGCAGCTTCAGCACGAGGTGGAGGTGGATCTTGATCTTTCCATAATTTTGGAACCTCAACATTTTTGTTCTCCATATTTTAATAGGCACAACTAAAAGGCACCTCAGGTAAACAATGGAGATGGATGGATACTAGTATACTTATGGATGGACGAGCGACTGCCGACACAGAGGTAGCTACAGCCGTGGACTACCGTACTGTGTCTGCTGCTAATATAGACTGGATGATAATGAGATGAAATCAATATATATATATATATATATATATATATATATATATATATAATAACACTAGTACTGCAGCCGGACAGGTATATATATTTATTATGTAATGACTGATGACGGACCTGCTGGACACTGTCAGCTCAGCAGCACCGCAGACTGCTACAGTAAGCTACTATAGTAGTATGTATAAAGAAGAAAGAAAAAAAAAACAACCACGGGTAGGTGGTATACAATTATGGATGGACTGCCGAGTGCCGACACAGAGGTAGCTACAGCCGTGGACTAACGTACTGTGTCTGCTGCTAATATAGACTGGATGATTGATAATGAGATGAAATCAATATATATATATATGTATGTATATATAATATCACTAGTACTGCAGCCGGACAGGTAGATAATATATTTATTAGGTAATGATGACTGATGACGGACCTGCTGGACACTGTCAGCTCAGCAGCACCGCAGACTGCTACAGTAAGCTACTATACTATAGTAGTATGTACAAAGAAGAAAGAAAAAAAAAAAACCACGGGTAGGTGGTATACAATTATGGATGGACTGCCGAGTGCCGACACAGAGGTAGCTACAGCCGTGGACTAACGTACTGTGTCTGCTGCTAATATAGACTGGATGATTGATAATGAGATGAAATCAATATATATATGTATGTATATATAATATCACTAGTGCTGCAGCCGGACAGGTAGATAATATATTTATTAGGTAATGATGACTGATGACGGACCTGCTGGACACTGTCAGCTCAGCAGCACCGCAGACTGCTACAGTAAGCTACTATACTCTATAGTAGTATGTACAAAGAAGAAAGAAAGAAAAAACCACGGGTAAATGCCTCTGCCTGTCAATCAGTAGAGGGCGTACCTTCGCAGGTATATCGCGATCATGAGCCATGTCTCCCATTTTTGTCATTATAGGTGCTCTGTGAGCTGCTGGCCATGCCCCAGCCCCTCTGTCTCCCGTGAATAGACATTGGGTTTTATTCAGACCAGATCGCTTCAATTTATTTTCACCCAGCGGGCAATCAGGTCTGCACTGCACATGCGTATGCGCCACAATGCGTAGGTGCGACGGTCCGGAGATCACAAGAAGATTGACAAGAAGAGGGTGTTTGTGTGGGTGGCAACTGAATGTTTCTAGGGAGTGTCCGGAAAAACACTGGAGGGACCCGGCGTTTTGTGGGAGGATTTGTGACGTCACCTCAATGGCTGAGTAAGTGCTGAGCTGTGCAGCTCTTGTGCACATGTGATCACACACCTGCACAGCACATTTTCCCTTCCGCTGTAGGCGGCAACTACCTGATCACAGGGATGCAAAAAACACACCCTAGCGATCAGGTCTGAATTACCCACAATGTGCATATTTGCAGAGCAACAAGCTAAAGGGAGCCTTCCACCCCCCCCCCCCCCTTCCCCTTCCCCATGACTATGGGACACTGCGGCCCCCACAGGGAGGGGTTGTTTGGGTTAGCTGGACATTCCCAAAAAAAGTGACTGTCATGCAAAAATTGGGATAGTTGGGAGGTATGTGCAAATTAGAGATGAGCGGGTTTGGTTCCTCGGAATCCGAACCCGCCCGAACTTCATGTTTTTTTACACGGGTCCGAGCGACTCGGATCTTCCCGCCTTGCTCGGTTAACCCGAGCGCGCCCGAACGTCATCATCCCGCTGTCGGATTCTCGCGAGGCTCGTATTCTATCGCGAGACTCGGATTCTATATAAGGAGCCGCGCGTCGCCGCCATTTTCACACGTGCATTGAGATTGATAGGGAGAGGACGTGGCTGGCGTCCTCTCCGTTTATAGAGAGTGAGACTAGAGTAGAGAGAGACACAGTAGTAATTTTGGGGAGCATTAGGAGGAGTACTTTAGGAGGAGTACTACTACTTGCTGAAGTGATAGATAGATAGTGTGACTGTATAATGTATATCTGACTTGTGGGGGAGACACTGACAGTGGGGAGCAGTTAGAGTCTGAGAGCAGGACTCAGGAGTACATATAACGTACAGTGCACACTTTTGCTGCCAGAGTGCCACACTGCCATTGTGACCACACTGACCACCAGTATAATATATATTGTGATTGTCTGCTTAGGAGTACTACTTGCAAGTTGCTGATAGTGTGACCAGTGACCTGACCACCAGTTTATAATAATCACCACCAGTTTAATATATATAATATATATATAATTGTATATAATATATATATAATATTGTATACCAGGCACCTACCCGTGGTTTTTTTTTTTCTTTCTTCTTGATACATACTACTATAGTAGCTTACTGTAGCAGTCTGCGATGCTGCTGAGCTGACAGTGTCCAGCAGGTCCGTCATCAGTCATTACATAATAAATATATATACCTGTCCGGCTGCAGTACTAGTTATATTATATATATATATATATTGATTTCATCTCATTATCATCCAGTCTATATTAGCAGCAGACACAGTACAGTAGTCCACGGCTGTAGCTACCTCTGTGTCGGCAGTCGCTGGTCCATCCATAATTGTATACCACCTACCCGTGGTTTTTTCTTTTCTTTCTTCTTGATACATACTACTATAGTAGCTTACTGTAGCAGTCTGCGGTGCTGCTGAGCTGACAGTGTCCAGCAGGTCCGTCATCAGTCATTACATAATAAATATATATACCTGTCCGGCTGCAGTACTAGTGATATTATATATATATATATTGATTTCATCTCATTATCATCCAGTCTATATTAGCAGCAGACACAGTACAGTAGTCCACGGCTGTAGCTACCTCTGTGTCGGCAGTCGCTGGTCCATCCATAATTGTATACCACCTACCCGTGTTTTTTTTTTTTTTCTTTCTTCTTGATACATACTACTATAGTAGCTTACTGTAGCAGTCTGCGGTGCTGCTGAGCTGATAGTGTCCAGCAGGTCCGTCATCAGTCATTAGTACATAATAAATATATATTATATACCTGTCCGGCTGCAGTACTAGTGTGATATTATATATATATATATTGATTTCATCTCATTATCATCCAGTCTATATTAGCAGCAGACACAGTACGGTAGTCCACGGCTGTAGCTACCTCTGTGTCGGCAGTCGCTCGTCCATCCATAATTGTATACCACCTACCCGTGGTTTTTTTTTTCTTTCTTCTTGATACATACTACTATAGTAGCTTACTGTAGCAGTCTGCGGTGCTGCTGAGCTGACAGTGTCCAGCAGGTCCGTCATCAGTCATTAGTACATAATAAATATATATTATATACCTGTCCGGCTGCAGTACTAGTGTGATATTATATATATATATATTGATTTAATCTCATTATCATCCAGTCTATATTAGCAGCAGACACAGTACGGTAGTCCACGGCTGTAGCTACCTCTGTGTCTTTTAGTTGTGCCTATTAAAATATGGAGAACAAAAATGTTGAGGTTCCAAAATTAGGGAAAGATCAAGATCCACTTCCACCTCGTGCTGAAGCTGCTGCCATTAGTCATGGCCGAGACGATGAAATGCCAGCAACGTCGTCTGCCAAGGCCGATGCCCAATGTCATAGTACAGAGCATGTAAAATCCAAAACACCAAATATCAGTAAAAAAAGGACTCCAAAATCTAAAATAAAATTGTCGGAGGAGAAGCGTAAACTTGCCAATATGCCATTTACCACACGGAATGGCAAGGAACGGCTGAGGCCCTGGCCTATGTTCATGGCTAGTGGTTCAGCTTCACATGAGGATGGAAGCACTCAGCCTCTCGCTAGAAAACTGAAAAGACTGAAGCTGGCAAAAGCACCGCAAAGAACTGTGCGTTCTTCGAAATCCCAAATCCACAAGGAGAGTCCAATTGTGTCGGTTGCGATGCCTGACCTTCCCAACACTGGACGTGAAGAGCATGCGCCTTCCACCATTTGCACGCCCCCTGCAAGTGCTGGAAGGAGCACCCGCAGTCCAGTTCCTGATAGTCAGATTGAAGATGTCAGTGTTGAAGTACACCAGGATGAGGAGGATATGGGTGTTGCTGGCGCTGGGGAGGAAATTGACAAGGAGGATTCTGATGGTGAGGTGGTTTGTTTAAGTCAGGCACCCGGGGAGACACCTGTTGTCCGTGGGAGGAATAGGGCCGTTGACATGCCTGGTGAAAATACCAAAAAAATCAGCTCTTCGGTGTGGAAGTATTTCACCAGAAATGCGGACAACATTTGTCAAGCCGTGTGTTGCCTTTGTCAAGCTGTAATAAGTAGGGGTAAGGACGTTAACCACCTCGGAACATCCTCCCTTATACGTCACCTGCAGCGCATTCATAATAAGTCAGTGACAAGTTCAAAAACTTTGGGCGACAGCGGAAGCAGTCCACTGACCAGTAAATCCCTTCCTCTTGTAACCAAGCTCACGCAAACCACCCCACCAACTCCCTCAGTGTCAATTTCCTCCTTCCCCAGGAATGCCAATAGTCCTGCAGGCCATGTCACTGGCAATTCTGACGAGTCCTCTCCTGCCTGGGATTCCTCCGATGCATCCTTGCGTGTAACGCCTACTGCTGCTGGCGCTGCTGTTGTTGCTGCTGGGAGTCGATGGTCATCCCAGAGGGGAAGTCGTACTCGTAAGACCACTTTTACTACTTCCACCAAGCAATTGACTGTCCAACAGTCCTTTGCGAGGAAGATGAAATATCACAGCAGTCATCCTGCTGCAAAGCGGATAACTGAGGCCTTGGCATCCTGGGTGGTGAGAAACGTGGTTCCGGTATCCATCATTACTGCAGAGCCAACTAGAGACTTGTTGGAGGTACTGTATCCCCGGTACCAAATACCATCTAGGTTCCATTTCTCTAGGCAGGCGATACCGAAAATGTACACAGACCTCAGAAAAAGAGTCACCAGTGTCCTAAAAAATGCAGCTGTACCCAATGTCCACTTAACCACGGACATGTGGACAAGTGGAGCAGGGCAGGGTCAGGACTATATGACTGTGACAGCCCACTGGGTAGATGTATGGACTCCCGCCGCAAGAACAGCAGCGGCGGCACCAGTAGCAGCATCTCGCAAACGCCAACTCTTTCCTAGGCAGGCTACGCTTTGTATCACCGGTTTCCAGAATACGCACACAGCTGAAAACCTCTTACGGCAACTGAGGAAGATCATCGCGGAATGGCTTACCCCAATTAGACTCTCCTGTGGATTTGTGGCATCGGACAACGCCAGCAATATTGTGTGTGCATTAAATATGGGCAAATTCCAGCACGTCCCATGTTTTGCACATACCTTGAATTTGGTGGTGCAGAATTTTAAAAAAAACGAGAGGGGCGTGCAAGAGATGCTGTCGGTGGCCAGAAGAATTGCGGGACACTTTCGGCGTACAGGCACCACGTACAGAAAACTGGGGCACTACCAAAAACTCCTGAACCTGCCCTGCCATCATCTGAAGCAAGAAGTGGTAACGAGGTGGAATTCAACCCTCTATATGCTTCAGAGGTTGGAGGAGCAGCAAAAGGCCATTCAAGCCTATACAATTGAGCACGATATAGGAGGTGGAATGTACCTGTCTCAAGCGCAGTGGAGAATGATTTCAACGTTGTGCAAGGTTCTGCAACCTTTTGAACTTGCCTTTTGAACTTGCCACACGTGAAGTCAGTTCAGACACTGCCAGCCTGAGTCAGGTCATTCCCCTCATCAGGCTTTTGCAGAAGAAGCTGGAGGCATTGAAGGAGGAGCTAAAAGGGAGCGATTCCGCTAGGCATGTGGGACTTGTGGATGCAGCCCTTAATTCGCTTAACAAGGATTCACGGGTGGTCAATCTGTTGAAATCAGAGCACTACATTTTGGCCACCGTGCTCGATCCTAGATTTAAAACCTACCTTGGATCTCTCTTTCCGGCAGACACACGAGGTTACTTCCAGAAAATGTGGAGAAGATGATGTTCATTAAAATGAATTATAATCAATTCCTCCGTGGAGACATTGACCAGCAGCAATTGCCTCCACAAAGTACACAGGGAGCTGAGATGGTGGATTCCAGTGGGGACGAATTGATAATCTGTGAGGAGCGGGATGTACACGGTGATATATCGGAGGATGATGATGAGGTGGACATCTTGCCTCTGTAGAGCCAGTTTGTGCAAGGAGAGATTAATTGCTTATTTTTCGGTGGGGGTCCAAACCAACCCGTCATTTCAGTCACAGTCGTGTGGCAGACCCTGTCACTGAAATGATGGGTTGGTTAAAGTGTGCATGTCCTGTTTATACAACATAAGGGTGGGTGGGAGGGCCCAAGGACAATTCCATCTTGCACCTCTTTTTTCTTTAATTTTTATTTGCGTCATGTGCTGTTTGGGGAGTGTTTTTTGGAAGGGCCATCCTGCGTGACACTGCAGTGCCACTCCTAGATGGGCCCGGTGTTTGTGTCGGCCACTAGGGTCGCTTATCTTACTCACACAGCTACCTCATTGCGCCTCTTTTTTTCTTCTTTGCGTCATGTGCTGTTTGGGGAGTGTTTTTTGGAAGGGCCATCCTGCGTGACACTGCAGTGCCACTCCTAGATGGGCCAGGTATTTGTGTCGGCCACTAGGGTCGCTTAGCTTACTCACACAGCTACCTCATTGCGCCTCTTTTTTTCTTTGCGTCATGTGCTGTTTGGGGAGTGTTTTTTGGAAGGGCCATCCTGCGTGACACTGCAGTGCCACTCCTAGATGGGCCAGGTGTTTGTGTCGGCCACTAGGGTCGCTTAGCTTACTCACACAGCTACCTCATTGCGCCTCTTTTTTTCTTTGCGTCATGTGCTGTTTGGGGAGTGTTTTTTGGAAGGGCCATCCTGCGTGACACTGCAGTGCCACTCCTAGATGGGCCCGGTGTTTGTGTCGGCCACTAGGGTCGCTTAGCTTAGTCATCCAGCGACCTCGGTGCAAATTTTAGGACTAAAAATAATATTGTGAGGTGTGAGGTATTCAGAATAGACTGAAAATGAGTGGAAATTATGGATTTTGAGATTAATAATACTTTGGGATCAAAATGACCCCCAAATTCTATGATTTAAGCTGTTTTTTAGTGTTTTTTTAAAAAAACACCCGAATCCAAAACACACCCGAATCCGACAAAAAAAATTCGGTGAGGTTTTGCCAAAACGTGGTCGAACCCAAAACACGGCAGCGGAACCGAACCCAAAACCAAAACACAAAACCCGAAAAATTTCCGGTGCACATCACTAGTGCAAATACATTTATTGTTTTGCATGCAGGGTAAATACTGGCTTCTTTGACATTTAGCCACAAATGCTGCACAGCTGAATTACAGTATTACACTGCAATTAACAGTTATGCTAGGACATTCCCTCTCCCAAATCTACCTCTCTCTGCATGCTACATCTGTCCCACAGTGGCGTGCGGTGAGGTCAGTGGCTAGTGAGGCACTACAGCCATAATGTCCGCCGAATCCTGCCGATGACCCTTAGCCAATGCCCCTTTACTGCCTCTGAGCCGATACCCGCTGCCACCGCCAATGGCTTACAAACTCTCCCACAATCAACTGACCCTGCCCTCCACCACTAATTTCTATCTCAGTCCGATGCCGCCAATGCCCGCTGCCTGCCTGCTCATTGTTCTTGTGATATATTATAAATTTTTAAAGAAAAAAAAATGAGTGTTTGGGACTGGGAAGGGTGAGGGAGGAGGACATGAATGCAATTTTGTTGTCCAGGGCTTCCATTAACTTAAAGGAGAAGGGTCTGAATGGGTTAAAAAAAAAATGCGTGAGGTCCCCCCTCCTTAGTATAACCAGCCTCGGGCTCTTTGAGCCGGTCCTGGTTATTTAAATACTGGGGGGGAAATTGGACAGGGATTCCCCGTATTTAGACAACCAGCACCGGGCTCTTAGACCGGTCCTGGTTCCAAAAATACGTGGGACAAAAGTTGTAGGGGTCCCCCATATTTTTAAAACCAGCACCGGGCTCCACTAGCCAGAGAGATAATGCCACAGCCGGGGACACTTTTATGTAGGTCCCTGCGGCCCTGGCATTACCCCTCCAACTAGACACCCCTGGCCGGGGTTCCCTGGAGGAGTGGGGACCCCTTAAATCAAGAAGTTCCTCCCCTCGAGGCACCCAAGGGCCAGGGTGAAGCCTGAGGCTGTCCCCAGCACCCCTGGGTGGTGGGTGCCGGGCTGATAGCCATATGTGTAAAAAAAGAATATTGTTTTTTTGTTGTGGAACTACAAGGCCCAGCAAGCCTCCCCCGCTTGCTGGTACTTGGAGAACCTCAAGTACCAGCAGGCGGGGAAATAACAGGCTCGCTGGTACCTGTAGTTCTACAACAACAAAAAATACCCAAATAAAAACACAAACACACACACCATGACAGTAAAATTATTGAGACAGGCTGTAGCATGTGGGTGCATGTAACCCTATAAAAGTGATGGATTGGGTGACTATTACAATACCCACTGTTGCTGTCTGAAAAATGATGGATTTATAGATTGCTCTGCTGAGACATGTTTTTTTCAAAAATGCACCACAGGTATGGATGGATAGTATACTTGACAACACAGAGGTAGGTAGAGCAGTGGCCTACTGTACCGTACTGCTATATATTATATTATTTATTATTATTATTATCCTTTATTTATATGGTGCCACAAGGGTTCTGCAGCGCCCAATTACAGAGTACATAAACAAATAATCAAACAGGAAAACAGCAACTTACAGTTGATGACAATATAGGACAAGTACAGGGTAAATAAACATAGCTACATCAGCAGATGACACTGGAATAAGTATCAGGTGGCAGAAGACTGCTGGATTTGGTGCAGCTGAAGATTATTAAAGTAAGAAAAGAGTAAGCACATGAGGGAAGAGGGCCCTGCTCGTGAGAGCTTACATTCTAAAGGGGAGGGGTAGACAGACAGGGGTGAGACAGATGGGGTACATAGAGAGCGTGGAACAGAGGTTTAGAATGAGATTTGGCTGGGTTTGGTAAAGAAGTGGGTCTTGAGAGCCCATTTGAAGTTTTGTAGAGAGGTGGAGAGTCTGAGGGGGAGAGGTAGGGAATTCCAGAGAAGTGGTGCAGCACGTGAAAAATCTTGGAGGTAGGAGTGGGAGGAAGTAATCCGTAGGCAGGAGAGTCGGCGTGCATTAGCAGAGCGAAGAGGACGGGTGGGAGTGTAAAGCGAGATAAGATCAGAGATGTAGATGGGAGAGGAGTGGGTGAGGGCTTTGTAAGCAAGTGTGAGAAGCTTGAAATGGATTCTGAAAGGGAAGGGGAGCCAGTGAAGGACTAGTAAGAGAGGAGAGGTGGACGTAGTGCGTTTGGTGAGGAAAATGAGCCGGGCAGCAGCATTGAGGATAGATTGGAGTGGAGAGAGGTATTTGTCAGGAATGCCAGTCAGGAGGAGATTACAGTAGTCCAGTCTGGAGATGACCAGTGAGTGGATAAGAGTCTTAGTAGCATCCTGGGTCAGAAAGGGTCTGATCCTAGAAATATTTTTTAGATGAAAACGGCAGGTTTGTGAGAGGTGCTGAATGTGTGGTTTGAAGGAGAGGGAGGAGTCAAGGATTACTCCAAGACAGCGCACTTGGGGGGTAGAGGAGATAGTAGTGCCATCAATAGATAATGAGATTGTAGGAGGTGAGGTTATGCGGGAGGGAGGGAAGATGATCAGCTCGGTCTTAGACATGTTAAGTTTAAGAAAGCGCTGGGACATCCAGGAAGAGATAGCAGAGAGACAGTTGGAGATACGAGTGAGGAGAGTAGGGGAGAGGTCTGGAGAGGAAAGATAGATTTGAGTGTCATTAGCATAGAGATGATATTGGAAACCAAAAGAACTAATGAGCTTACCTAGTGAGGACGTATAGAGAGAGAAGAGGACCAAGGACAGAACCTTGGGGTACCCCTACAGTTAGTGGAAGTGAGGGGGAGGTGGAGTCATGAGAGGAGACAGAGAATGAACGGTCAGAAAGGTAGGACGACAACCAAGAGAGGGCAGTGTTACGCAGACCAATGGAGTGAAGGATTTGCAGTAGGAGAGGATGGTCCACAGTGTCAAAAGCAGCAGAGAGATCAAGTAGAATAAGTAGAGAGTAGTGTCCCTTAGATTTAGCAGCATGGAGGTCATTGCATACTTTTGTAAGGGCAGTTTCAGTGGAGTGGAGAGGACGGAAGCCAGACTGGAATGGGTCAAGCAGTGAGTGTGAGGAAAGAAAGGAAGTAAGGCGGTTGTAGACAATACGCTCAAGGAGTTTGGAGGCAAAAGGGAGGAGAGAGATGGGTCGGTAGTTGGAGAGAATGTTTGGATCAAGGGTAGGTTTTTTAAGAATAGGAGAGATGAGAGCGTGCTTGAAGGCAGATGGGACAGTGCCTGATGAGAGGGAGAGATTGAGAAGGTGGGAAAGATGGGAACAAGCAGAAGAAGAGATGTGGCAGAGGAGGCGGGAGGGGATAGGGTCAAGTGGGGAGGTGGTGAGGGGACAGGAACGAATGAGGGCCATGACTTCCTCTCCAGATGCATGGGAGAAAGATGACAGAGTTGGTGCGAGGGATGGGGAGGGTTGGTAAGGGATGGGAGAAGGCTGGTTACTGATAGTTTGGTGTGATGTGATGTCCTGACGTATGGAGTCAATTTTGGATGTGAAGTAAGTGGCAAAGTCAAGAGCAGAGAGTGAGGAAGGGAGACGAGGTGGAGGTGGGCAGAGGAGTGAGTTGAGAGTGGCAAAGAGGCGCCGGGGGTTAGAAGACTGGGAGGAGATGAGGTTCTTGAAGTATGACTGTTTAGCAAGAGAAAGGGCAGCACTGAAGGATGAGAGCATAAGTTTGAAATGGAGGAAGTCTGCCTTAGAGCGTGATTTCCTCCAGTGTCACTCAGCAGTACGTGAGCATTTTTGCAGATATCTGGTGCATTTGGTGTGCCAGGGTTGAGGTGTTAATTTGCGAGGATGAATAGTGGTTGGTGGAGCAACAGATTCAAGAGCAGAAGTAAGGGAAGCATTGTATGTGGAAGTGGCTTGTTCAGGGCATGAGAGAGAGAGAATAGGAGAGAGAAGTGAGTCAAACAGGGAGGAAAGGAATGTGGTGCCAATAGCTTCAATGTTACGCTTAGTGATGGTAGCCTTAGGAGGTAGACATGGGGAAGTCGAGAGAGATAGGTTGAAGGAGAGCAGGTGGTGGTCAGAGAGGGGAAATGGGGAGTTGGAAAAATCAGAAATATCACAGCGGTGAGTGAAGACCAGATCCAGTGAGCTCCCATTCACATGGGAGGGCGAGGAGGTCCACTGGGAGAGACCAAGTGAAGAGGTGAGGTTAAGGAGTTTAGAGGCAGGGGATTGTGTGGGGATGTCAATAGGGATGTTGAAATCGCCTAGGATAATGGTGGGAATGTCAGAAGAGAGGAAGTCAGGAAGCAAAGTTGTCGATAAATTTGGAAGCAGTGCCAGGGGGGCGGTAAATGACAGCTACTCTAACTACTCTAAGATGGACTGGTTGGAAGAGGCATATGGCGTGGACCTCAAATGTAGAGAATATAAGGGATGGTTCTGGTGGTATGAGTTGGTAGGAGTAACTAGAAGGTAAAAGGACCCCAACACCACCCCCATGGCGACCCCCAGGTCGGGGTGTGTGTGTGAATGTAAGGCCCCCAGCAGAGAGAGCAGCAGCAGAAGTAGTGTCAGAGGGCGTAATCCAAGTTTCAGTAATGGCTAGTAGGTGTAGGGAGTTGGAAATGAAAAGGTCATGAGTGGGGACCAGTTTGTTACAAACAGATCTGGCATTCCAGAGGGCACAGGATAGGGGGTATGAGTTTGTGGGAGAGATGTGAATTAGATTTTCAGGGTTGCTGTAGCGATGAGGTGGGATTAACTTTGAGGGCAGGGATGATGAGAGAGTAGAGATGGTACGGGTGCCTGAGCTAGGAGGGGAAACTGCAGGAGGTGGGCAGGGAGGGAGGTCAGTGTGATGTGGATGGGGGTGTGGGGAGGTGACAGGGAAGGGAGAGATAGAGCAGGGCTGAGTTGTGGGGTAGCAGGACCATGGGGCAGAGGTGAATGAAAGTGGGGTAACAGGAAAGGTGGGGGAAGGAAACAGAGGGATGGAGGGGAGACAGCGGAGGGGAGAGAGGAGAAGGTGGAGGAGACTAGGGGGGAAGGATAAAGATACATTATTAGGTAGACACTGAGTGATGTGGGGAGTATAAGAAAGCATTGACATAGTGTTAAGTAGGTAAATAGGTTGAGGGAAAGTGGAAGTAGGAGAGGAGACTGTAAGGGAGTCCGAGCAGAAGAATTGCAGAAATGCAGGTGAGAAAAGCAGTGTAGGCTCAAGGGGTGTAGATTTAGTATGAAATGAGTCAAAAGCGTAGATAAAGTGGGTGCAGAAATGTATTTGGAGTGTAAGAAATGAAAGGATTGTGAGAGGTTTAAGAAGCAATGGTAATTATGTTAGATGTTTTAAGTGTTTGCAGGTAAAATTGCATTGGTGCAGCTGTGCTTAAAAACAAAATTACAATAATACAGATACAGGCATTTGTAGGTGAAATGGATGGTTTATGAAATGTCCAAGTAAGGTAGTTCTGTGCTATGTAATCAGATGCAACAATCAGGAGGTGAGTGATCTGAGGAGTAAGTGACTCACATTTGTTATTAGTTCTTCAGTTTTCTTTGTTTTGTTAGATTGGTGTGCTTCTGTTTTCCTTCTTTTTCACTTCGATTGAACGCTGATTGAACACTGCTGTTATGTGTCAATTTTATCACGCTTTGATAAAAATGCACGCTTAGATCAATAAATGCACAGCCAAATGGCTTTGCACAGCCTACACCATTGGACTTAAGTAGAAGACTATTACAAGTGAAACCAATAATTGAAATCTGTAACCACACCCCACCCCCTCATATGCCAGGCAATAAATTACCTTAAAAACAACAACCAGGCATTCCACAAAGATTAAACTGGGTCTATATCAATCAAAACTTTAAAAAGTACTTCAAAATCACATACTATGCAATAATGTTTCAATTTGCATTACCCAGCAGAATTAGCTTTGCATATATAGATATAGTGCAGCAGAATATATTGGTGGTTGTAGTCAATTGTAATTACCCAGCAGAATTAGCTTTGCATATATAGATATAGTGCAGCAGAATATATTGGTGGTTGTAGTCCATTGTAATTACAAGCAGAATTAGCTTTGCATATATAGATATAGTGCAGCAGAATATATTGGTGGTTGTAGTCAGTTGTAATTACCCAGCAGAATTAGCTTTGCATATATAGATATAGTGCAGCAGAATATATTGGTGGTTGTAGTCAATTGTAATTACCTGTAGGTGACAAGAAGAGAAGAAACGTCAATTCACAATCGATATCAGTTGAAGATAAATTAACGCTGATTGAACGCTGCTGTTATGTGTCAATTTCAATAAATGCACAGCCAAACGGATTTGCACAGCCTACACCATTGGACTTAAGTAGAAGTCTGGTGGTCAGCAAAATTCTGCACTGTCCTCCTACTATATACTAAAATACACCACAGGTATGGATGGATAGTATACTTGACGACACAGAGGTAGGTAGAGCAGTGGCCTACTGTACCGTACTGCTATATATTATATACTGGTGGTCAGCAAAATTCTGCCCTGTCCTCCTACTATATATACTGTGCACAACTAAAATGCACCACAGGTATGGATGGATAGTATACTTGATGACACAGAGGTAGGTAGAGCAGTGTACTGCTATATAATACTGGTGGTCACTGGTCGGCAAAATTCTGCACTGTCCTCCTACTATATACTACAATGCAGCACAGATATGGAGCATTTTTCAGGCAGAGAACGTAGATATTTTCAGCACACTGAACACAGATATTTGCAAGCACACTGAGCACAGATATTTGCAGCACACTGAACACAGAAACTGAGAAAACGCTGCACGTCCTCTCCCTATCATCTCCAATGCACAAGTGAAAATGGCGGCGACGCGTGGCTCCTTATATAGAATAGAATAGCTGCTGACGGGCACGATTGAGGGAGGAAAGGGACATTTGAATCCAGCCCATAGATGCAATGTGAATATGTAATTTGTACCTTCCTATCTTAAAATGTATATACAGTGTATATGTCACAACTGAGGGCCTGAGCTGACTGGAGGCAGCCTCAGTTGTAGGGGCTGAGGTGTAGTGGAACCTGGGAGGTTGTATCAGACCCCATGACATGTAAGTTAAATGTAGAAGAATTGCCCGAAGGCGTGCCCACGACAACCAGGATAAAAGTCAATGATGTTTATTTTGACAAACTCCATGCCAGTGGCGTAACTACTGCCCCCGCAGTCCTCGCGGTGGCTTGGGGGCGAGGGGCTGCGGGGGCGCCACTGACTTAGAACAGATTGACATGCGGACAAGCGTCCGCATGTCAATCTGCGGTCTCCTCTCCCTCCCTGCTGTGTTGGAGGGACACGGAACGCACATCGCGCGTCTCTCCTGTGTCCCTCCCTGGCTCTCCCCCGGCCGGTCTAAGGAAGTGCCGTTCGTGAGCTCTGATTGGCTCACGAACCGGCACTTCCTTTATTAGACCAGCCGGGGAGGGGGGGGGGGAGCCAGGGGGGACGCAGGAGAGACGCGCGATGCGCTCCGTGTCCCTCCAACACATGGGGGGGGAGCAGGCACTTGGGGCATATACCTGGCACTGTGGGCATATACCTGGCACTGTGGGGGGAAGATCTGGCACTTGGGGCATATACCTGGCACTGTGGGGGGCAGATCTGGCACTTGGGGCATATACCTGGCACTGTGGGGGGAAGATCTGGCACTGGGGGCATATACCTGGCACTGTGGGGGCAGATCTGGCACTGGGGGCATATACCTGGCACTGTGGGGGCAGATCTGGCACTGGGGGCATATACCTGGCACTGTGGGGGCAGATCTGGCACTGGGGGCATATACCTGGCACTGTGGGGGCAGATCTGGCACTGGGGGCATATACCTGGCACTGTGGGGGGAAGATCTGGCACTGGAGGCATATACCTGGCACTGTGGGGGAATATCTGGCACTGGGGGCATATACCTGGCACTGTGGGGGAATATTTGGCACTGGGGGGAGCAGGCACTGAGGGGGCATATGTGACACTGTGGGGGAATATTTGGCACTGGGGGGAGCAGGCACTGAGGGGGCATATGTGGCACTGGGGGGGAAGGGGTATATGTGGCACTGGGGGCATGTACCTGGCACTGTGGGGGAATATCTGGCACTAGGGGCATATACCTGGCACTGTGGGGGAATATCTGGCACTGGGGGCATATGTGGCACTGGGAGCATGGCCCTAGCAACAAGCACTACCCCCTAGCAACGAGCATGACACCCAGTGCATGAAACCCCTGGCAACGAGCATGACACCCTGAGCATGAAAACCCCTGGCACCGTGCATGGAACCAAGAGCATGAAACCCCTGGCAGCGAGCAGGTAATTTAAAAGTAATTAGAAGCCTTACTGTAGAACTTAATGTGTAATGGGCATTACGGTGTGTGTCATAATGTATCAGGCATTACGGTGTGTTGTATACTATATCACGGGCATTGTGGTATGTGGTATAATGTCTCAGGATCATTGTGGTGTGTGTCATACTGTGTCACAGACATTGTATGTGCTATAATGTATCAGGGGCATTGCAGTGTGTAGCATAGGCCCTCATTCCGAGTCGTTCGCTTGGTAATTTTCTTCGCATCGCAGCGTTTTTCTGCTTAGTACGCATGCGCAATGTTCGCACTGCGACTGCGCCAAGTAATTTTGCTATGAAGATAGTTTTTTTACTCACGGCTTTTTCTTCGCTCCGGCGAACGTAATGTGATTGACAGGAAATGGGTGTTACTGGGCGGAAACACGGCGTTTTATGGGCGTGTGGATGAAAACGCTACCGTTTCCGGAAAAAACGCAGGAGTGGCTGGAGAAACGGAGGAGTGTCTGGGCGAATGCTGGGTGTGTTTGTGACGTCAAACCAGGAACGACAAGCACTGAACTGATCGCAGATGCCGAGTAAGTCTGAAGCTACTCTGAAACTGCTAAGTAGTTTGTAATCGCAATATTGCGAATACATCGTTCGCAATTTTAAGAAGCTAAGATTCACTCCCAGTAGGCGGCGGCTTAGTGTGTGTAACTCTGCTAAAATCGCCTTGCGAGCGAACAACTCGGAATGAGGGCCATAATGTATAACGGGCATTGCGATTCCTGTCATAATGTGTCACAGGCATTACGGTGTGTGGCATAATGTGTCTGGGGCATTACAGTGTGTGCATTAGAGATGAGCGGCCGCTCATCTCTAGTGTGCATATTGTGTCATGTGCATTATTGTGTGTGGAATAATGTCTAAGGGCCATTGCAGTATGTGGAATAATGTATACTGGGCATTACTATAAGGAGGAAAAATGACAAATAATGTAAGGGGCATGAATCAGGATTATTTTTCTTTCCTGTGATGGCTAACGTCTGGGCGTGCAGGTTGCAAAACTGGGGTATAAGGTAGTCTTTTCCTGCAATGCCACGCCCTCCACGCAAAGCCACACCCATTTCAACAAAGCCACACACCCTTTTTGCCGGCGCGCTCCTGCGGCGCGCGCATTTTTCTGACTTTGCTAGTGCCAATTACGGGGGGTAATTACTGGAACCTGGAAAACAACCACAGGAGAGAGACAAACTGGAACTAGGTTTGACAACCAAAGCACTGACGCCTTCCTTGCTCAGGCACAGAATACTTATACCTGCAGCAAGGAAGGGATTGGCTAGGCAATTATGCAGATTACAATGGAAACAGCGGATTGGTGGAAATGAACAGGTGACAGAATCCAACATGGCTGCGCCCATGCAGACACTTGGAGGGAAGATTGGTTTGATAATCCATGTGGGAACTTTAACAGCAATGGCGGCACCGGCTACAGTAAACAGGAGACGCCAGACTGATGAGTGCACATTTGAACCACGCGGGCAACAGCGGAGGCCGCGGCTGACATAAGCGCCACTCTGACATCCTGCATGCAGAAACTCAGGGACGGCGGCGGAGGCTGCGGGCGACGCCATTCAAGATGTAACATGGCGCCGCTGTGACAGCGTCTCAGAGTGACAGGAGAGGAGGCAGGAATGTGGACATCAGAATAACAGATGGGATCCGGTCCTGGAGCGCTGAGCCAGTCTTAGGAGGCATCTGAAAGGTAAGTAATGGCGTCCAGATACCCGGATCGTGACAGTATACACTAGAGGTCTTTCCGAACCCCCTAATCCTAACATTGTAATTTGCTGTAGGGCGCACCTCCAATTAGTCTAGTGTTTCGTATTTTCACATTAAATACTTTCTTGCATTGGTTGGTTAAAGATTAGATCGTATATTTTTCTAGATACACCTGTGCATAGTCTACAAGGCTACATGCTTCTCCCCTAACTAGAGATGTGCAGCGGGCATTTTTCGTGTTTCATGTTTTGGTTTTGGTTTTGGATTCGGATCCGCAGTTGTGTTTTGGATACGGACGCGTTTTGGCAAAACCACCCTTTCGGGTTTTGGATTCGGGTGATTTTTTTTTTTTTAAAAACCTCTAACAGCTAAAATCATAGAATTTGGGGGTAATTTTGATCTTATAGTATTAAGCTCAATAACCATAATTTCTACTCCTTTCCAGTCTATTCTGAACACCTCACAATATTATTTTTAGTCCTAAAATTTGCACCAAGGTCCCTGGATGACTAAGCTAAGCGACCCAAGTGGGCGGCACAAACACCTGGCCCATCTAGGAGTGGCACTGCAGTGTCAGACAGGATGGCACTTAAAAAAATAGTCCCCAAACAGCACATGATGCAAAGATAAATAAAAAAAGAGGTGCAAGATGAAATTGTAGTGTGTCTCTCCTGCTCAGCGTCAGTTCTCAGTAGTATCCTCATCAGTGCTCAGTATTACTGCTCATTGTCTTGTGCTGCATTGTGGTGCTCAGTATACTAGAGTACATTACTAATAGTCCAGTGCTGCATCTTGCTGCTCATTGTCAGTTCTAGTATCCTCATCAGTGCTCAGTATCACTGCTCATTGTCTTGTGCTGCATTGTGGTGCTCAGTATACTACAGAACATTACTAATAGTCCAGTGCTGCATCTGGCTGCTCAGTGTCAGTTCTAGTAATCTCATCAGTGCTCCGTATCACTGCTCATTGTCTTGTGGTGCTCAGTATACTACCAGAGGCAGAACTCTGGGAGGCAACGGAGTCATCTGCCGCCGGGCTCCTGCTCTGATCCCCCCATTCTGTGACACCATTGAAGTAAGTTCATTGATGGCTGCCGCTATCTTTTCACTATATGAAGTTACTTCTCTGAATTACTTCTCTGACAATTACACATAACTTCATATAGTTACAATTCTCATGCTTCCTGTACTGGAGCAAATAGCTCCATCAGAAAAGTGTCTGCTGTCAGTGGGTTCTAATCCTGGGTAGGACTGCTAAGAAATGTGTGACTTAAAATTAAAGACAATGAAATCTATGTATACAGTATCTAAAAAAAATTCAGAACACTCCACACACACACTCCACACACACACACACACACATACACACACACACACACACACACACACACACACACACACACACACACACACACACATGTGCACACATACATACATACATACATACATATATATATATATATATATATATAAATATAAGGGGGGGGCAACTGGTATGAACTTGCCTCCCGGCACTGTGACGAACTTACACCACTGTATACTACAGTACATTACTAATACTCCAGTGTCTTGTGCCGCATATGGCTGCTGTAGGGTGCTGTGGTAGTGTCCTGTCACTGTGCATATGTCATCATTCCAGTCACAGTGGTATCTGGTATCTATCTAGTGGTATCTAATTCCAGACATTACCACAGTCTAATTCCAGATATATTACTGGCATATAATTCCACACATTAAAAAATGGAGAACAAAAAGGTGGAGGGTAAAATAGGGAAAGATCAAGATCCACTTCCACCTAGTGCTGAAGCTGCTGCCACTAGTCAAGGCAGAGACAATTCAATGCCATCAACATTATGTAAAATACAACTTAAAACTTTAATGAATAAATACATAAAGTAGCTTTTATGTAACCTTTTTAAATCTATATGGTTAATGATTTTAAGATTTTAATCCCATGTTATATATCTGAGGGGGATGCAATCAATTTGTTGTCTGTCAGGATCCCAGCGTTCAGGATACCAATGCCGGAATCCCGACTGCCAACAATGCTGACAGCTGTATTCCTAGCGTACAGGGGTTACTCCCACTCGTGAGTGTCCATGACACCCATAGAGTGAGAATAGAACCTGTAGCGGGTGCAGTGATCCCGCAAGGGAACTCTTAGCACTTGCCCTTACTGCTGGCATTCTGGCGGGTGGAATGCCGCTGTCGGGATCTTGACAGCCAGCATCCCACCCGCTGGTAAATAGTATATAAGCCATCTGAGGCAACTCTTTGGCCTTTCCTAAAACATATTTACTCTTTCTATATGTGGGAGTAAAGGAGGGCCTAGTCACAGATATAGGAGTGGATTAGGACGGAAAACCAACTCGAGAAATATCTGGAACCTAATGGGCCAGGGTATTTTGCTGCAGTTGAGCCTGTAACAACATGCTAATGTCATCACACAGCCCCAGTGGTGGAGTTATGGGTCTTGCCGCCCCTAGGCACAACAATATTGGCCGTCCCCCCCCCCCCCCCCCTTCCCTCCCCCCACACACACCTACATGCACCTTCTGAGGACCTTTGCAACACATTCCTCTTACTTCTACTTTCCTGATTGCATGGGCCTTGTGATCTCCCTGTGCTGTACAGAGGTCACATGACATGGATGCAAGTAATGATCACTCCCTTCCAGTGTGCTCTGCTTACCTTCAATGGCAGCACTGTGCACACATTGGCATCCCCCTTTCTCCACAGCTCCTCTCTCTGCATTTGACATAGCAAGTCACACGCAGCTCTCGGCACTCGTGAGACAGAGCGGCACGCGCAGGCTGGAGAGGAGAGCCGATGTCCCCATAAATCAGGTACTGAACTAACTGGCGGTGCAACAATATTTGGTGTGCAGAGACTCTATTTCAGCGGCAGCCTTTCTGTGTGCCTACAAAGACCCATTGGGCCCTAAGCACCCACTTGTGCTGCTTGGTGGGAAGTCCGCTTTTGTAAGGTGGTACGGACAACGGCCTGATGTGCCGCCCCAGGATGTGCTTCACGTTCCTAATGGGAAATCCAGCACTGCACAGCCCTTCGCTGGTGTACATCTGTGCGTCCTAATGTCCAAGGACTAAGGCACCCACTTGCAGAATCTGTACTGCGCCTCTGTATGATCCCCATTGAGATGTATCTGCCACGCAACTCAAATGGAAAACAACCTCTACTGCACTCAACATCACCAGTGCTCACAATATATATAATGCTATATACTATGCCATAGTGGTGCTTACTATATAACACCTCATACTGCGTTCCCCCTGGCAATGAGCATGACACCCAGAGAGTGAAACCCCTGGCAATGAGCATGACACCCAGCACGTGAAACTCTTGGCATTGAGCAGTTTTTGTAAAAGTAATTAGAAGCTTTACTGTAGGGCATAGTGTATCACAGATATTGTGGTGAGTGACATAATATGTTCCAAAGGGCATTAATGTGTGGGGCTTAACATGGTGGAAATTACTGTACTTTTTTCCCTGTGGTGGCCGAGGTCTGTTGGTACAGGGTCAAGAACTGGGGTGTAAGGTAGTCTTTGCCTGCAAGGCTACTCCCATTTTATGGAGACCATACCCATTTTTGCGAGGTCACGCCCCCCCATCCCGTCCGGAGCACTCACGCAAATATAGTTTTTTTTATATATATATGGGGGAGGGGCACAATTTTTAATGCCAATGGTGGCGGGGGGCACGCATTTTTAAATCTCGCATTTGAAGCCAAATTGTTTAGAAACAGCCCTGCAAGAAAATATCTGCAAATCCAATGTTATCATAAGTGTGGCATATACCTGCGCTTGCTCGCGGGGTGAGAACATCTCCCTAATTGAATTCAGCGATATGAATAGAGGTTGTGCAGCAGCCACAGAAAGGGTTAATCTCTGCAGCTTGTCACTAAATTACATTGTTGCAATTTTAGCTGGGAGCTGCAATAATTACTCTAATACATAACACAGCCAACACTTCTATATTCACACAATATACTGCATGGTGAATATAGAAGTGGTGCTTACTAAACAGCACCTCCTACTGCATTCCACATCACCGCTGGTCACACTCATATCAGGCCCATAATGCTGTATACTATGCCATAGTGGTGCTTACTATATAACACCAGGTGCTGTGCAGTGGTCAAAACACACTAACTGGTCCCATGCTGCTGTTGAACTAAAGGTCTATACACACGATGAGATTCGGTCTATGCTAATAGGTTAAAAAAGGTTACATAAAAGCTACTTTATGTATTTATTCATTAAAGTTTTTAAGTTGTATTTTACAACCATACAATGATATGATATATAATGTATCGTATAATCATTACACAATGTTGATGGCATTGAATTGTCTCTGCCTTGACTAGTGGCAGCAGCTTCAGCACTAGGTGGAAGTGGATCTTGATCTTTCCCTATTTTACCCTCCACCTTTTTGTTCTCCATTTTTTAATGTGTGTAATTATATGCCAGTAATATATCTGGAATTAGACGGTGGTAATGTCTGGAATTAGATACCACTAGATAGATACCAGATATCACTGTGACTGGAATGATGACATATGCACAGTGACAGGACACTACCACAGCACCCTACAGCAGCCATATGCGGCACAAGACACTGGCGTATTAGTAATGTACTGTAGTATATTGAGCACCACAAGACAATGAGCAGTGATATGGAGCACTGATGAGATTACTAGAACTGACACTGAGCAGCAAGATGCAGCACTGGACTATTAGTAATGTACTCTAGTATACTGAGCACCACAATGCAGCACAAGACAATGAGCAGTGATACTGAGCACTGATGAGGATACTACTGAGAACTGACACTGAGCAGGAGAGACACACTACAATTTCATCTTGCGCCTCTTTTTTTATTTATCTTTGCATCATGTGCTGTTTGGGGACTATTTTTTTAAGTGCCATCCTGTCTGACACTGCAGTGCCACTCCTAGATGGGCCAGGTGTTTGTGCTGCCCACTTGGGTCGCTTGGCTTAGTCATCCAGGGACCTTGGTGCAAATTTTAGGACTAAAAATAATATTGTGAGGTGTGAGGTGTTCAGAATAGACTGGAAAGGAGTAGAAATTATGGTTATTGAGCTTAATACTATAGGATCAAAATTACCCCCAAATTCTATGATTTTAGCTGTTTGAGGTTTTAAAAAAAAATCACCCGAATCCAAAACCCGAAAGGGTGGTTTTGCCAAAACGCGTCCGTATCCAAAACACAACTGCGGATCCGAATCCAAAACCAAAACATGAAACACGAAAAATGCCCGCTGCACATCTCTAGTTAGGTGAGAAGCATGTAGCCTTGTAGACTATGCACAGGTATATCTAGAAAAATATACGATCTAATCTTTAACCAACCAATCAAGAAAGTATTTAATGTGAAAATACGAAACACTAGACTAATTGGAGGTGCGCCCTAAAGCAAATTACAATGTTAGGATTAGGGGGTTCGGAAAGACCTCTAGTGTATACACTGTATATACATTTTAAGACAGGAAGGTACAAATTACATATTCACATTGCATCTATGGGCTGGATTCAAATGTCCCTTTCCTCCCTCAATCGTGCCCGTCAGCAGCTATTCTAATGTTGCTGCCAACGGGTGCGACATGTTTATTTCAGCTCGCTACCCCCAGGGGAAACAAGCTGAAATGCGTGTAAAGAGACCCATTTGGGCAACCAAACAGTGTCTTTTCACGATCGCGCCCATTACTTTATTCAGGTTTAGGTGCTTTGTGCACCTTAACCAGAGTGTAATGGGCGCAATAATTGGGGGCATTTGAATTTCCCTTATATGTGTGTGTGTGATATACACACAGACACACATACTGTATTTCTTTATATAATGGACACCTCAGTTTCTATTCATTCATGTCCTGCCCCCTACTCTGTCAGACCCCTTCCCCTCTACTTTTCTGACCCCAAACGCCACTCATTCTTGTTGAGTGCTGGTGGGCCCATTCAGAATTTTGCTATGGGGCCCACAAAGTTCTAGTTACGCCACTGGGCAGGGTTATATAGGAGGCGGTGCAAGGCATCCTGGGAACAGTCAAAGCTTTAGCCTGTTGGTGCCTTGGATCAAGATCCAACTCTACACCCCGATGTTAGTGTAGTGCCTTTTGGGGTTAAGGTTTTACAGAAAGTTACAGGTTTTTTTAATTTAGTCAAATATGCCCCATTTTAAAGATAGGGCATTTAAATTTGTTGCACCTGTGCAGTACATAGCAGCCTGCAGGGCATGTACAGTGGCTTCATTTGGGTGCACATACATTGCCGGCTCCTGGTCGCAAACTGAAATTATTGTGTGTAAGTGGAATTAGCGGTGTTTATGTCATACAGGGGGGTGGGGGAGGTTTGTGGTTGGTGGGGGGCACGCTGTGTGATTATTAGCCTGCATCTATACATACATGCGCTAACACCTGGACATACACTGATGTACCCACACCTAATATCCATACATACACGCCCTGACACCTGGACATACACCAACATTCCCACACCTGCATCTATACATACACATGCTGACACCTGGACATACACCAACATACAAGCACCTGCATCTATACATACACGCGCTGACAAATGGACATACACCGACGTACCCACACTTGCATCTATACATACATGCACTGACATCTGGACATACAAGCACCTGCATCTATACATACACGCGCTGACACCTGAACCTACACTGACGTTCCCACACCTGCATCTATACATACACATTCTGACACCTGGACATACACCAACATACAAGCACCTGCATCTATACATACACGCGCTGACAAATGGACATACACCGACGTACCCACACTTGCATCTATACATACATGCACTGACATCTGGACATACAAGCACCTGCATCTATACATACACGCGCTGACACCTGAACCTACACTGACGTTCCCACACCTGCATCTATACATACACATTCTGACACCTGGACATACACAGACGTACCCACACCTGCATCTATACATACACGCGTTGACACCTGGACGTACACTGACGTACACACACCTACATCTATATATGCATGGATGCAAATGTGGGTACGTCTGTATACGTCCAGGTGTTAGCATGTGTATGTATAGATGTTAGGTGTGGGTACATCAGTGTATGTCCAGGTGTCAGCACATGTATGTATAGATTCACATGTGGGTAAGCCGGTGTACATCCACATGTCAGCATGTGTAGGTATAGATGCAGGTGTGGGTACGTTGGTGTACGTTTAGGGGTCAGCGTGTTTATGTATAGATGTTGGTGTGTGTATGTCAGTGTACGTACAGATATAGGTGTGTGTGTGTGTGTGTGTGTGTGTGTATGTATGTATATGTATAGAGGAAGGTGTGATACATACATATAACACATGCATGATAGATACCTACATATATCACACACACGATAGATAGATAGATAGATAGATACATACATACATACATACATACATGATAGATACATAAATACACACACATACGATAGATAGATAGATAGATAGATAGATAGATAGATAGATACATATATATATATATATATATATATATATATATATATGTATCTATCACAAACATATATGATTCATACATATATCACACACACATACATGATACATACATGAGAAAGACCTGGGATGGTGATGAGGCCTGGGCCCCCTGCTGATGTTGCGTTGAGGAAGGCAGTGTTCCAGGGCGGATGCCAGTCGGGGAGAGCGCCGTGCAGCCCGGGAAAAATACTGCTGAGGAGCTACATCTGGAAGAGCCCCAGGGAGGGAGAGTGCCACATGCCCCATCCTGCGCGGCACACTCTGCAGGCCTGCACATGGGAAGGGAGGTCTCTGGCCACACATACTCACCCTGCTGCTGAAGCCCCGCTGCTGTCCCCATCAGCGCTCTCCAGCGGGGAGCGGGGCCAGGATGAACCTCAACCTGTGAGAACTATCTTCATGATCAAGAAATCTCATATGCAAGATTAGTATGTGTTGGGATAGGGTTGGGGAGGGCGGCTGCTCGGGCACACCCCCATCAAGTTAAGGAGATTTAACTGAGGAAGCACAAGGGAACTCTCGTCTGGGGACAACAACTGCAGGGAGACCACATCTTTTCAGATGAACATGGGAGGGCGGAAGGCTGCCTAATACTGAAGCACCCTCAAACATCAAACCATATGCAACAACTATTGCAAGCATTCCTGGGGGTAGGTCTGCAGCAGACGGATTTGCATACGGTGATGTCATCCAAGCAGTGGGCCAAAGTTGGCTGGAACCCTCATCTGTATATAAAAAGAGAAAAGGGGTATGCAGGGCATGGCGGCCTTTTGCGGCGCTTGGATGACCCCAAGTTCGCATTAAATACCCCCACCCTCCTTCGGTGTGGGGCTCATGTTGGCCATGCCCAAGCCCCTGAAGCATTCAAGCTGATTTCTTGCAGCAGCTGGGCACTGTAACAGCTTCAGAGCTGCTCTACAAGACAAGTAAAAGGGTGTGGGCCCTGCAGCACCACCTGTAGTTTGCATACACACATATATAGGACAGCATCTCTTATATGCCCCAGGGTCAATAAAATAGTATCCTTATCTAGGCTATCCATCCCCTCAGATAAGGTATCCGTCCATGCCGCTACAGCACTACACACCCAGGCCAACGCAATTGCCGGTCTGAGTAAGGTACCTGAATGTGTATAAATGGACTTTAGGGTAATCTCCTGTTTGCGGTCAGCACACTCTTTGAGGGTAGCCGTATCCTGGGACGGGAGGGCTACCTTCTTGGATAAGCGTGTTAATGCTTTGTCCACCCTAGGGGAGGATTCCCATTGTAACCTATCCGTTGATGGGAAAGGATACGCCATAAGAATCCTTTTGGAAATCTGCAGTCTTTTATCTGGAGATTTCCAAGCTTCTTCACATAACTCGTTCAGCTCGTGTGAGGGGGGAAAGGTTACCTCAGGCTTCTTTCCCTTGTACATATGTACCCTCTTGTCAGGGACAGGGGGTTCCTCTGTGATGTGCAAAACATCTTTTATTGCCATAATCATATATCGAATGGATTTTGCCAATTTTGGCTGTAACTTTGCATCATCGTAATCGACACTGGAGTCAGAATCCGTGTCGGTATCTGTGTGAACAATCTGGGATAGTGGGCGCTTATGAGACACTGACAGTCCCTGCAACATAGGATCAGGCATGGGTTGAGACCCTGACTGTCCCAAAGCTTCAGCCTTGTCTAATCTTTTGTGCAATGAGTTTACACTAGCATTTAAAACATTCCACATATCCATCCAATCAGCTGTCGGCGGAGACACCACATTCATTTGCTCCCGCTCCTCTCTAATATAGCCTTCTTCCTCAGACATGTCGACACACGTGTACCGACTCACCACACACACAGGGAATGCTTTTTCTGAAGACAGTTTCCCCACAAGGCCCTTTGGAGAGACAGTGAGAGATTATGCCAGCACACACCCCAGCGCTATATAACCCAGGAATAACACAGTAACTTAATGTTTGCCCAGTAGTGCTGCTGTATGTAATTTGCGCCAAATTATGTGCCCCCCCCCCCCCCTCTTTTCAACCCTCTTGTCTAACGTGGTATAAGCAGGGGAGAGTCCGGGGAGCTTCCTCTCAGCGGTGCTGTGGAGAAAAAATGGTGCTGGTGAGTGCTGAGGGAGAAGCCACGCCCCCTCGGCGGCGGGCTTCTGTCCCGCTTAAACTGTAAAATTGGTGGGGGCTCATACATATATACAGTGCCCAGCTGTATATATGTTATATTTTTGTGAAAAAGAGGTTTATATTGCTGCCCAGGGCGCCCCCCCTGCGCCCTGCACCCTTACAGTGACCGGAGTATGTGAGGTGTATGGGAGCAATGGCGCACAGCTGCAGTGCTGTGCGTTACCTCAGTGAAGATCATGAAGTCTTCTGTCGCCTCTGAAGTCTTCTTTTCTTCTCATACTCACCCGGCTTCTATCTTCCGGCTCTGCGAGGGGGGCGGCGGCGCGGCTCTGGGACGGACGGCGAGGGTGAGATCCTGCGTACCAATCCCTCTGGAGCTAATGGTGTCCAGTAGCCTAAGAAGCAGGACCTTGCAACTCAGAGAGTAGGGCTGCTTTTCTCCCCTCAGTCCCTCGATGCAGGGATTCTGTTGCCAGCAGTGCTCCCTGAAAATTAAAAACCTAACAAAATACTTTCTGTCAGAAAGCTCAGGAGAGCTCCTGAAAAGCACCCAGTCTCCACTGGGCACAGTATCAAACTGAGGTCTGGAGGAGGGGCATAGAGTGAGGAGCCAGTGCACACCCAGAACTAAAGTCTTTCTTAAAGTGCCCATGTCTCCTGCGGAGCCCGTCTATCCCCATGGTCCTTACGGAGCCCCAGCATCCTCTAGGACGTTAGAGAAAATAGGATTTTAATACCTACCGGTAAATCCTTTTCTCTTAGTCCGCAGAGGATGCTGGGCACCCGTCCCAGTGCGTACTGTGTCTGCAGTTATTAAATGGCCCTTAACTCCAGAACATTTATGTGGAGACAACTTTCCTGACTTGACCATCTTCCTTGGATGTTTTCCCCCTGTGTGACTGCTCCCCAGCCTCGGAGGGTTGCATCCATGGTCCCTAGGATCCAGTCCTGGATCCCTAACCATCGCCCCTCTAGGTGGTGAGAACTGTGCAGCCACCAATGGAGTGAGAGTCTGGTCTTGGAAGACAGGATTATCCTCCGATGCATGTGTAGGTGGGATCCGGACCACTTGTCCAACAGGTCCCACTGGAACACTCTGGCATGGAGCCTGCCAAACTGAATGGCCTTGTAGGCCGCAACCATCTTCCCCAGCAACCGAATGCATCGATGGATTAACACTCTTGCTGGTTTCAGAATTTGTTTGACCAGACTCTGGATCTCCAGAGCCTTTCCACTAGAAGAAAACTCCAGTATCACTCCCAAAAACAACAACCACGTCATTGGGACCAACTGCGATTTTGGCAAGTTTAGGAGCCAACCATGTTGTTGAAGAACTGTCAGGGAGAGTAGATGTTTTGCACAAACTGGTCCCTGGATCTCGCCTTTATCAGGAGATCATCCAAGTACGGGATAATTGTGACTCCTTGCTTGCGAAGGAGAACCATCATTTCCGCCATCACCCTGGTGAAAATCCTCGGAGCCGTGGACAGACCAAACGGCAACGTCTGAAATTGGTAATGACCATCCTGAATTGCAAACCTCAGGTAGCTTGATGCAGTGGCTAAATGGGAACATATAAGTAGGCATCCGTTATGTCTACCAAAACCATGAAATCTCCTTCCCCCGGACTGGAGATCACTACCCTGAGAGATTCCATCTTGAAATTGAATTTCTTTAGGTAGAAATTGAGGGATTTCAGATTTCAGATTGGTCTGACTGAGCCGTCCGGCTTCGGGACCACGAAGAGGCTTGAATAAAAACCTTCTCCCTGCTGACTAAGGCCGATTTGAACAATCGGTGAGGGGGAACGTCATGAAACCTCAGTTTGTACCCTTGGGACACTATTTGTAAAACCCACGAGTCCAGGTCCGAATGAATCCAGAACTAACTGAAGAGTTTTAGTCGTGCCCCCCACTGGTGCGGGCTCCTGCAAGAGAGCCCCAGCGTCATGCAGTGGATTTGGCAGAAGTAGAGGATGATCTCTGCTCCTGCGATCTTGAAGAGGCTACAGACCTCTTCCCTCTTCTCCTTCCTCTACCTGCAAAGAAAGGGGAATCTTAACTTCTTGCATACCAATTGGGCCGAAATGACTGCGTCAGATAATGATGCGTCTTCATCCGTTGAGAGGGAACATAGGGCAAGAAGGCTTACTTACCTGCGGGAGCTGCCGAGATCAAATTAACTAGGCCGTCGCCAAACAAGGCTTCACCTTCATAGGGAAGAGACTCCCTTTCTTCTTGGAGTCAGCATCAGCATTCCCTTGGTGAATCCACAATGCCCTCCTATCCGAGACTGCCATGAAATTGGCCCGTGAGCACTTGTGCCCGGTGTAGGATTTTCAAATATGTGTAGTTTACTGTATGCAAGGGTTAAAAATCTTTTAGGAACTGAGATCTAAGGTGTATTACATGTAGTTTAAAAAAAACAAAAAAGGTTTATTTTATGGCAGTAGTTTCCAAACTGGGGTTCTTGCACTGGTAGCATAGTTTGGTGGTCCAGGACCAATTAAAATTATTTATACTTTATTAAATTGGCAAAACCATTCCCTCACAACATAACTGAACCTGAAGAGGACATGCTATAAACACAATTTACTTAATTTTATATTTTTTTCTGAATTTCTCAATAAAAAAAACTTTGGCCTAGGGGTGCCGTGAAACAAAATTTGATACTCTAGGGCAGGGGTGTCAAACCCGTGGGCCGCATGCCGCCCCCAATGCATCCTTTTGTGGCCCGTTCACCTTGCTTAGAGCGAGGGCAGGAGAGTGCAGCCAGAGTCTTTGCTTTCAATGTGCGGCACCATCTTCCCGAAGAGATCACCGGGAAGATAGTGCCCCTTCCACTGGCTACAGCACAGGCATACTGGGGTGGGGTAGCAAACTGGGGCCCCCAACGGGCCCCTCCAGCAGTCCCTCTACCAAAGCACGTCTTTTGGTGGTTTTGTAGTGTTGTTATAACAACATGGTGACGATACTGTAGCACAGAGATTTTCAACCTTTTACAACTCACGTCACACAGAACAAGATTTAAATATTGACAAGGCACACTGAAATATAATGGTGATGCATGGTGCAGTATCGTGTCCTAGGATGTCATGTCGCAGCTTCTCCATAGGTAACGCCTGAACAGGCCCGGTGACAGGGGGACAAAGGGGACACTTGTTCAGGGCTCCAAGTATTAAGAACAGAAATAATGGGGCCACAGTGCCAATATTGCTTTTTAAAGTGTATCCACCAACTGCTCAATTTAAGCAGGAAAACAATTAACAGGCCAACTAAACACTCCCCCCTCCTTTTACCCCAATCACTTTGTCCAGTCCCTGTGGTCCATACTGTATTGCCATTATTATGCATGTCGCTGTGCTGGCCCTTTTCTGAATGTCCCTGCCACCGCCACCGAAGAGCTGGATAGCCCAGTATGAAAACCACCTGCCGGCATCACTGACGGTCCGAGTCAAAGGCTCCATTTTTTTTTAAAGATCCCTCTGCCAAGTTAAGGGGGGGTTGAGGGGGCCCCAGAGATATCAGTGTACTGGGCCCCAAGATTTCTGTTGCTGGCCCTGACCCTCAGGGGCGTATCTACCCCTTGGCCAGGATGGCACTTGCCAGGGGCACCATCCAGCTGTGTCAACCGTGGCTAAGGGATAGAGTTCTGCAGTCTCGAAAGGGCGCTATGGCAATCAGCGTGGGACTGACCAATTAGACGGTGAAGGAAGGATACTGAAATTGTCCCAACCCTGTTACAGTTTAAAACGCCCCTCAACTGCTTCACTCCTAGCTCTGCCCCTTTGAAATTATTAATCCCTGCCCCCCGGTAGGCGGAGTTCTCGAGGCCCATACTCAGGAGTCACCACTGCTGTACATTATGTGCCGGTTGTAGAGGCAGAGCGGGGAACATCAGAGAATGCCACAAATTACACAGTGGGCAAGGAGATGGCTGGAGACAGCTGCACAGCCATACCTTGCAAGTTCGAGAGAGCTGTTGAATTTCAGCACTTCAAGTCAGAGCCTGCCCCCTGCTACCCAAGCAGTCCGTGACAGTGTCGAGGAGGGGGGGATTTGTGCATGTGTGCTATCAGTGTTTGGGTGGGGGGGTGGAAGATGTGTGTGACTGTGAGGGAGCTGTCAGTGTCAGTGGGGAGAGGAGCAGGAGGGAGTTGTCAGTGTGTGGAAGTGATGAGAGTTGTCAGTACTGGGGAAATGTGTGTGTGTGTGTGTGTGTGTGTGTGTGTGTGTGTGTGTGTGTGTGTGTGTGTGTGTGTGTGTACTAGATTTAGGAGTGTGTGTTTGTGAGAGGTTTCAGTTGGGGGATTAGAGTTCATACAGTAATTAAATTTTTCATATTGAGAACTACATCTCCCAGCATATACAGTGTGCTGGGGATGCTAACAAGCTTTATTTAAAAGTTTAAAAAACATTGCTTTTATGACTGCAATGGTTAAAAAGGGAGAGCTATAAATCAATTTATCAGTGAATGATCGCAGTTTGAGCTGTTACATTTTACTGAACCACCTATCCCTCCACACTCACTACCTGTCCTCAGGATACATTTACCATCCCAGCAGACGGTATACCGGCGGTCATTTGACCGATGTTGGAATCCTGACACCACTTGGGAGACTGGTGCCGGCACACAGACAGCCAACATCCCGAAGGCGAGTATTGGAGGGAGGGTTAGGACCGGGGGAGGGGGTGTTAGGGAAGGCACTAGGAGGGGGATTAGTCCTAGCTGCCACCCCCTGAGGGTTAGCCCTATCCGCCACCCCCCCAGAGGGTTAGTATTAGGATTAGGTATCATGTGACCGCTGGAATCCCGAGCGCCGGATGCCAAAACCCAACCCCCTTTACTTTTTCAGGCATTTCTATCTCTCCTCTCTCTATGGTGTTCCGATTGCCCACTTTCCCTGGTGCTTTTCTCTCTCTCTCTCTCTCCTTTGTTTAGAGCAGGCATTCCCAACCACGGTCCTCAAGGCACACTAACAGTGCAGATTTTTGTGATATCCAGGCTTCCGCGCAGGTGACTTAATTAGTAGCTCAGTTATTTTGACTTAACCATCTGTGCTGCAGCCTGGATATCACTAAAACCTGCACTGTTGGTGTGCCTTGAGGACCGTGGTTGGGAATGCCTGGTTTAGAGCATCAGTTTCTGTAGTCCACTTTATCCTTATTTTTTCCAGTGTTTCACTATCTCTCTGATGTAATGAGGATGTATGGTCTAGAGGGGGTTCACTACGGCTGGCCGGCGGTCGGGCTCCCGGCGACCAGCATCCCGGCGCCGGGAGCCCGACCGCCGGCTTACCGACAGCTTGGCGAGCGCAAATGAGCCCCTTGCGGGCTCGCTGCGCTCGCCACGCTACGGGCACGGTGGCGCGCTACGCGCGCCACACCATTTTATTCTCCCTCTATGGGGGTCGTGGACCCCCACGAGGGAAAATAATTGTCGGTATGCCGGCTGTCGGGCTCCCGGCGCCGGTATACTGAGCGCCGGGAGCCCGACCGCCGGCAAACAGAAGACCACCCGTCTAGAGGGATCAGTAATGCATTGTACTGTAGAGGCGTCAGGGATGTAGCGTAGGGTATAGAGGCGTCAGGGATGTAGCATAGGTTATAGAGGCATCAGGGATGTAGCGTAGGGAATAGAGGCGTCAGGGATGTAGCGTAGGGTATAGAGGCGTCAGGGATGTAGCGTAGGGAATAGAGGCGTCAGGGATGTAGCGTAGGGAATAGAGGCGTCAGGGATGTACTAGCAGGTATATAGAGGTCAGTGTACTGTATAGAGGGGTTAGTAATGCAGTGATGGTTATAGAAAGGTCAGTGATGTAGTGTAGGGTATAGAGGGGTCAGTTATGTAGTGTGGGGTAAAGAGGGGTCAGTAAAGATACTAAGCTGAAGTACTTAGAACACTTCTTGAATTAAGACACAACCTGCAAGAAAAAGTATGCAATATGGGTGAAAAGGCAAATGTCAGAGGTCTGATACAAGTGACCAGCTCCATACCTTGCACCACATAGCGTTATGTTGAACTGGGATATGTTCTTTTTTGGATTGTGTGTGTGTGTGTGTGTGTGTGTGTGTGTGTGTGGGGGGGGGGGGGGGGGGGTGCCAAAGGAAATTTTTGCCATAGGCTCCTTTGGTCTAGAACCAGCCCTGATCACAAAATACTTTTGTCTGAGCAGACTGGACACTGATCAGCGTTGGCTCATTCTCAGCCCCCCGCCCAACCTCTGCTGCCAACAGGCTGCTATTAGCTAGCTAACCTTCTGCCTTCCCTATCTATGACACAGACTGCTGCTAATGCTACCAGTGGCTTCACACCAACAGTGAATCCCAGCCGATGATGTAGGGCAGCGTGTGGGGGAGGGGATCAGTTGCTGTGGCTCCAACATGGTAACCGCCAATGGACTGCAATGCTTTATCGAAAGGGGGGGCGCCAGTCCCTTACTTTGCCAGGGGCGCTTGGACCCCTAGCTACACCTCTGTTGACCCTAACCAATACCCCTAAACTAACCATAATTCCTGCAGTAAAAATCCATGTTTCTATGTATATAAGGGGTCATTCCGAGTTGATCGCTTGCTGCCATTGTTCGCTGCGTAGCAATCAGTTGAAAAAAAATGGCTAATCTGTGCATGCGTATGCTCCGTAATGTGCACGCGCATCGTACGGGTACAAAGTCCATTGTGGTTTTGCACTAGTTCTAGCGATTATTCCAATCACACAACAGGCCACAAGGAGATTGTCAGAAAGAGGGCGTTTCTGGGTGTCAACTGACCGTTTTCAGGGAGTGCTTGGAAAAATGCAGGCGTGGCAGAAGAAATGCAGACGTGGCTGGGCATTCGCTGGATGGGTGTGTGGCATCAAAAGCCGTCCCTCGGTCGTTAGAATCAACGCACACGAAGTGTAACTACAGTGCTGGTCTTATTTTGAAACGATTTTGCAGGAGCTCTGCTGCTCAAGTGTTCGCACTTCTCCAAAGTGAATATACACTCTCCAGTGGGCAGCGACAATGCGTTTGCATGGCTGCTAAAAACTGCTAGCGAGCAATAAACTCAGAATGACCCCCATAGTGTATTGCAAGAAAATATCTGTAAATCCAATGGTACCGTAAGTGCGGTATATACTCGCACTTCTTTGCAGGGCGAGAACATCTCCCCTAAGTGAAGTCAGCCCTATGAATAGAGTTTGTGTGATCCCTGTGCAGCAGTCACAGAAAGGGTTCATCTCTGCAGTTTGTCACTCAAATTACATTGTTGCATTTTTTCTAGAAGTGGATCTGAGAGCTGTTAACCGCAGACCAGCTACAATAATTGTCCTGGGTACTCGCTAGACCAGTGGTTCTCAAACTGCACCCTGGGGTGCCTCAGGACACTTGCAGGGGTGCCTTGGATTGGTGGTCCAGGACCAATTCAAAATATTTATAGTTAGTGTTATAGGCAAAACCAGTGCTGTTGGCTGGCAATCATAACATATGTGCACAAGCAGAAGCAAATCCTGTCCCCTACCAAAGGACCGGTGCTAGGGTGCTTGGCGCCTCCCTGCAAACTATTAATTTGGGCCCTCTCTCCAATACTTAATAAAGGCGCCTTAAAAAAAGAAGGTGTGGTATCACAAGGAAGGGGCATGGCCACACAATAGCACCCCAAATCAAAATACGCCACACAGTAGCACTATCGTCTTGTCATTACACTGCATGTAATAATAATAATAATAATAATAATAATAATACCCACAGTCGCAGTGCCCTTTATACACATAACCACCATATCAGTGCAGCTTACACACATAATGCCAACAGTAGCAGTGCCCCTTCTAAACATGCCCACAGTGGCAATCCTTTACATGGCAAAAATCAATCTGGTTTTGCCATGTAAAGGATTGCCACTTTAAAAAACAAACAATCAAACAAACAAAAAAACAGGAAAAAAACACAAAATCTCTCACTTTCTGATTCTCACACCCTATTACATTCCTCCCTATATATTTAAATGTTTCTATTACTGTATGTTCCCTCTTCCCTTCTCCAAACTATACACATCAACATCTTTTAGTATTTCCAGGTAAGTTTTGTGATGTAGGCCATGCACCATTTTAGTTGCCCTAATGTATTTACAGCCTTCTGGAGATATGGCTTCTGGAACTGAACACAGGATTCTAAATGTGGCTGTACCAAGGACCTATACAGTGGCATTACAGGTTGAGTATCCCTTATCCAAAATGCTTGGGACCAGAGGAATTTTGGATATCGGATTTTTCTGTATTTTGGAATAATTGCATACCATAACGAGATATTATGGTGATGGGACCTAAATCTAAGCACAGAATGCATTTATGTTTCATATACACCTTATACACACAGCCTGAAGGTCATTTTAGCCAATATTTTTTATAACTTTGTGCATTAAACAAAGTGTGTGTACATTCACAGAATTCATTTATGTTTCATATACACCTTATACACACAGTCTGAAGTTCATTTAATACAATATTTTTAATAACTTTGAGTATTAAACAAAGTTTGTGTACACTGAGCCATCAAAAAACAAAGGTTTCACTATCTCAGTCTCACTCAAAAAAGTCCGTATTTCGGAATATTCAGTATTTCGGAATATTTGGATATGGGATACTCAACCTGTATTACTTTTTTCTGCTACTGGTTCTTTAACCTATGCAAACAAGCATCTGACTTGCCTTTCCTATTGCTTTGTTACATTGCTTACCTGAAATAGTAATACTTAGATCGCTTTCCTCTTGCCATTATAATGCCCTTAATATTATAGTTAGCCTTTGCATTTTTGAGACGTGTATGATTTTGCATTTTTTGGCATTAAATGTTGCCATGTTCTTGACCGTTCCTCTAGTCCAGGGACGGAACTGCCAGAGACAACGGAGTCAGTTGCCGCCGGGCTCCAGCCCTAAAGGGGCTTCCTCCATTGCCCCCCGGCTGTTACGTGCCCTTCCTACTAAATAGACAAAGGCGCTACCAGCGGGGTCTCGCTGTTTGTACATTCCATGCCGTAACACCCTTCTTTCTACCTTTTTCAAGACCCAGTCCAGCAGCCTTGCCGCTGCCACCACCGCTAGCTGCAGCACTACCAGCGGTGGGGTGCCCCTGCTTCTTCTCACACCACAGATAGCGTGGCAGCACTGCAACTGCCTGCCTGATTGCTCCGCCCCCTTCCGGCTCCCAAGCACCTCTGCTGCCCAGTGATCCAGGAGCCTGCTGCTAGGAAGAAGTGGCCGAGCTTCAGCTAGCGAGTCTGGACACTGACGGAGGAAGCCATGATAACCAGATAATGGGGAGTGGAGAGCCAGTTCCAAGGTAATACTTTATACAGCTGGTTGAGATCCTGGTTGGTGGATACGGATTCCAAGAAAACCCTGGAGGTGCTTCATTTCAAGGGAGACACTCTCTTTGGAGAAGACCTCAATAAGATTGTAGCTGATCTGGCTACTGCTAAAACAGCTTGTCTACCTAGTATGACTCCTACCACGCAGAAGGCTAAAAGTACTTTCCCTTGGCCCTGTCATCCTCCAGGTAAAGCGTACCCAAGGTTAGGCATACCCAAAGCAAGCTCATGCTTCCAAACCTGCCAAGCCCAGACTGAAGCAAGCCTGTGCTGCCCATCAGCCTGCTTCCAAAACGGACAAGCCTGCCGCATGACAGTGCAGGCCTCCCTCTGGGGGATCCCAGGGTGGGGGCCCCCGACTTCTAGGGTTGGCATAGAAAGGTATAATTCTAAGCTAGAGAATTCTGTTTGGAGCTCACCTTGTACTTTGTGAAGAAATAATCAGCATTGTGGCTGAGCAGATATATGGAGTGTGTGGCTGCACACTGCATTGATCTGCTGAGTTGCAATGCTAATAATTTTTTTTTGCAAAGTACCAATAGCTTCATGTAATGTTCACAATTTTTATGCAGGATCATATAGCTCAATGGGAAGGGTGTTTGATTAGAATTCAACAGGTTATAGGTTTGAATCCTGGGTATGGTAGTTTGAGATGTGTTATTTAATAAAGTATGTTATTCTGACAGCCGGCATCCTATCACCTGGGATATCATACTAAATAAATGGAGTTGATCAATTTTTTTTTTTTTTAAACTAGGGACAATTTCCAGATACTTTTCTTTAGAACTGAGATTGCCCCCTGGAACTTCACATCAGTTGACAACTATGCATGAGTGGGCAGTTCTTGCCCTGGATCTGCCCACCCATTTATGTGCCGTCATAAAAGAAAGCACAACTGACAGTTATCCTGGGCATACACTACACAATTATCTGTCAGGCTATCTATCCAGTCTGGATGGATGGAATGAAAATCTGGTAATGTATAGGAGCAAATGTCAATTAACCATTTGCTCCCAAACACTAGAAAAGTGGTCAAAAATGGTCATTACACAAATTGGTTAAACCCAAAATTTAACCAATTTGTTTAGGGGACCATTTTTGTCCATTTTCTAGTGTTTGAGAGTAAATCGTTGATGGTCATTTGCTCACATAGATAACCGGATTTCTATTCCAACCAGCCAGTGTTGAAGAGATGGTCTGCCAGATTACATAATGCATACCAGAGCCATAACTAGACTTTTTGGTGCCCTGTGACAGCGAATGATATGCCCCCCCCCCCCCCATTTTTGCAATATGGACAAAAGGCGCATGCCTCGTGGGGAAGGGGCACAACAAGATTGGTCTCAGAGAAAGCACATGAGATATGAAGATATTATGAAGATATATCTAGTATACTTGACACTCAATGGTTTGTGGTATTGCCGGGGTGCCCTCCTTAAATGCATATACAGTCACACATGGCGTGTTTGTGCAAATGGCATATCAGCAGTCAGCACTGACTGGTGACATGCCATTTGTACAAGTAAGCCATGTGTGACTAATACATAAACATACTTTATTAAATAACACCTCAAACTACCATACCCAGGATTCAAACCTATAACCTGTTGAATTCTAATCAAACACTCTACCCATTGAGCTACTTGATCCTGCATCTATTCTAACCTCCAAAAACAGATTCAGTTGCATTTTCCAGCGTGTTTTGTTTGCGCCTTTGCAAATGTCTTACATCGACAAACTTATTTAGTACTATTTTGCAAATAGGGTTACAAGGTTGCAACATTGTGTTCCCTAATTGCTTGATTTTTTTAAATGCAACAATTGATAAAGACACCTGATAACTGCTATGTGGACTCTTATTTTGTGTCTACTTCTTATCTACATTTAATTCCCTACCTCTAATCAAGGCATTTTTAAATGCTGGGGGCTGCCAGGACGTGAGGCCTACCTAGACTTTAGATCTGAATTTGAATGTACTTGTGAATTAACTTAATTTCCTACTTCTAAATTCATTCCTAAATTCACTACTTACATTAATCCTGTAGTTGGGCATTTTGGTCCTTCAATTGTGGGCATTGTTTTGTGTCCAGACCAGCAGCAGGTGGTGTGCATTTGCTGGAAAGGCATCGAAGACCTCCGATATGCTGCATCTTCTGATGTGTGTCTCCCTCAAGTGGCTGTCAGCAAATGCCTGCTAGACACCCCATTCCAAACTGATTGTTACATCACGGAACATGCATCATAGAACAGGCATGCTAGAACATGGGTCTTCAACCTGCGACCCTCCAGCTGCTGTGGAACTACATATCCCAGCATGCCCTGCCTCAGTTTTAGCATACCTTAATAGCAAAACTGTGGCAGGGCATGCTGGGATGTGTAGTTTCACAGCAGCTGGAGGGCCACAGGATGAAGACCCATGTGCTAGAGCCAAGCCGCAGGTACATTGAATGCTAGCAAGCTGAATGTTTAAATCCTTTTTGTTCCGCAGCATTCCAATGCGGAAAATTCCATGGAACCAGACATCCTTCCATTGAGAAGGACTTGCTGCCTGGATGACTGCACTGTGCAAATTAAATCACGGAGCCAGATGGCTTGTGGGTGGCTCTGGTGACTGGGTGGTTGGGTGGGCGGTGTGTCGGAGGTGGAGATCATGCAAATGAATGTGTATCATCCAGCTAGTGAGAGAGAAAACTCATGCAGGAGTGTGCCTGCTTGTCAGTGGGTTATGCACCTTGCCAGACGTCAAATCTACATGGAGCAGCTGGAGGGGACAAGAGCAGGTTTGCAAAATATAGATAGAAGAGCATATATGCTGGCGCATTCTCCATGATTGTGTCAGCTTATGTTTTGGTGCACTGCACTTTCCTCCACTAAGTTTTAGCCATTTTGGTTAAACGCAAGTGTAGTTGCTTCTCGCTCTTTTGACTGTGATCTTGTATCGTGGTTGAAGAGTCTGCTGGAGGGATTGTTTTCTTCATTGGCGAGAGACTGAAGATATTCCAGGATGGAAGGCTTGGGAACACTATCCGTTTTTCAGTTGTGGAAGAGTTGAAAGACCGGATTGGAATACATTCTATAGTAAAGGATATCTTTCTATTTATTAATCCTCCCCTTATATGTGTCTGTCTTTCAATAAAGCTTCGGGCTTGTGATTCACTCACCCTCTTACACTCCACACCCATAGCCTTATTAACTGTTGTATTATTGTATTGTTTAAATGTATAGTGCAGTTCATGATTTATAGTGTAGGCTGGCCTGTGCTGTAGTTCTTGAACTGTACTATACCGACAGCATTTATATTGTGTTTTGGCTGTGCTGCAACACGGTACTTATGTGTGTAATGTTTATGTATGTTTTTTTGCTTTATGTCAATAAAGACTGCTTTTTCAATCCAATATCTGAAAACAATCAATGTTTATCTTTGATGGCAATAGAAGTGGTATGATATTTGCTGCTTTTGAAAGGCAATATCTGATATGTCCCCTATCTGGGAACCATATATTAAATGGCTTTTCAGAAAAGGGAGATGGGAGAAGAGCTTTCAGTACTTGTAGGACCGATGCACATTTCCTATTCTAGCCTCCAAAAACAGATTCAGTTGCATTTTCCAGCGTGTTTTGTTTGCGCCTTTGCAAATGTCTTACATCGACAAACTTATTTAGTACTATTTTGCAAATAGGGTTACATTGTCGCAACATTGTGTTCCCTAATTGCTTGATTTTTTAAATGCAACAATTGATAAATGCACCTGATAACTGCTCTGTGGAGTCTTATTTTGTGTCTACTTCTTATCTACATTTAATTCCCTACCTCTAATCAAGGCATTTTTAAATGCTGGGGGCTGGCAGGATGTGACGTGAGGCCTACCTAGACTTTAGATCTGAATTTGAATGTACTTGTGAACTAACTTAATTTCCTACTTCTAAATTCATTCCTAAATTCACTACTTACATTAATCCTGTAGTTGGGCATTTTGGGCCTTCGATTGTGGGCATTGTTTTGTGTCCAGACCAGCAGCAGGTGGTGTGCATTTGCTAGAAAGGCATCGAAGACCTCCGATATGCTGCATCTCCTGATGTGTGTCTCCCTCAAGTGGCTGTCAGCAAATGCCTGCTAGACACCCCATTCCAAACTGATTGTTACATCACGGAACATGCATCATAGAACAGGCATGCTAGAACATGGGTCTTCAACCTGCGACCCTCCAGCTGCTGTGGAACTACACATCCCAGCATGCCCTGCCTCAGTTTTAGCATACCTTAATAGCAAAACTGTGGCAGGGCATGCTGGGATGTGTAGTTTCACAGCAGCTGGAGGGCCACAGGATGAAGACCCATGTGCTAGAGCCAAGCCGCAGGTACATTGAATGCTAGCAAGCTGAATATTTAAATCCTTTTTGTTCCGCAGCATTCCAATGCGGAAGATTCCATGGAACCAGAGATCCTTCCATTGAGAAGGACATGCTGCCTGGATGACTACACTGTGCAGATTAAATCACGGAGCCAGTTGGCTTGTGGGTGGCTCTGGTGACTGGGTGGTTAGGTGGGTGGTGTGTCGGAGGTGGAGCACATGCAAATGATTGTGTATCATCCAGCTAGTGAGAGAGAAAACTCATGCTGGAGTGTGCCTGCTTGTCAATGGGTTATGCACCTTGCCAGACGTCAAATCTACATAGAGCAGCTAGAGGGGACAAGAGCAGGTTTGCAAAATATAGATAGAAGAGCATATATGCTGGCGCATTCTCCATGATTGTGTCAGCTTATGTTTTGGTGCACTGCACTTTCCTCCACCCAATTTCAGCCCATAGCTAAGTTTTAGCCATTTTGGTTAAGCTCAAGTGTAGTTGGTTTTTGGCCTTTTGGCTGTGATCTTGTATCATGGTTGAAGAGTCTGCTGGAGGGATTGTTTTCTTCATTGGTGAAAGACCGAAGATATTCCAGGATGGAAGGCTTGGGAACACTATCCGTTTTTCAGTTGTGGAAGAGCAGAAAGACTGGATTGGACTACATTCTATAGTAAAGGATATCTTTCTATTTATTGATCCTCCCCATATATGTGTCTGTCTTTCAATAAAGCTTCGGGATTGTGATTCCCTCACCCTCTTACACTCTACACCCATAGCCTTATTAACTGTTGTATTATTGTATAGTTAAAATGTAAAGTGCAGTTCATGATTTATAGTGTAGGCTGGCCTGTGCTGTAAATCATGAACTGAAAAACAATCAATGTTTATATTTGATGGCAATAGAAGTGGTATGATATTTGCTGCTTTTGAAAGCCAATATCTGATATGTCCCCTATCTGGTAACCATATATTAAATGGCTTTTCAGAAAAGGGAGATGGGAGAAGAGCTTTCAGTACTTGTAGGACCGATGCACATTTCCTATTCTAGCCTCCAAAAACAGATTCAGTTGCATTTTCCAGCGTGTTTTGGATGCGCCTTTGCAAATGTCTTACTGCGACAAACTTATTTAATACTATTTTGCAAATAGGGTTACATTGTCGCAACATTGTGTTCCCTAATTGCTTGATTTTTTAAATGCAACAATTGATAAAGACACCTGAAAACTGCTCTGTGGAGTCTTATTTTGTGTCTACTTCTTGTCTACATTTAATTCCCTACCTCTAATCATTCTCTTCATATCTTTTCATATGAACCAACCTATTGTGGTGCCTGTGGCTATGCGTGACTTGGAGGATTCCGAGTTACTTGATGTGGTCAGGGCTTTGAAAATTTACGTGGCCAGGACGGCTAGAGTCAGGAAAACTGAAGCGCTGTTTGTCCTGTATGCAACCAACAAGATTGGTGCCCCTGCTTCAAAGCAGGCAATTGCTCGCTGGATTTGTAACACGATTCAGCAAGCGCATTCTATGGCTGGATTGCAGTTACCGAAATCGGTCAAGGCCCATTTCACGAGGAAAGTGGGCTCTTCTTGGGCGGCTGCCCGAGGGGTCTCGGCACTACAGCTGTGTCGAGCTGCTACTTGGTCGGGTTCAAACACCTTTGCAAATTACTATAAGTTTGATACCCTGGCTGAGGAGGAACTCATGTTTGCTCAATCGGTGCTGCAGAGTCATCCGCACTCTCTCGCCCGTTTTGGAGCTTTGGTATAATCCCCATGGTCCTTACGGAGTCCCCAGCATCCTCTAGGACGTTAGAGAAAATAAGATTTTAAACGTACCGGTAAATCTTTTTCTCGTAGTCCGTAGAGGATGCTGGGCGCCCGTCCCAAGTGCGGACTACTTCTGCAATACTTGTATATAGTTATTGCTTCAATAAGGGTTATGTTATAGTTGCATTGGTCCTGCACTGATGCTATGTTGTTTTTTCATACTATTTTATCACAAGTTATACGGTGTGATTGGTGTGGCTGGTATGAATCTTGCCCTGGATTAACAAAATCCTTTCCTCATACTGTCCGTCTCCTCTGGGCACAGTTTCTCTAACTGTGGCATAGAGGGGCATAGAGGGAGGAGCCAGTGCACACCCAGAACTAAAGTCTTTCTTAAAGGGCCCATGTCTCCTGCGGAGCCCGTCTATCCCCATGGTCCTTACGGAGTACCCAGCATCCTCTACGGACTACGAGAAAAAGATTTACCGGTAGGTTTAAAATCTTATTTTCTACTTTATTCTTTTCTATCCTAGTTTATTACGACCAACTCTCATCCAAGGAGTTTGATATTCTACTACCTGCATGCAATTTAAATTGCTTAAATTGTTTATATGGTTGATTTGTCCTTCACAATCCACAATCTGCAACTTGGATGTACTTGTGTCATTGAAAATCTTATAATAAAAATGTTTATATATTAAAAAAAAAAGTTCTAAGACATATGCATTCAATATTTGAAGAAACAAAATAAAATAAAGCTATCTATTGGGTTTCACTAACAAGCACATTGGAAGACTTGACTACTGTTAAAAGACATGCATTACATGGTATAGAGTCACAAACCACAATGTAGTAAAATAAAAACAAACTTACATGTGTATCAAACCTATGTGAGGCTTACATTGATAGTGCAAGATCAACACTCTATCAACTGTGCAAACTAGACTGCACATAAATGCCGTAAAATGTATCTGAGATTTTAGTAAATAAGGCCCGTTGCTGTCCCGGTCACGCAGCCGTCACGGCCCGCCCCCATTCGGTCCGGTCATGTCTGCGCTGTCCTGACTGTGCCCCAAAAATGGCGGCACAATACTGCTGGCCCGACTCCTCCTGCCCAGTGACCACCTCTGCCTGTCAATCAGGCAGAGGCGCTCACTGGGCAGAGATGCTGATCGCATCTCTGGCATGTGCCGGTGCACTGCGGCACCAGCACACACGCACTTCAGACCTGATCTCCTGTTGTGTGAATATGCACAGCAGGGATCAGGTCTGAATTAGGCCCTATATACAGCTGTCAGTAAGGCAGGGATGTGCTGCTGCCAGTGAGGCAGGGATGTGCTGCTGGTAGTGAAGCAGTGATGTGCTGCTGTCAGTGAAGCAGTGATGTGCTGCTATCAGCGAGGCAGTGATGTGCTGCTGTCAGCGAGGCAGGGATGTGCTGCTGTCAGCAAGGCAGGGATGTGCTGCTATAAGTGAGGCAGGGATGTGCTGCCGTCAATGAGGCAGGGATGTGCTGCCGTCAATGTTGCAGGGATGTGCTGCTGTCAATGTTGTTGGGATGTGCTGCTGTCAGTGAAGCAGGAATGTGCTGCTGCAGTGAGGCAGAGATATGCTGCCCACTATCTCCCTATCACCCCTGCCTGAGTCACACACTATCCCTGTCACCCCTGCCTCAGTTACCAACTATCTCCCAGTCACCGCTGCCTCAGTCAACCACTATACCTGCGACCCCTGCCTCAGTCACCCACTATACCAGTCACCCCTGCTTTAGTCACCCACTATCTCTGTCACCCCTACCTCAGTCACCCACTATCTCCATATCACCCCTGCCTCAGTCACCCACTATCCCTGTCACCCCTGCCTCAGTCACCCACTGTCACCCTATCACCCCTGCTTCAGTCACCCACTATCCCTGTCAACCCTGCCTCAGTCACCCACTATCTCTGTCACCCCTGACTCAGTCATTCACTACCTCACTGTCACCCCTGCCTCAGTCAGCCACTATCCCTGTCACCCCTGCCTCAGTCTCTTACTGTCCCTGTCACCCCTGCCACAGTCATCCACTATCTCCCTATCACCCCTGCCATAGTCATTTATTATCCCTGTCACCAACTTTCTTCCCATACTTACCCAACCCCTTCCTATCACACATCCCTCAGTAACCCACTATCTCCCTGTCACCCCCTGCCTCAGTCACCCACTATCACTGTCACCCCTGCCTCAGTCACCCACTATCTCCCAGTCACCCCGGCCTCAGTAACCCACTATCTTCCACTCATACATGCTTCAGTCACCCAATATCTCCCAGTCATCCCTGCCTCAGTCTCCTACTGACACCAGTGCAGACATTTCTGCTGCGGCCTCTCCACTCTCCAGCGTGAACGTCCTGACGACTGAGGAAATCCGCTTCCCAGTTGAGGACTCAGAGAATAAACACTGCTGATATTGCTTTGGCTCATTCTCAGCCCCCCGCCCAGCCTCTGCTGCCAACAGACTGCTATTAGCTAGCTAACCTTCTGCCTTCCCTATCTATGACACAGACTGCTGCTAATGCTACCAGAATGTTCCCAGTGGCTTCACACTGACAGTGAATCCCAGCCGATGATGTAGGGCAGCGTGTGGGGGAGGGGGTCAGTTGCTGTGGCTCCAACATGGTAACCGCCAATGGACTGCAATGCTTTTTCTGCAGGGGGGCGCCAGTCCCTTACTTTGCCAAGGGCGCTTGGACCCCTTGCTACACCTCTGTTGACCCTAACCGATACCCCTAAACTAACCATAATGCCTGCAGTAAAAATCCATGTTTCTATGTATATAGGGGGTCATTCCGAGTTGATCGCTAGCTGCCGTTGTTCGCTGCGTAGCAATCAGTTGAAAAAAATGGCTAATCTGTGCATGCGTATGCTCCGTAATGTGCACACGCATCGTACAGGTACAAAGTCCATTGTGGTTTTGCACTAGTTCTAGCGATTATTCCCATCACACAACAGGCCACAAGGAGATTGACAGAAAAAGGGCGTTTCTGGGTGTCAACTGACCGTTTCCAGGGAGTGCTTGGAAAAATGCAGGCATGGCAGAAAAAATGCAGACGTGGCTGGGCATTCGCTGGATGGGTGTGTGACATCAAAAGCCGTCCCTCCGTCATTAGAATCAATGCACACGAAGAGTAACTACAGGGCTGGTCTTATTTTGAAACAATTTTGCAGGCGCTCTGCTGCACAAGTGTTCGCACTTCTCCAAAGCGAATATACACTCTCCAGTGGGCAGCGACAATGCGTTTGCATGGCTGCTAAAAACTGCTAGCGAGCAATCAACTCAGAATGACCTTCATAGTGTATTGCAAGAAAATATCTGTGAATCCAATGGTACCGTAAGTGCGGTATATACTCGCACTTCTTTGCGGGGCGAGAACATCTCCCCTAAGTGAAGTCAGCCCTATGAATAGAGTTTGTGTGATCCCTGTGCAGCAGTCACAGAAAGGGTTCATCTCTGCAGTTTGTCACTCAAATTACATTGTTGCATTTTTTCTAGAAGTGGATCTGAGAGCTGTTACCCGCAGACCAGCTACAATAATTATCCTGGGTACTCACTAGACCAGTGGTTCTCAAACTGCACCCTGGGGTGCCTCAGGACACTTGCAGGGGTGCCTTGGATTGGTGGTCCAGGACCAATTCAAAATATTTATAGTTAGCGTTATAGGCAAAACCAGTGCTGTTGGCTGGCAATCATAACATATGTGCACAAGCAGAAGCAAATTCTGTCCCCTACAAAAGGACCGGTGCTAGGGTGTTTGGCGCCTCCCTTCAAACTTTTAATTTGGGCCCTCTCTCCAATACTTAATAAAGGGACAGTGCGCGCCTTAAAAAAAGAAGGTATGGTATCACAAGGATGGGGCATGGCCACACAATAGCACCCCAAATCAAAATACGCCACACAGTATTGTCATTACACCGCATGTAATAATAATAATAAATAATAATAATAATAATAATAATAATAATACCCACAGTCGCAGTGCCCTTTATACACATAACCACCATATCAGTGCAGCTTACACACATAATGCCAACAGTAGCAGTGCCCCTTCTACACATGCCCACGGTGGCAATCCTTTACATGGCAAAAATCAACCTGGTTTTGCCATGTAAAGGATTGCCACTTTAAAAAACAAACAATAAAAAAAAAAAAAAAAAAAACAGGAAAAAACACAAAATCTCTCACTTTCTGATTCTCACACCCTATTACATTCCTCCCTATATATTTAAATGTTTCTATTACTGTATGTTCCCTCTTCCCTTCTCCAAACTATACACATCAACATCTTTTAGTATTTCCAGGTAAATTTTGTGATGTAGGCCATGCACCATTTTAGTTGCCCTAATGTATTTACAGCCTTCTGGAGATATGGCTTCTGGAACTGAACACAGGATTCTAAATGTGGCTGTACCAAGGACCTATACAGTGGCATTACAGGTTGAGTATCCCTTATCCAAAATGCTTGGGACCAGAGGAATTTTGGATATCGGATTTTTCTGTATTTTGGAATAATTGCATACCATAACAAGATATTATGGTGATGGGACCTAAATCTAAGCACAGAATGCATTTATGTTTCATATACACCCTATACACACAGCCTGAAGGTCATTTTAGCCAATATTTTTTATAACTTTGTGCATTAAACAAAGTGTGTGTACATTCACAGAATTCATTTATGTTTCATATACAGGTTGAGTATCCCATATCCAAATATTCCGAAATACGGAATATTCAGAAATACGGACTTTTCTGAGTGAGAGTGAGATAGTGAAACCTTTGTTTTTTGATGGCTCAATGTACACAAACTTTGTTTAATACACAAAGTTATTAAAAATATTGTATTAAATGGCCTTCAGGCTGTGTGTATAAGGTGTATATGAAACATAAATGAATTGTGTGAATGTACACACACTTTGTTTAATGTACAAAGTTATAAAAAATATTGGCTAAAATGACCTTCAGGCTGTGTGTATAAGGGGTTTATGAATCATAAATGCATTCTGTGCTTAGATTTAGGTCCCATCACCATGATATCTCATTATGGTATGCAATTATTCCAAAATACAGAAAAATCCGATATCCAAAATACCTCTGGTCCCAAGCATTTTGGATAAGGGATACTCAACCTGTACACCTTATACACACAGTCTGAAGTTCATTTAATACAATATTTTTAATAACTTTGAGTATTAAACAAAGTTTGTGTACACTGAGCCATCAAAAAACAAAGGTTTCACTATCTCAGTCTCACTCAAAAAAGTCCGTATTTCGGAATATTCCGTATTTCGGAATATTTGGATATGGGATACTCAACCTGTATTATTTTTTTTCTGCTACTGTTTCTTTAACCTATGCAAACAAGCATCTGACTTGCCTTTCCTATTGCTTTGTTACATTGCTTACCTGAAATAGTAATACTTAGATCGCTTTCCTCTTACCATTATAATGCCCTTAATATTATAGTTAGCCTTTGCATTTTTGAGACGTTTATGATTTTGCATTTTTTGGCATTAAATGTTGCCATTGAGGTGGGGGGGGGGGGGGGGCTGGGGCCCACGCCCCCTGACACTTCAGAGCTACCCGATGCCCCCCTTGGGAGTGGGGAGGTATTTTTCTTTTTCTCTTCTCGCAACTGCGGGAGGGTGGTTGGATAGTAGCAATTTTTCTACCCCATTTGATACCAATGGCAGATAACACATCTGACATCCCTAATACTAGGGATAGCTCTCATTGTTCCATATTATCCTGGAATGTGGGGGGATTGAATACCCCAATTAAAAGAAAAAAGATCCTTACTCACCTCCGTAGGAAACGCCCCTCTATAACCTTCTTACAGTAGACACATTGGAGAATGGGGGATGGATGTACGCTACGTGCCCCGTGGATAGCGGAGTGTGTACAGGCCTCTTATTCTACTAAATCCAGAGGGGTAGCGATTTTATTCCACAAACATCTAAGATATGAAATCCTACACTCCATGGGGAATCCTGAGGGTCGCTACTTAATACTAGACACACTGATCGAGGGCAACAAATTTACACTAGTAAACCTATACGCACCCAATGTTGCAACTGGAGAATTTCTACGACATCTCACTCAGGTCTTGGCTAGCAGGGATAACTTTACCCTAGTGGTGGGTGGGGATTTTAATGCAGTGGATGATCCTGTATTGGATAAATCATCTCCCATCTCGAGACCATCCTCCCCATGCTGGCAATACATACAGGAGATGAGGGAGGCTCTACATTTGAGTGATCCGTTGCGCCTATTACATCAGACAGACAGATCCTATAGCCATTTATCCAGAGTACACGGTTCACTGTCAAGGATAGACTATATCCTCCTGGCAGACCATTTTTTAAATCAGATCAATGACACTGCTTTAGATGACATAATCATCTCGGATCATGCGCCGGTGAGATTGGAGATGTATGCTGGTTCTCGAGCAGATGTGGACTGCCTTTGGCGTTTCCCTGACTATTTGTGCACTTCGGAGGAATTCAGGAAATTTCTCTTGCATTCTTGGAATAATTTTGTGGATGACAATATAGAGCACTGGGACAACTCTGTGCTGTTCTGGGAGACGTCAAAGGCGGTGCTACGAGGTCATATAATCGGATACGAGGCAAAAAAACGGAAAGTTCCAAGCAATATCATGCATTGTATGCAGCTATGTCCCAAAGCTTTACCACCTACAAAACTAACCCCTCTGAGACTCTCTTAGAGATATATCTACGGGATAGAAAATTATCGGATGCCTTCTTAACAGCCCAGGCACAACAGCGTCTAGACTTTACTAAGTTTCACTATTATAAATGGGGAAATAGAACTGGGAAGTTGCTGGCCACTATGTCAAAAGCTAGGAGGAAACGTTCCTTTATTACGGCCCTAAAAGATAACACTCGGAATATAACCCACACTAAAACTTCTGATATCTTGGCACACCTCAGTGAATTTTACACTAAATTATATAATCCTATCGCCCCACGGGAGGAACTGCAGAGGGCTTTATTGGCACAGGCAAATTTACCGACACTTAGCTCAGAACAGAAAGAAGCATTAGAGGGAGACATTCGGGAAGACGAAATTAAAACGGTTATAAAGACACTACAACCAAACAAATCACCGGGACCCGATGGGTTTACTGGGTCTTATTATAAACTACTGCTGCAAGAACTCATACCAACACTATTGGAACTCTATAATAAAATCTATAGGGAACACCCAGTGTATCCGACATTCTCTCAGGCATACACCACCCTTATTCTTAAACCAGACAAAGATCCTATGTTAGCGGATTCCTATAGACCCATTTCTCTTCTGAACTCTGATTTCAAAATTTTCACAAAAATAATAGCAAATAGATTGCAAATAATCCTCCCGGATTTGCTGACGGAACACCAATACGGTTTTGTACGAGGCCGCCAGTCAGTCAAGGCAATTCGTACGGCCATTGCGGCGACGGTGGCGTCCAGAAATGCCCCTGATTCGGACTACATGCTCTTAAGCCTAGACACACACAAGGCCTTTGACACTGTGTCATGGCACCACCTGTTTACAGTGTTACATTACAGAGGGTTTACAGAGAATTTTGTAAATATTATCAGATATCTCTATGCCGCTCCAATGACCTCTTTGCTGGTTAACGGCAAACGGGGCCCACGGATCTCGATGCAGAGGGGTACAAGACAGGGGTGTCCCCTGTCACCCCTTTTATTTAACTTATCCATAGACCCCCTATTCCGAATACTACAGAATTCGATGACCTATAAAGGTATTCCAATTGGGGATAAAGAAATTAAACTGTCGGCATTCGCGGATGATGTGTTGGTTTATGTTGGGAACCCTAAAGACTCTTTACAGAATATTTTAGCTTTATTAGACAACTTTGGACAATTTTCGGGCTTTCAGGTTAATCTTTCAAAATCCATAGGGCTATACTTGAAACATGGGATAAGGTGCCCGGGATGGGGGAAACGGATCCCTATAAAATGGGCTAACACTTCCATAACATATCTAGGCATTAACCTTCCGAAATATCCCTCGGAACTGTATAGGCTGAATGTTAAGACGACAATAACTCTCATTACGAAGGAACTTGAAAGTTGGAACCATTTAATGCTTTCATATTTAGGGAGAGCAGCCTTGATAAAAATGTGTACATTTCCACGATTATTATACGTTTTACAGTCCCTCCCAATATTGCTTAGTAGATCAGACCTGTCCCACATAACTAAATTGTTCCGACAGTTTATTTGGAAAGGCAAAAGAGCTCGTATTGCCATGCATAAGTTACAACAACCAAAATCTAACGGCGGAATTAACTTCCCCAACATTTTATTGTATAACCACGCATCTTTATTGAGGTTTTTGAGAGATTGGTTAAACGACACAGACACGTATGCAAACACATAGCTAGAGACACAATTCCTAAAATCTAAAAACTTAACAAACTTCCTCCATTGTCTGGAGGGGGATTGTGATCGGGATCTACAAGATAATCCCCTTCTATGGTCGGTTTATCGCCTATGGCACTCCTTGAGAAGATCCGGAAATTTAGGGAGACACAAATCCTTGTTTCTACGGTTTCTGGGTAATCCTGATTTCCAGCATGGGGAGGCGGGGTTCCCCTTTAAGATGTTTCACGATGAGGGTCTGCAAGACATAGGACAATTAGTCAACACGGACACAGGGAAACCTCTCACGTCTACCCAAGCGCTGGAAAAATTCCCATTCCTGCGGGATTATCCGTTGGCCTTTCTCCAGTTGCAACATTACACCTGCTCGGTTCTTAGGACACTGTCAAAAGAGGACTTGAATAACACACTAGATGCCCTATTGCGCACACCTCCAGCAACGAAGAGAGCCCTCTCACTACACTATAAACATTTAAGCACTCAGCTAGATTATTCTCACTCGAACTCGGGAATGTACAAATGGATATCAGACTTTCCTAACCTGACATGTGACATACTACTAAAAAACTTGCTACACTCCTGCAAACTTTTGCCTTCAGCACAATACCAAGAGATGTTTTATAATATAACCCACAGAGCTTACTTCTGCCCTTATAAACAACATAAGGCGGGAATGACGGATTCGGACAATTGTCTGAAATGTTGCGCCCCAAAAGCAGACCTATTACATTGTTTCTGGTCGTGCCCACTTCTTCGTCGCTTTTGGCTCCTAGTACGCCAATATGCTATGGAGCACCTGGTAAACTTTATCCCTTTTACAGCAGAGTGGGCACTGTTTGGAATAATTCCGGCTGGACAGAGAGTGACGAAGGGGGGTAGACGAATATTGTTGGCAATTAGTGCAGCAGCACGTAAAGCAATCCTACAATCTTGGATAGACAAGAATCCTCCTACTCTGTCATTATTCAAAGGAAAGCTGCATCACATATTTCAGATGCACTGGATAGAAACATCTTTGCAAAAAGTCAAACTAGTAGAGCAATTTTTTGAATCCTGGGAAAGCTATGTGGCTACTCTTCCGATAGATTTCCAAACTAGAATTCAAGCCTCACTAAAACACACTGAATGGTTTGAAACAAGAATGGCAGTTGGTGATCCTCCCATGTTGCTGATGGATTAGGGGTTGGGGGTGTCGCAGGGCCTCAGCCTCCTCATATCTCCACTATATTTAGAATGGCAGGTCTATAGTGCAAACTCTTAATCTGCATTTCTTTCACATGATGTTCTTGAGATTGTGTAATGTATAAAAGAAGATTCACTAATGAACATTTAATGTTCTTTTACCATGTTGTGACGCTACTCATATGTATTTGCTCAATGTCAATGCAACCGATTTTGTAACAATGAAGCAATGTTTTAATAAAAATGTTATACTTTAAAAAAAAAAATGTTGCCATGTTCTTGACCATTCCTCTAGTCCAGGGGCGGAACTGCCAGAGACAACGGAGTCAGTTGCCGCTGGGCTCCAGCCCTAAAGGGGCTTCCTCCATTGCCCCCAGGTTGTTCCGTGCCCTTCCTACTAAATAGACAAAGGCGCTGCCAGCGGGGTCTCGCAGTTTGTACATTCCATGCCGTAACACCCTTCTTTCCACCTTTTTCAAAACCCAGCCCAGCAGCCTCGCCGCTGCCACCACCGCTAGCTGCAGCACTACCAGCGGTGCAGTGCCCCTGCTTCTTCTCACACCACAGATAGCGGGGCAGCACTGCAGCTGCCTGCCTGATTGCTCCGCCCCCTTCCGGCTCCCAAGCACCTCTGCTGCCCAGTGATCCAGGAGCCTGCTGCTAGGAAGAAGTGGCCGAGCTTCAACAAGCGAGTCTGGACACTGGCGGAGAAAGCCATGATAACCAGATAATGGGGAGTGGAGAGCCAGTTCCAAGGTAATACTTTATACAGCTGGTTGAGATCCTGGTCGGTGGATATGGATTCCAAGAAAACCCTGGAGGTGTTTCCTTTCAAGGAAGACACTCTCTTTGGAGAAGACCTCAATAAGATTGTAGCTGATCTGGCTACTGCTAAAACAGCTTGCCTCCCTAGTATGACTCCTACCACGCAGAAGGCTAAAAGTACTTTCCCTTGGCCCTTTCATCCTCCAGGTAAAGCGTACCCAAGGTCAGGCATACCCAAAGCAAGCTCATGCTTCCAGACCTGCCAAGCCCAGACTGAAGCAAGCCTGGGCTGCCCGTCAGCCTGCTTCCAAAACGGACAAACCTGCCGCATGACGGGGCGGGTCTCCCACTGGGGGATCCCAGGATGGGGGGCCCGACTTCTAGGTTTGGCATAGAAAGGTATAATTCTAAGCTAGAGAATTCTATTTGGAGCTCACCTTGTACTTTGTGAAGAAATAATTAGCATTGTGGCTGAGCAGATACATGTAGTGTGTGGCTGCAAACTGCATGGATCTGCTGCGTTGCAATGCTGATACTTTTTTTTTGCAAAGTACCAATAGCTTCATATAATGTTCACAATTTTTATGCAGGATCAAATAGCTCAATGGGTAGGGTGTTTGATTAGAATTCAACAGGTTATAGGTTTGAATCCTGGGTATGGTTGTTTGAGATGTGTTATTTAATAAAGCATGTTATTCTGACTGCCGGAATCCTATCACCTGGGATATCATACTAAATAAATGGAGTTGATCAATTTTTTTTAAACTAGGGACAATTTCCAGATACTTTTCTTTATAACTGAGATTGCGCCCTGGAACTTCACATCATTTAGTTATGTAACCACTGGTACATTACTTAGACCTGCAATTACATGTGCATGGTTGAATAGTAGTATTCAAGAATTGGTCGAATACCTTGTCATCCGATATAGATACCCTGGAGAGATGGGATACTCCTTACGTTGGATCGTATCAAGGACACTGCAGCATACTTACGTGAGACTGCAAGGGATATAGGACTCTTGAGTTCACGGGCCAATTTCATGGCAGTGTCGGATAGGAGGGCATTGTGGATTCACCAAGGGAATGCTGATGCTGACTCCAAGAAGAAAGGGAGTCTCTTCCCTATGAAGGTGAAGCCTTGTTTGGTGACGGCCTAGTTAATTTGATCTCGGCAGCTCCCGCAGGTAAGTCAACCTTCTTGCCCTATGTTCCCTCCCAACGGATGAAGACGCATCATTATCTGACGCAGTCATTTCGGCCCAATAGATATGCAAGAGGTTAAGATTCCCCTTTCTTTGCAGGTAGAGAAAGGAGAAGAGTGATGAGGTCTGCAGCCTCTTCAAGAACGCAGGAGCAGAGATCATCCTCTGCTTCTGCCAAATCATCTGCATGACGCTGGGGCTCTCTTGCAGGAGCCCGCACCAGTGGGGGCACGTCTAAAACTCTTCAGTCAGTTCTGAATTCGTTCGGACCTGGACTCTTGGGTTTTACAAATAGTGTCCCAAGGGTACAAACTGGGGTTTCAAGACGTTCCCCCTCACCGATTGTTCAAATCGGCCTTAGTCAGCAGGGAGAAGGTTTTTATTCAAGCCTCTTCGTGGTCCCGAAGCCGGACGGCTCAGTCAGACCAATCTTAAATCTGAAATCCCTTAATTTCTACCTAAAGAAATTCAATTTCAAGATGGAATCTCTCAGGGCAGTGATCTCCAGTCCGGAGGAAGGAGATTTCATGGTTTTGGTAGACATAAAGGATGCCTACTTACATGTTCCCATTTAGCCTCTGCATCAAGCTACCTGAGGTTTGCAATTCAGGATTGTCATTACCAATTTCAGACGTTGCCGTTTGGTCTGTCCACGGCTCCGAGGATTTTCACCAGGGTGATGGCGGAAATGATGGTTCTCTTTCGCAAGCAAGGAGTCACAATTATCCCGTACTTGGACGATCTCCTGATAAAGGAGAGATCCAGGGACCATTTGGTGCAAAACATTGCACTCTCCCTGACAGTTCTTCAACAACATGGTTGGCTCCTAAACTTGCCAAAATCGCAGTTGGTCCCAATGACGCGGTTGTTGTTTTTGGGAGTGATACTGGACACAGAAGAGGTTTTCTTCCAGTGGAAAGGCTATGGAGATCCAGAGTCTGGTCAAACAAATTCTGAAACCAGCAAGAGTGTTAATCCATCAATGCATTCGGTTGCTGGGGAAGACGGTTGCGGCCTACAAGGCCATTCAGTTTGGCAGGTTCCATGCCAGAGTGTTCCAGTGGGACCTGTTGGACAAGTGGTCCGGATCCCACCAACACATGCACCGGAGGATAATCCTGTCTTCCAAGACCATAATCTCACTCCAGTGGTGGCTGCACAGTTCTCACCTCCTAGAGGGATGATGGTTCAGGATCCAGGACTGGATCCTAGGGACCACGGATGCAATCCTCCGAGGCTGGGGAGCAGTCACACAGGGAGAAAACTTCCAAGGAAGATGGTCAAGTCAGGAAAGTTGTCTCCACAAAAATGTTCTGGAGTTAAGGGCCATTTAATAACTGCAGACACAGTACGCACTGGGACGGGTGCCCAGCATCCTCTACGGACTAAGAGAAAAGGATTTACCGGTAGGTATTAAAATCCTATTTTCTCTAACGTCCTAGAGGATGCTGGGGACTCCGTAAGGACCATGGGGATAGACGGGCTCCGCAGGAGACATGGGCACTTTAAGAAAGACTTTAGTTCTGGGTGTGCACTGGCTCCTCACTCTATGCCCCTCCTCCAGACCTCAGTTTGATACTGTGCCCAGTGGAGACTGGGTGCTTTTCAGGAGCTCTCCTGAGCTTTCTGACAGAAAGTATTTTGTTAGGTTTTTAATTTTCAGGGAGCACTGCTGGCAACAGACTCACTGCATCGAGGGACTGAGGGGAGAGAAGCAGCCCTTCTCTCTGAGTTGCAAGGTCCTGCTTCTTAGGCTACTGGACACCATTAGCTCCAGAGGGATTGGTACGCAGGATCTCACCCTCGCCGTCCGTCCCAGAGCCACGCCGCCGCCCCCCTCGCAGAGCCGGAAGATAGAAGCTGGGTGAGTATGAGAAGAAAAGAAGACTTCAGAGGCGGCAGAAGACTTCATGATCTTCACTGAGGTAACGCACAGCACTGCAGCTGTGCGCCATTGCTCCCATAAACCTCACATACTCCGGTCACTGTAAGGGTGCAGATCGCGGGGGGGGGGGGCGCCCTGGGAAGCAATATAAACCTCTTTTTGGCAAAAATATAACATATATACAGCTGGGCACTGTATATATGTATGAGCCCCCGCCAATTTTACAGTTTAAGCGGGACAGAAGCCCGCCGCCGAGGGGGTGGGGCTTCTCCCTCAGCACTCACCAGCGCCATTTTTTCTCCACAGCACCGCTGAGAGGAAGCTCCCCTGCTTATACCACGGTAGAAAAGAGGGTTGAAAAGAGATGGGGGGCACATAATTCGGCGCAAATTACATACAGCAGCGCTACTGGGCAAACATTAAGTTACTGTGTTTTTCCTGTGTTATATAGCGCTGGGGTGTGTGCTGGCATACTCTCTCTCTGTCTCTCCAAAGGGCCTTGTGGGGGAACTGTCTTCAGAAAGAGCATTCCCTGTGTGTGTGGTGTGTCGGTACGCGTGTGTCGACATGTCTGAGGAAGAAGGCTATATTAGAGAGGAGTGGGAGCAAATGAATGTGGTGTCTCCGCCGACACCTGACTGGATGGATATGTGGAATGTTTTAAATGCTAGTGTAAACTCATTGCACATAAGATTAGACAAGGCTGAAGCTTTGGGACAGTCAGGGTCTCAACCCATGCCTGATCCTATGTCGCAGGGACCGTCAGGGTCTCATAAGCGCACACTATTCCAGATTGTTGACACAGATACCGACATGGATTCTGACTCCAGTGTCGATTACGATGATGCAAAGTTACAGCCAAAATTAGCAAAATCCATTCGATATATGATTATGGCAATAAAAGATGTTTTGCACATCACAGAAGAACCCCCTGTCCCTGACAAGAGGGTACATATTTACAAGGGAAAGAAGCCTGAGGTAACCTTTCCCCCTTCACATGAGCTGAACGAGTTATGTGAAAAAGCTTGGGAATCTCCAGATAAAAGACTGCAGATTTACAAAAGGATTCTTATGGCGTATCCTTTCCCATCAACAAATAGGTTACGATTGGAATCCTCCCCTAGGATGGACAAAGCATTAACACGCTTATCCAAGAACGTAGCCCTCCCGTCCCAGGATACGGCTACCCTCAAAGATTTTGCTGACCGCAAACAGGAGATTTCCCTGAAGTCCATTTATACACATTCAGGTACTTTACTCAGACCGGCAATTGCGTCGGCCTGGTATGTGTAGTGCTGTAGCGGCATGGACGGATACCTTATCTGAGGGGATGGATACCCTAGATAAGGATACTATTTTATTGACCCTGGGGCATATAAGAGATGCTGTCCTATATATGAGAGATGCTCAAAGAGACAGTCTACTGGGTTCTTGAATAAACGCTATGTCGATTTCTGCCAGAAGAGTCCTATGGACACGGCAATGGACAGGTGATGCCGACTCAAAAATGCATATGGAGGTTTTACCTTACAGGGGTGAGGAATTGTTTGGGGAAGGTCTCTTGGACCTAGTCTCCACAGCTACAGCTGGGAAATCTAATTTTTTACCTTATGTTCCCTCACAGCATAAGAAAGCAACACATTATCAAATGCAGTCCTTTCGGTCACAAAGAAACAAGAAATTGCCCCTGCCTCAGTCACCCACTATCCCTGTCACCCCTGCCTCAGTCACCCACTATCCCTGTCACCCCTGCCTCAGTCACCCACTGTCACCCTATCACCCCTGCCTCAGTCACCCAGTATCCCTGTCATCCCTGCCTGAGTCACCAACCATCTCCCTGTCACCCCTGCCTCAGTCACCCATTATCTCTGTCACCCCTGACTCAGTCACCCACTACCTCCCAGTCACCCCTTCCTCAGTCAGCCACTATCCCTGTCACCCCTACCTCAGTCTCCCACTATCCCTGTCACCCCTGCCACACTCATCCACTATCTCCCTATCACCCCTGCCTCAGTCATTTATTATCCCTGTCACCCACTTTCTTCCCATACTTACCCAACCCCTTCCTATCACCCCTCCCTCAGTAACCCACTATCTCCCTGTCACCCCCTGCCTCAGTCACACACTATCGCTGTCACCCCTGCCTCAGTCACCCACTATCTCCCAGTAACCCCTGCCTCAGTCACTGACTATCTCCCAGTAACCCCTGCCTCAGTCACTGACTATCTCCCAGTCACCCCGGCCTCAGTCACCCACTATCTCCCACTCATACATGCTTCATCACCCACTATCTCCCAGTCATCCCTGCCTCAGTCACCTACTGACACCAGTGCAGACATTTCTGCTGCGGCCTCTTCACTCTCCAGCGTGAACGTCCTGACGACTGAGGAAATCCGCTTCCCAGTTGAGGACTCCGGGAATGAACACTGCCGATATTGCTGGCAGATGACGTTCTACCCAACTGAGGATTTTTGATACTTCCAGCTTTGCCATGCAGTTTCGAGTGCTGCCTTGATGATTTGTGTACACTACAGTGGTGGCGTTGTCCGATTGTACTTGAACAGACCTGTTCTGTACTAGAGGCAGGGCCAGTGTCAATGCATTGAACACTGCCCAATTTCCAGAATGTTTATCGGGAGGAGAGATTCCTCCCTGGTCCACCGACCCTGGAGAAAGTGTTGCTCCAACACCGCGCCCCAGCCCAGCAGACTGGCATCCATTGTCAGGAGGACACAGTTGGAGATCCAGAAGGGACGGCCCCTGCTCAACTGTTGGTCCTGTAGCCACCAGCTCTGTGACAGACGAACCTCCGGAGTCAAAGAGATCATTTGAGACCTTATCCGATGAGGCAGGCCGTCCCACTTGGAAAGGATTAACCTCTGCAGAGGGCGGTAATGAAATTGATTGTGCTCTACCATATTGAAAGCCGACACCATGAGGCCTAGTACTTGCATCTCCATGTGTATCAACACTCTTGGGCTAGAGAGGAAGTATCTGATACTTTCCTGAATTTACAGGACTTTCTCTGGAGACAGAAACAATCGTTGGCTGTGTGTGTCCAGCAGTGCCCCCAGTTGCACCATGCTCCGAGCAGGGACCAGCGAGGACTTTTTTTCATTTGATGAGCCACCCGTGGACTTGTAGGAATTGGACCGCCAGTTTCAGATAACTGTGGAGAACCTCTTGGGAGTTCACCAGGATCAGCAAGTCGTCCAGATTTGGCAGGATCCTGATTCTCTGATGGTGAAGGGTCATCATCACGGCCATACCTTGGTGAATATCCGAGGTGCCGTGGCCAAACCGGAAGGCAGGGCCTGAAATCCAAAAACTAACCAGGCACAACACTGCTTAGCTTCCAACATCAGATGAGATTGGACATATCCAGTGTGATGCGGCTGTAGATGATTTTTGCTGTTTCTAACTTCTAACTACTGGTACATAAATGAATAAGTTTCAAAATAGAATGCATCAAGAGAACGGTGTTGGTAGTATAAAACTTCCTACAGCACCTGGTATTCCCAGGTGGTCTCACATCCAAGAACAAACCAGGCCTAAGATCAAGTGATATTGGGCATATACAGTGTGGTGTGGCTGTAGATAAGCTTAGATTCTGTTAGAGTTCTTCTACGTCTAACTACTCGTACATAAATGAATAAGGGGACAATTTCTTAAACCTGGTGAAATGATCATTTGCATCGTGATAAAGTACCAGCCAATCAGCTCCTAATTGCCATGTCACAGGCTGGGTTTGAAAAATGACAGTTAGGAGCTGACTGGCTGGTACTTTATCACTTTGCACTTTATCAGTTCACCAGGCTTAATAGATCTGCCCCAATGTTTCAAAATGGAATGCATCAAGAGAACGGTGTTGGTATTGTAAAAATACACACAGCTCCTGGTATTTCCTGGTGGTCTCCCATCCAAGTACTAAAACCAGGACCAACACTGCTCAGCTTCCATGATCAGGAGAGATTGGGCAAATCCAGTGTGTTGTGGCTGTAGATGAGCTGGTGTAAAAATTAAATGTAACAAGAAAAGGGTGTTGGTAGTTTAAGAACACCTAAAGAATCTGATACTACCAAGCAGTCTCCCATCCATGTATTAACAAAGTCCAATACTGCTTTGCTTCCAAGATCAAATGAGATTGGGCATATCCAGTGTGGTGTGGCTTTAGATAAGCTTTGTGGTTTCTGTTAGAGCTCTTCTACTTCTAACTACTGGTACATTAATGAATATGTTTCAAAATGGAATGCATCAAGAGAACAGTGTTGGTAGTGTAAAACTACATACAGTGCCTGGTTTTCCCAGGTGGTCTCTCATCCAGGTACTAACCAGGGCCAACACTGCTTAGCTTCCAAGATCAGATGACATTGGACATATCTAGTGTGATGCAGCTACAGATGTATACTCATACATCGTTGCTCATAGCACACTATTTAGGGTCCTGTGTCGCGAGTTGGAAATAACGTTATGGCGTGCATTGTGTCCCATGCCATGTAATACACAGTTTAACCGCTGGGTGGCGAATGCTCCATGTTAAGTCTACAATGCAGAATACAATGCTGTGGCAGTAGGCAGTGATCTGTGAGAGTCTGGCCAATCACATTCTTCCCTTTATAAAAAATCCCTTTCCACAAAATGCAATGCCACGCTGCCCATGCTGCCACCCTCTTCACTCAATTCATTTTGTTGTTACGTTGTGTACAAAATCCCGGATAGCATTAGCATAAAGAGCATTAATATTTTGGACAGTCTTTCCGGTTCTGTTGCTTCAAATGGCCAGAAATATTTATTGCACACTGCCACTGGATCCCTATCTCATCAATATGACTCCCAGATGGTCTCCATTGCTTTTCCGACACTTGGCGGATTCAATCAGTTTTTTTTTTAAAAGCAATCGGATAAAACACATCATATAAACACCTGGAGGGCAGTTCTGTAGCATGGTTTGCTGTGGCCTAAAGAGTACAGTGTATGCCTGCAATGCATGCTGATAATGACAATAATTATCTTAAAACATAAAGCTATACACTATTACCGTGGAGCCGCTATGGCCGCTAGACTTATTACACACACTACGGACTAAGTACGCTATTTGCGTACTGAGTACCGTATGGGTACGCACTTAGCGTAACAGATGCTACACCGTGGGCGCGACGCACGAGCGGCTCGTACGCTCACGTTCTCACGCTTTGTACCTAGCACGCTATTGGCGTACCGTATTGATATGCTAATAGCGTATGAGACGATGTGCCGCGGACGTGAAACACGAGTGGCACGGACGCTCACAGAATGATATACAGTAAACCTTGTTAAATAAAACACAGTAAGAATATGCTTATACTCTAAACCTTAGTAGTCAAATAATGTAACGATGTAACGCTTAAAAACTAGAGATGTGCACTTGAAATTTTTCGGGTTTTGTGTTTTGGTTTTGGGTTCGGTTCCGCGGCCGTGTTTTGGGTTCGACCGCGTTTTGGCAAAACCTCACCGAATTTTTTTTGTCGGATTCGGGTGTGTTTTGGATTCGGGTGTTTTTTTCAAAAAACACTAAAAAACAGCTTAAATCATAGAATTTGGGGGTCATTTTGATCCCAAAGTATTATTAACCTCAAAAACCATAATTTCCACTCATTTTCAGTCTATTCTGAATACCTCACACCTCACAATATTATTTTTAGTCCTAAAATTTGCACCGAGGTCGCTGGATGACTAAGCTAAGCGACCCTAGTGGCCGACACAAACACCTGGCCCATCTAGGAGTGGCACTGCAGTGTCACGCAGGATGTCCCTTCCAAAAAACCCTCCCCAAACAGCACATGACGCAAAGAAAAAAAGAGGCGCAATGAGGTAGCTGTGTGAGTAAGATAAGCGACCCTAGTGGCCGACACAAACACCTGGCCCATCTAGGAGTGGCACTGCAGTGTCACGCAGGATGGCCCTTCCAAAAAACCCTCCCCAAACAGCACATGACGCAAAGAAAAAAAGAGGCGCAATGAGGTAGCTGTGTGAGTAAGATAAGCGACCCTAGTGGCCGACACAAACACCGGGCCCATCTAGGAGTGGCACTGCAGTGTCACGCAGGATGTCCCTTCCAAAAAACCCTCCCCAAACAGCACATGACGCAAAGAAAAAAAGAGGCGCAATGAGGTAGCTGTGTGAGTAAGATAAGCGACCCTAGTGGCCGACACAAACACCTGGCCCATCTAGGAGTGGCACTGCAGTGTCACGCAGGATGGCCCTTCCAAAAAACCCTCCCCAAACAGCACATGACGCAAAGAAAAGAAGAGGCGCAATGAGGTAGCTGTGTGAGTAATATAAGCGACCCTAGTGGCCGACACAAACACCGGGCCCATCTAGGAGTGGCACTGCAGTGTCACGCAGGATGGCCCTTCCAAAAAACCCTCCCCAAACAGCACATGACGCAAAGAAAAAAAGAGGCGCAATGAGGTAGCTGTGTGAGTAAGATAAGCGACCCTAGTGGCCGACACAAACACCGGGCCCATCTAGGAGTGGCACTGCAGTGTCACGCAGGATGGCCCTTCCAAAAAATACTCCCCAAACAGCACATGACGCAAAGAAAAATTAAAGAAAAAAGAGGTGCAAGATGGAATTGTCCTTGGGCCCTCCCACCCACCCTTATGTTGTATAAACAGGACATGCACACTTTAACCAACCCATCATTTCAGTGACAGGGTCTGCCACACGACTGTGACTGAAATGACGGGTTGGTTTGGACCCCCACCTAAAAAGAAGCAATTAATCTCTCCTTGCACAAACTGGCTCTACAGAGGCAAGATGTCCACCTCATCATCATCCTCCGATATATCACCGTGTACATCCCCCTCCTCACAGATTATCAATTCGTCCCCACTGGAATCCACCATCTCAGCTCCCTGTGTACTTTGTGGAGGCAATTGCTGCTGGTCAATGTCTCCACGGAGGAATTGATTATAATTCATTTTAATGAACATCATCTTCTCCACATTTTCTGGATGTAACCTCGTACGCCGATTGCTGACAAGGTGAGCGACGGCACTAAACACTCTTTCGGAGTACACACTTGTGGGAGGGCAACTTAGGTAGAATAAAGCCAGTTTGTGCAAGGGCCTCCAAATTGCCTCTTTTTCCTGCCAGTATAAGTACGGACTGTGTGACGTGCCTACTTGGATGCGGTCACTCATATAATCCTCCACCATTCTTTCAATGGTGAGAGAATCATATGCAGTGACAGTAGACGACATGTCCGTAATCGTTGTCAGGTCCTTCAGTCCGGACCAGATGTCAGCATCAGCAGTCGCTCCAGACTGCCCTGCATCACCGCCAGCGGGTGGGCTCGGAATTCTGAGCCTTTTCCTCGCACCCCCAGTTGCGGGAGAATGTGAAGGAGGAGATGTTGACAGGTCGCGTTCCGCTTGACTTGACAATTTTCTCACCAGCAGGTCTTTGAACCCCAGCAGACTTGTGTCTGCCGGAAAGAGAGATCCAAGGTAGGCTTTAAATCTAGGATCGAGCATGGTGGCCAAAATGTAGTGCTCTGATTTCAACAGATTGACCACCCGTGAATCCTTGTTAAGCGAATTAAGGGCTCCATCCACAAGTCCCACATGCCTAGCGGAATCGCTCTGTGTTAGCTCCTCCTTCAATGTCTCCAGCTTCTTCTGCAAAAGCCTGATGAGGGGAATGACCTGACTCAGGCTGGCAGTGTCTGAACTGACTTCACGTGTGGCAAGTTCAAAGGGCATCAGAACCTTGCACAATGTTGAAATCATTCTCCACTGCGCTTGAGACAGGTGCATTCCACCTCCTATATCGTGCTGAATTGTATAGGCTTGAATGGCCTTTTGCTGCTCCTCCAACCTCTGAAGCATATAGAGGGTTGAATTCCACCTCGTTACCACTTCTTGCTTCAGATGATGGCAGGGCAGGTTCAGTTGTTTTTGGTGGTGCTCCAGTCTTCTGTACGTGGTGCCTGTACGCCGAAAGTGTCCCGCAATTCTCCTGGCCACCGACAGCATCTCTTGCACACCCCTGTCGTTTTTAAAAAAATTCTGCACCACCAAATTCAAGGTATGTGCAAAACATGGGACGTGCTGGAATTTGCCCATATTTAATGCACACACAATATTGCTGGCGTTGTCCGATGCCACAAATCCACAGGAGAGTCCAATTGGGGTAAGCCATTCCGCGATGATCTTCCTCAGTTGCCGTAAGAGGTTTTCAGCTGTGTGCGTATTCTGGAAAGCGGTGATACAAAGCGTAGCCTGCCTAGGAAAGAGTTGGCGTTTGCGAGATGCTGCTACTGGTGCCGCCGCTGCTGTTCTTGCGGCGGGAGTCCATACATCTACCCAGTGGGCTGTCATAGTCATATAGTCCTGACCCTGCCCTGCTCCACTTGTCCACATGTCCGTGGTTAAGTGGACATTGGGTACAACTGCATTTTTTAGGACACTGGTGAGTCTTTTTCTGACGTCCGTGTACATTCTCGGTATCGCCTGCCTAGAGAAGTGGAACCTAGATGGTATTTGGTAACGGGGGCACACTGCCTCAATAAATTGTCTAGTTCCCTGTGAACTAACGGCGGATACCGGACGCACGTCTAACACCAACATAGTTGTCAAGGCCTCAGTTATCCGCTTTGCACAGGATGACTGCTGTGATATTTCATCTTCCTCGCAAAGGACTGTTGGACAGTCAATTGCTTACTGGAAGTAGTACAAGTGGGCTTACGACTTCCTCTCTGGGATGACGATCGACTCCCAGCAGCAACAACAGCAGTGCCAGCAGCAGTAGGCATTATACTCAAGGATGCATCGGAGGAATCCCAGGCAGGAGAGGACTCGTCAGAATTGCCAGTGACATGGCCTGCAGGACTATTGGCATTCCTGGGTAAGGAGGAAATTGACACTGAGGGAGTTGGTGGGGTGGTTTGCGTGAGCTTGGTTACAAGAGGAAGGGATTTACTGGTCAGTGGACTGCTTCCGCTGTCACCCAAAGTTTTTGAACTTGTCACTGACTTATTATGAATGCGCTGCAGGTGACGTATAAGGGAGGATGTTCCGAGGTGGTTAACGTCCTTACCCCTACTTATTACAGCTTGACAAAGGCAACACACGGCTTGACACCTGTTGTCCGCATTTCTGTTGAAATACTTCCACACCGAAGAGCTGATTTTTTTGGTATTTTCACCAGGCATGTCAATGGCCATATTCCTCCCACGGACAACAGGTGTCTCCCCGGGTGCCTGACTTAAACAAACCACCTCACCATCAGAATCCTCCTGGTCAATTTCCTCCCCAGCGCCAGCAACACCCATATCCTCCTCATCCTGGTGTACTTCAACACTGACATCTTCAATCTGACTATCAGGAACTGGACTGCGGGTGCTCCTTCCAGCACTTGCAGGGGGCGTGCAAATGGTGGAAGGCGCATGCTCTTCACGTCCAGTGTTGGGAAGGTCAGGCATCGCAACCAACACAATTGGACTCTCCTTGTGGATTTGGGATTTCGAAGAACGCACAGTTCTTTGCGGTGCTTTTGCCAGCTTGAGTCTTTTCATTTTTCTAGCGAGAGGCTGAGTGCTTCCATCCTCATGTGAAGCTGAACCACTAGCCATGAACATAGGCCAGGGCCTCAGCCGTTCCTTGCCACTCCGTGTGGTAAATGGCATATTGGCAAGTTTACGCTTCTCCTCCGACAATTTTATTTTAGATTTTGGAGTCCTTTTTTTACTGATATTTGGTGTTTTGGATTTTACATGCTCTGTACTATGACATTGGGCATCGGCCTTGGCAGACGACGTTGCTGGCATTTCATCGTCTCGGCCATGACTAGTGGCAGCAGCTTCAGCACGAGGTGGAAGTGGATCTTGATCTTTCCCTAATTTTGGAACCTCAACATTTTTGTTCTCCATATTTTAATAGGCACAACTAAAAGGCACCTCAGGTAAACAATGGAGATGGATGGATACTAGTATACTTATGGATGGACTGCCGAGTGCCGACACAGAGGTAGCTACAGCCGTGGACTACCATACTGTGTCTGCTGCTAATATAGACTGGATGATAATGAGATGAAATCAATATATATGTATATATAATATCACTAGTACTGCAGCCGGACAGGTATATATTATATATTTATTATGTAATGACTGATGACGGACCTGCTGGACACTGTCAGCTCAGCAGCACCGCAGACTGCTACAGTAAGCTACTATAGTAGTATGTATAAAGAAGAAAGAAAAAAAAAACAACCACGGGTAGGTGGTATACAATTATGGATGGACTGCCGAGTGCCGACACAGAGGTAGCTACAGCCGTGGACTACCGTACTGTGTCTGCTGCTAATATAGACTGGATGATAATGAGATGAAATCAATATATATGTATATATAATATCACTAGTACTGCAGCCGGACAGGTATATATTATATATTTATTATGTAATGACTGATGACGGACCTGCTGGACACTGTCAGCTCAGCAGCACCGCAGACTGCTACAGTAAGCTACTATAGTAGTATGTATAAAGAAGAAAGAAAAAAAAAACAACCACAGGTAGGTGGTATACAATTATGGATGGACTGCCGAGTGCCGACACAGAGGTAGCTACAGCCGTGGACTAACGTACTGTGTCTGCTGATAATATAGACTGGATGATAATGAGATGAAATCAATATATATGTATATATAATATCACTAGTACTGCAGCCGGACAGGTATATATTATATATTTATTATGTAATGACTGATGACGGACCTGCTGGACACTGTCAGCTCAGCAGCACCGCAGACTGCTACAGTAAGCTACTATAGTAGTATGTATAAAGTAGAAAAAAAAAAAAAAAACACGGGTAGGTGCTAGGTGGTATACAATATTATATATATATTATATACAATTATATATATATATATAATATATATTAAACTCATAAACTGGTGGTGATTATTAAACTGGTGGTCAGGTCACTGGTCACACTATCAGCAACTTGCAAGTAGTACTCCTGAGTCCTAAGCAGACAATCACAATATATATTATACTGGTGGTCAGTGTGGTCACAAACAATGGCAGTGTGGCTGGCACTCTGGCAGCAAAAGTGTGCACTGTACGTTATATGTACTCCTGAGTCCTGAGTCCTGCTCTCAGACTCTAACTGCTCCCCACTGTCAGTGTCTCCCCCACAAGTCAGATAATACAGTCACACTATCTCTCTCTATCACTTCAGCAAGTACTAGTAGTAGTAGTACTCCTCCTAATGCTCCCCAAATTACTACTGTGTCTCTCTCTCTTCTCGAATCTCTATAAACGGAGAGGACGCCAGCCACGTCCTCTCCCTATGAATCTCAATGCACGTGTGAAAAATGGCGGCGACGCGCGGCTCCTTATATAGAATCCGAGTCTCGCGATAGAATCCGAGCCTCGCGAGAATCCGACAGCGTGATGATGACGTTCGGGCGCGCTCGGGTTAACCGAGCAAGGCGGGAAGATCCGAGTCGCTCGGACCCGTGTAAAAAAAACTGAAGTTCGGGCGGGTTCGGATTCCGAGGAACCGAACCCGCTCATCTCTATTAAAAACCTTAACAATGCTTATGCTGTTATAGCGATTGAGACGCTAAAAAAGCCCTTTGCAGAAAAGTGAAAACACAACACCGGTTTATATTTGAAACCACAGGGCTCTAAGGCCTCCGTGGACTGAGTCTAATAAAAGGTTAAACAGTACAAGTCATACACTACAAACTAACACATAAATCTAATAGAATAACAGAGAATAATGGTGGCTACAGAGAACATACATATGTGAGGATGTTTCGCAAGCGCGACCTGAATACAGTCCTCAGCTATTCAGGTAGAAAGCCTTCAGAGTCATGTGTCTGGTCAGGCAACAGTGGTCTTTATATACACAACATACATTCACAATACAATGGTCACTATAATCTCATTGTTCATTGGACACAGGGATGTGTCTCTCCATAACAAGAAAGGTCATAGGTGGATTTGAACAGGTGGGCTGTGTCTTTCCCCAACTGCACTTGTGGGTGTATCCTCTGGATTCCCGCCGCATGTGTAATTTATAGCAAATATAGTTAATGTTCATAATCTACTTCTGTACATAACTATACGCAGGAGCGAGCGATCCTTTCCTAACTAACACCGAAATGTTACCCTCAAAATACCCTACAGCTGGAGCTGTTACAGTGCCCAGCTGCTGCAAGAAATCAGCTTGAATGCTTCAGGGGCTGGGGCATAGCCAACATGAGCCCCACACCGAAGGAGGGTGGAGGTGATTAATGCGAACTAGGGGTCATCCAAGCGCCGCAAAAGGCCGCCATGCCAAGCACGCCCCTTGTCTCTTTTCATATGCAGACGAGGGTTGAAGCCAACTTTGACACACTGCTTGGATGACATCACCATATGCAAATCCATCTGCTGCAGGCCTTCCCCCAGGAATGCTTGCACTAGTTGTTGCATTTGGTTTGTTGTGTGGGGGTGCTTCAGTATTAGGCAGCCTTCTGCCCTCCCATGTTCATCTGAAAATATGTGTTCTCCCTGCAGTTTTTGTCCCCAGATGAGAGTTCCCTTGTGCTGCCTCAGTTGAATCTCCTTTACTTGACAGAGATGTGCCTGAGCAGCGGCCCTCCCCAGCCCTATCCCAAATCATACTTATTTTGCATAGGAGATACCATGGTCATGAAGATTGTTCTCCCAGGGAGAGGTTCATTCATTGCATTCTGGGTATGCTGACCCCTGTGATTTCCCCAAATGTGGGAAACTCGACTGCATTATTTGTGGTAGTGGGGGACTGTGTTTGTTCTTTCCTCTGGTCAGCTCTGGTAAAAGTCAGATTTCTTTGTCTCAGATCTTCCTCTAGCCTTGTTCTTCTTTCGAGAGTTCCCTTGTGCTGCCTCAGTTGGATCTCCTTCACTTGACAGGGGGGTGCCCGAGCAGTGACCCTCCCCAGCTCTAGCCCAACTCCTACTTACCTGCCAGTTGAGATATTATGATCATGAAGGTGCTTCTCCCAGGGCAAGGCTCACCCATTGCACTCTGGGTGTGCTGCTCCTGCGATTTCCCCAAATGTGGGAAACTTGACTGCATAATTTGTGTTTCCCCTGGTCGGCTCTCATATAATTCAGATCTCTTTGTCTCAGGTCTCTCTCCAGCCTAGTTTGCTGTCTGTTTCCACTTCTTTTTTATTGAGCCCATCCCTTCTATATCCTTGTGCACTATCCTGACTTCTCCTCCCGTCTTCTTACTTTGTGCCTTACAATGCACAATGCAAACTACAGGTAGTGCTGCATGGGCCACACCCTTTTACTTGCCTTACAGAGCAGCTCTGGAGCTGTTACAGTGCCCAGCTGCTGCAAGAAATCAGCTTGAATGCTTCAGGGGATGGGAAATAGCCCCACACCGAAGGAGGGTGGAGGTGTTTAATGCGAACTAGGGGTCATCCAAGCGCCGCAAAAGGCCGCCATACCCTGCACGCCCCTTTTCTCTTTACATATGCAGACGAGGGTTGAAGCCAACTTCGACTCACTGCTTGGATGACATCACCATATGCAAATCCATCTGCTGCAGGCCTTCCCCCAGGAATGCTTGCACTAGTTGTTGCATTTGGTTTGTTGTTTGGGGGTGCTTCAGTATTAGGCAGCCTTCTGCCCTCCCATGTTCATCTGAAAATATGTGTTCTCCCTGCAGTTGTTGTCCCCAGATGAGAGTTCCCTTGTGCTGCCTCAGTTGAATCTCCTTACTTGACAGAGATGTGCCTGAGCATCGGCCCTCCCCAGTCCTATCCCAAATCATACTAATTTTGCATAGGAGATACCATGGTCATGAAGATTGTTCTCCCAGGGTGAGGTTCATTCATTGCATTGTGGGTATGTTGACCCCTATGATTTCCCCAAATGTGGGAAACTCGACTGCATTATTTGTGGTAGTGGGGGACTGTGTTTGTTCTTTCCTCTGGTCAGCTCTGGTAAAAGTCAGATTTCTTTGTCTCAGATCTTCCTCTAGCCTTGTTCTTCTTTCGAGAGTTTCCTTGTGCTGCCTCAGTTGGATCTCCTTCACTTGACAGGGGGGTGCCCGAGCAGTGACCCTCCCCAGCTCTAGCCCAACTCCTACTTACCTGCCAGTTGAGATACTATGATCATGAAGGTGCTTCTCCCAGGGCAAGGCTCACCCATTGCACTCTGGGTGTGCTGCTCCTGCGATTTCCCCAAATGTGGGAAACTTGACTGCATAATTTGTGTTTCCCCTGGTCGGCTCTCATATAATTCAGATCTCTTTGTCTCAGGTCTCTCTCCAGCCTAGTTTGCTGTCTGTTTCCACTTCTTTTTTATTGCGCCCCTCCCTTCTATATCCTTGTGCAATATCCTGACTTCTCCTCCCGTCTGCTTACTTTGTGCCTTACAATGCACAATGCAAACTACAGGTAGTGCTGCATGGGCCACACCCTTTTACTTGCTTTACAGAGCAGCTCTGGAGCTGTTACAGTGCCCAGCTGCTGCAAGAAATCAGCTTGAATGCTTCAGGGGATGGGAAATAGCCCCACACCGAAGGAGGGTGGAGGTGTTTAATGCGAACTAGGGGTCATCCAAGCGCCGCAAAAGGCCGCCATGCCCTGCACGCCCCTTTTCTCTTTACATATGCAGACGAGGGTTGAAGCCAACTTCGACTCACTGCTTGGATGACATCACCATATGCAAATCCATCTGCTGCAGGCCTTCCCCCAGGAATGCTTGCACTAGTTGTTGCATTTGGTTTGTTGTTTGGGGGTGCTTCAGTATTAGGCAGCCTTCTGCCCTCCCATGTTCATCTGAAAATATGTGTTCTCCCTGCAGTTGTTGTCCCCAGATGAGAGTTCCCTTGTGCTGCCTCAGTTGAATCTCCTTACTTGACAGAGATGTGCCTGAGCATCGGCCCTCCCCAGTCCTATCCCAAATCATACTAATTTTGCATAGGAGATACCATGGTCATGAAGATTGTTCTCCCAGGGTGAGGTTCATTCATTGCATTCTGGGTATGCTGACCCCTATGATTTCCCCAAATGTGGGAAACTCGACTGCATTATTTGTGGTAGTGGGGGACTGTGTTTGTTCTTTCCTCTGGTCAGCTCTGGTAAAAGTCAGATTTCTTTGTCTCAGATCTTCCTCTAGCCTTGTTCTTCTTTCGAGAGTTCCCTTGTGCTGCCTCAGTTGGATCTCCTTCACTTGACAGGGGGGTGCCCGAGCAGTGACCCTCCCCAGCTCTAGCCCAACTCCTACTTACCTGCCAGTTGAGATACTATGATCATGAAGGTGCGTCTCCCAGGGCAAGGCTCACCCATTGCATTCTGGGTGTGCTGCTCCTGCGATTTCCCCAAATGTGGGAAACTTGACTGCATAATTTGTGTTTCCCCTGGTCGGCTCTCATATAATTCAGATCTCTTTGTCTCAGGTCTCTCTCCAGCCTAGTTTGCTGTCTGTTTCCACTTTTTTTTTATTGAGCCCATCCCTTCTATATCCTTGTGCACTATCCTGACTTCTCCTCCCGTCTTCTTACTTTGTGCCTTACAATGCACAATGCAAACTACAGGTAGTGCTGCATGGGCCACACCCTTTTACTTGCCTTACAGAGCAGCTCTGGAGCTGTTACAGTGCCCAGCTGCTGCAAGAAATCAGCTTGAATGCTTCAGGGGATGGGAAATAGCCCCACACCGAAGGAGGGTGGAGGTGTTTAATGCGAACTAGGGGTCATCCAAGCGCCGCAAAAGGCCGCCATGCCCTGCACGCCCCTTTTCTCTTTACATATGCAGACGAGGGTTGAAGCCAACTTCGACTCACTGCTTGGATGACATCACCATATGCAAATCCATCTGCTGCAGGCCTTCCCCCAGGAATGCTTGCACTAGTTGTTGCATTTGGTTTGTTGTTTGGGGGTGCTTCAGTATTAGGCAGCCTTCTGCCCTCCCATGTTCATCTGAAAATATGTGTTCTCCCTGCAGTTGTTGTCCCCAGATGAGAGTTCCCTTGTGCTGCCTCAGTTGAATCTCCTTACTTGACAGAGATGTGCCTGAGCTGCGGCCCTCCCCAGCCCTATCCCAAATCATACTAATTTTGCATAGGAGATACCATGGTCATGAAGATTGTTCTCCCAGGGTGAGGTTCATTCATTGCATTCTGGGTATGCTGACCCCTATGATTTCCCCAAATGTGGGAAACTCGACTGCATTATTTGTGGTAGTGGGGGACTGTGTTTGTTCTTTCCTCTGGTCAGCTCTGGTAAAAGTCAGATTTCTTTGTCTCAGATCTTCCTCTAGCCTTGTTCTTCTTTCGAGAGTTTCCTTGTGCTGCCTCAGTTGGATCTCCTTCACTTGACAGGGGGGTGCCCGAGCAGTGACCCTCCCCAGCTCTAGCCCAACTCCTACTTACCTGCCAGTTGAGATACTATGATCAGGAAGGTGCTTCTCCCAGGGCAAGGCTCACCCATTGCACTCTGGGTGTGCTGCTCCTGCGATTTCCCCAAATGTGGGACACTTGACTGCATAATTTGTGTTTCCCCTGGTCGGCTCTCATATAATTCAGATCTCTTTGTCTCAGGTCTCTCTCCAGCCTAGTTTGCTGTCTGTTTCCACTTCTTTTTTATTGAGCCCCTCCCTTCTATATCCTTGTGCACTATCCTGACTTCTCCTCCCGTCTGCTTACTTTGTGCCTTACAATGCACAATGCAAACTACAGGTAGTGCTGCATGGGCCACACCCTTTTACTTGCCTTACAGAGCAGCTCTGGAGCTGTTACAGTGCCCAGCTGCTGCAAGAAATCAGCTTGAATGCTTCAGGGGATGGGAAATAGCCCCACACCGAAGGAGGGTGGAGGTGTTTAATGCGAACTAGGGGTCATCCAAGCGCCGCAAAAGGCCGCCATGCCCTGCACGCCCCTTTTCTCTTTACATATGCAGACGAGGGTTGAATCCAACTTCGACTCACTGCTTGGATGACATCACCATATGCAAATCCATCTGCTGCAGGCCTTCCCCCAGGAATGCTTGCACTAGTTGTTGCATTTGGTTTGTTGTTTGGGGGTGCTTCAGTATTAGGCAGCCTTCTGCCCTCCCATGTTCATCTGAAAATATGTGTTCTCCCTGCAGTTGTTGTCCCCAGATGAGAGTTCCCTTGTGCTGCCTCAGTTGAATCTCCTTACTTGACAGAGATGTGCCTGAGCATCGGCCCTCCCCAGTCCTATCCCAAATCATACTAATTTTGCATAGGAGATACCATGGTCATGAAGATTGTTCTCCCAGGGTGAGGTTCATTCATTGCATTCTGGGTATGCTGACCCCTATGATTTCCCCAAATGTGGGAAACTCGACTGCATTATTTGTGGTAGTGGGGGACTGTGTTTGTTCTTTCCTCTGGTCAGCTCTGGTAAAAGTCAGATTTCTTTGTCTCAGATCTTCCTCTAGCCTTGTTCTTCTTTCGAGAGTTTCCTTGTGCTGCCTCAGTTGGATCTCCTTCACTTGACAGGGGGGTGCCCGAGCAGTGACCCTCCCCAGCTCTAGCCCAACTCCTACTTACCTGCCAGTTGAGATACTATGATCATGAAGGTGCTTCTCCCAGGGCAAGGCTCACCCATTGCACTCTGGGTGTGCTGCTCCTGCGATTTCCCCAAATGTGGGAAACTTGACTGCATAATTTGTGTTTCCCCTGGTCGGCTCTCATATAATTCAGATCTCTTTGTCTCAGGTCTCTCTCCAGCCTAGTTTGCTGTCTGTTTCCACTTCTTTTTTATTGAGCCCCTCCCTTCTATATCCTTGTGCACTATCCTGACTTCTCCTCCCGTCTGCTTACTTTGTGCCTTACAATGCACAATGCAAACTACAGGTAGTGCTGCATGGGCCACACCCTTTTACTTGCCTTACAGAGCAGCTCTGGAGCTGTTTTAGTGCCCAGCTGCTGCAAGAAATCAGCTTGAATGCTTCAGGGGATGGGAAATAACCCCACACCGAAGGAGGGTGGAGGTGTTTAATGCGAACTAGGGGTCATCCAAGCGCCGTAAAAGGCCGCCATGCCCTGCACGCCCCTTTTCTCTTTACATATGCAGACGAGGGTTGAAGCCAACTTCGACTCACTGCTTGGATGACATCACCATATGCAAATCCATCTGCTGCAGGCCTTCCCCCAGGAATGCTTGCACTAGTTGTTGCATTTGGTTTGTTGTTTGGGGGTGCTTCAGTATTAGGCAGCCTTCTGCCCTCCCATGTTCATCTGAAAATATGTGTTCTCCCTGCAGTTGTTGTCCCCAGATGAGAGTTCCCTTGTGCTGCCTCAGTTGAATCTCCTTACTTGACAGAGATGTGCCTGAGCATCGGCCCTCCCCAGTCCTATCCCAAATCATACTAATTTTGCATAGGAGATACCATGGTCATGAAGATTGTTCTCCCAGGGTGAGGTTCATTCATTGCATTCTGGGTATGCTGACCCCTATGATTTCCCCAAATGTGGGAAACTCGACTGCATTATTTGTGGTAGTGGGGGACTGTGTTTGTTCTTTCCTCTGGTCAGCTCTGGTAAAAGTCAGATTTCTTTGTCTCAGATCTTCCTCTAGCCTTGTTCTTCTTTCGAGAGTTCCCTTGTGCTGCCTCAGTTGGATCTCCTTCACTTGACAGGGGGGTGCCCGAGCAGTGACCCTCCCCAGCTCTAGCCCAACTCCTACTTACCTGCCAGTTGAGATACTATGATCATGAAGGTGCGTCTCCCAGGGCAAGGCTCACCCATTGCACTCTGGGTGTGCTGCTCCTGCGATTTCCCCAAATGTGGGAAACTTGACTGCATAATTTGTGTTTCCCCTGGTCGGCTCTCATATAATTCAGATCTCTTTGTCTCAGGTCTCTCTCCAGCCTAGTTTGCTGTCTGTTTCCACTTCTTTTTTATTGAGCCCATCCCTTCTATATCCTTGTGCACTATCCTGACTTCTCCTCCCGTCTTCTTACTTTGTGCCTTACAATGCACAATGCAAACTACAGGTAGTGCTGCATGGGCCACACCCTTTTACTTGCCTTACAGAGCAGCTCTGGAGCTGTTTTAGTGCCCAGCTGCTGCAAGAAATCAGCTTGAATGCTTCAGGGAATGGGAAATAGCCCCACACCGAAGGAGGGTGGAGGTGTTTAATGCGAACTAGGGGTCATCCAAGCGCCGCAAAAGGCCGCCATGCCCTGCACGCCCCTTTTCTCTTTACATATGTAGACGAGGGTTGAAGCCAACTTCGACTCACTGCTTGGATGACATCACCATATGCAAATCCATCTGCTGCAGGCCTTCCCCCAGGAATGCTTGCACTAGTTGTTGCATTTGGTTTGTTGTTTGGGGGTGCTTCAGTATTAGGCAGCCTTCTGCCCTCCCATGTTCATCTGAAAATATGTGTTCTCCCTGCAGTTGTTGTCCCCAGATGAGAGTTCCCTTGTGCTGCCTCAGTTGAATCTCCTTACTTGACAGAGATGTGCCTGAGCTGCGGCCCTCCCCAGCCCTATCCCAAATCATACTAATTTTGCATAGGAGATACCATGGTCATGAAGATTGTTCTCCCAGGGTGAGGTTCATTCATTGCATTCTGGGTATGCTGACCCCTATGATTTCCCCAAATGTGGGAAACTCGACTGCATTATTTGTGGTAGTGGGGGACTGTGTTTGTTCTTTCCTCTGGTCAGCTCTGGTAAAAGTCAGATTTCTTTGTCTCAGATCTTCCTCTAGCCTTGTTCTTCTTTCGAGAGTTTCCTTGTGCTGCCTCAGTTGGATCTCCTTCACTTGACAGGGGGGTGCCCGAGCAGTGACCCTCCCCAGCTCTAGCCCAACTCCTACTTACCTGCCAGTTGAGATACTATGATCATGAAGGTGCTTCTCCCAGGGCAAGGCTCACCCATTGCACTCTGGGTGTGCTGCTCCTGCGATTTCCCCAAATGTGGGACACTTGACTGCATAATTTGTGTTTCCCCTGGTCGGCTCTCATATAATTCAGATCTCTTTGTCTCAGGTCTCTCTCCAGCCTAGTTTGCTGTCTGTTTCCACTTCTTTTTTATTGAGCCCCTCCCTTCTATATCCTTGTGCACTATCCTGACTTCTCCTCCCGTCTGCTTACTTTGTGCCTTACAATGCACAATGCAAACTACAGGTAGTGCTGCATGGGCCACACCCTTTTACTTGCCTTACAGAGCAGCTCTGGAGCTGTTACAGTGCCCAGCTGCTGCAAGAAATCAGCTTGAATGCTTCAGGGGATGGGAAATAGCCCCACACCGAAGGAGGGTGGAGGTGTTTAATGCGAACTAGGGGTCATCCAAGCGCCGCAAAAGGCCGCCATGCCCTGCACGCCCCTTTTCTCTTTACATATGCAAACGAGGGTTGAAGCCAACTTCGACTCACTGCTTGGATGACATCACCATATGCAAATCCATCTGCTGCAGGCCTTCCCCCAGGAATGCTTGCACTAGTTGTTGCATTTGGTTTGTTGTTTGGGGGTGCTTCAGTATTAGGCAGCCTTCTGCCCTCCCATGTTCATCTGAAAATATGTGTTCTCCCTGCAGTTGTTGTCCCCAGATGAGAGTTCCCTTGTGCTGCCTCAGTTGTATCTCCTTACTTGATAGAGATGTGCCTGAGCATCAGCCCTCCCCAGTCCTATCCCAAATCATACTAATTTTGCATAGGAGATACCATGGCCATGAAGATTGTTCTCCCAGCGTGAGGTTCATTCATTGCATTCTGGGTATGCTGACCCCTATGATTTTCCCAAATGTGGGAAACTCGACTGCATTATTTGTGGTAGTGGGGGACTGTGTTTGTTCTTTCCTCTGGTCAGCTCTGGTAAAAGTCAGATTTCTTTGTCTCAGATCTTCCTCTAGCCTTGTTCTTCTTTCGAGAGTTTCCTTGTGCTGCCTCAGTTGGATCTCCTTCACTTGACAGGGGGGTGCCCGAGCAGTGACCCTCCCCAGCTCTAGCCCAACTCCTACTTACCTGCCAGTTGAGATACTATGATCATGAAGGTGCTTCTCCCAGGGCAAGGCTCACCCATTGCACTCTGGGTGTGCTGCTCCTGCGATTTCCCCAAATGTGGGAAACTTGACTGCATAATTTGTGTTTCCCCTGGTCGGCTCTCATATAATTCAGATCTCTTTGTCTCAGGTCTCTCTCCAGCCTAGTTTGCTGTCTGTTTCCACTTCTTTTTTATTGAGCCCCTCCCTTCTATATCCTTGTGCACAATCCTGACTTCTCCTCCCGTCTGCTTACTTTGTGCCTTACAATGCACAATGCAAACTACAGGTAGTGCTGCATGGGCCACACCCTTTTACTTGCCTTACAGAGCAGCTCTGGAGCTGTTACAGTGCCCAGCTGCTGCAAGAAATCAGCTTGAATGCTTCAGGGGATGGGAAATAGCCCCACACCGAAGGAGGGTGGAGGTGTTTAATGCGAACTAGGGGTCATCCAAGCGCCGCAAAAGGCCGCCATGCCCTGCACGCCCCTTTTCTCTTTACATATGCAGATGAGGGTTGAAGCCAACTTCGACTCACTGCTTGGATGACATCACCATATGCAAATCCATCTGCTGCAGGCCTTCCCCCAGGAATGCTTGCACTAGTTGTTGCATTTGGTTTGTTGTTTGGGGGTGCTTCAGTATTAGGCAGCCTTCTGCCCTCCCATGTTCATCTGAAAATATGTGTTCTCCCTGCAGTTGTTGTCCCCAGATGAGAGTTCCCTTGTGCTGCCTCAGTTGAATCTCCTTACTTGACAGAGATGTACCTGAGCATCGGCCCTCCCCAGTCCTATCCCAAATCATACTAATTTTGCATAGGAGATACCATGGCCATGAAGATTGTTCTCCCAGCGTGAGGTTCATTCATTGCATTCTGGGTATGCTGACCCCTATGATTTTCCCAAATGTGGGAAACTCGACTGCATTATTTGTGGTAGTGGGGGACTGTGTTTGTTCTTTCCTCTGGTCAGCTCTGGTAAAAGTCAGATTTCTTTGTCTCAGATCTTCCTCTAGCCTTGTTCTTCTTTCGAGAGTTTCCTTGTGCTGCCTCAGTTGGATCTCCTTCACTTGACAGGGGGGTGCCCGAGCAGTGACCCTCCCCAGCTCTAGCCCAACTCCTACTTACCTGCCAGTTGAGATACTATGATCATGAAGGTGCTTCTCCCAGGGCAAGGCTCACCCATTGCACTCTGGGTGTGCTGCTCCTGCGATTTCCCCAAATGTGGGAAACTTGACTGCATAATTTGTGTTTCCCCTGGTCGGCTCTCATATAATTCAGATCTCTTTGTCTCAGGTCTCTCTCCAGCCTAGTTTGCTGTCTGTTTCCACTTCTTTTTTATTGAGCCCCTCCCTTCTATATTCTTGTGCACAATCCTGACTTCTCCTCCCGTCTGCTTACTTTGTGCCTTACAATGCACAATGCAAACTACAGGTAGTGCTGCATGGGTCACACCCTTTTACTTGCCTTACAGAGCAGCTCTGGAGCTGTTACAGTGCCCAGCTGCTGCAAGAAATCAGCTTGAATGCTTCAGGGGAAGGGAAATAGCCCCACACCGAAGGAGGGTGGAGGTGTTTAATGCGAACTAGGGGTCATCCAAGCGCCGCAAAAGGCCGCCATGCCCTGCACGCCCCTTTTCTCTTTACATATGCAGACGAGGGTTGAAGCCAACTTCGACTCACTGGTTGGATGACATCACCATATGCAAATCCATCTGCTGCAGGCCTTCCCCCAGGAATGCTTGCACTAGTTGTTGCATTTGGTTTGTTGTTTGGGGGTGCTTCAGTATTAGGCAGCCTTCTGCCCTCCCATGTTCATCTGAAAATATGTGTTCTCCCTGCAGTTGTTGTCCCCAGATGAGAGTTCCCTTGTGCTGCCTCAGTTGAATCTCCTTACTTGACAGAGATGTGCCTGAGCATCGGCCCTCCCCAGTCCTATCCCAAATCATACTAATTTTGCATAGGAGATACCATGGTCATGAAGATTGTTCTCCCAGGGTGAGGTTCATTCATTGCATTCTGGGTATGCTGACCCCTATGATTTCCCCAAATGTGGGAAACTCGACTGCATTATTTGTGGTAGTGGGGGACTGTGTTTGTTCTTTCCTCTGGTCATCTCTATTAAAAGTCAGATTTCTTTGTCTCAGATCTTCCTCTAGCCTTGTTCTTCTTTCGAGAGTTTCCTTGTGCTGCCTCAGTTGGATCTCCTTCACTTGACAGGGGGGTGCCCGAGCAGTGACCCTCCCCAGCTCTAGCCCAACTCCTACTTACCTGCCAGTTGAGATACTATGATCATGAAGGTGCTTCTCCCAGGGCAAGGCTCACCCATTGCACTCTGGGTGTGCTGCTCCTGCGATTTCCCCAAATGTGGGAAACTTGACTGCATAATTTGTGTTTCCCCTGGTCGGCTCTCATATAATTCAGATCTCTTTGTCTCAGGTCTCTCTCCAGCCTAGTTTGCTGTCTGTTTCCACTTCTTTTTTATTGAGCCCCTCCCTTCTATATCCTTGTGCACAATCCTGACTTCTCCTCCCGTCTGCTTACTTTGTGCCTTACAATGCACAATGCAAACTACAGGTAGTGCTGCATGGGCCACACCCTTTTACTTGCCTTACAGAGCAGCTCTGGAGCTGTTACAGTGCCCAGCTGCTGCAAGAAATCAGCTTGAATGCTTCAGGGTCTGGGGCATGGCCAACATGAGCGCCACACCAAAGGAGGGTGGAGGTGTTTTATGCGAACTAGGGGTCATCCAAGCGCCGCAAAAGGCCGCCATGCCCTGCATACCCCTTTTCTCTTTTCATATGCAGATGAGGGTTCCAGCCAACTTTGGCCCACTGCTTGGATGACATCACCGTATGCAAATCCGTCTTCTGCAGACCTTCCCCCAGGAATGCTTGCACTAGTTGTTGCATTTGGTTTGTTGTTTGGGGGTGCTTCAGTATTAGGCAGCCTTCTGCCCTCCCCTGTTCATCTGAAAATATGTGTTCTCCCTGCAGTTGTTGTCCCCAGATGAGAGTTCCCTTGTGCTGTCTCAGTTGAATCTTCCACAAATAATGCAGTCGAGTTTCCCACATTTGGGAAAATAACAGGGGTCAGCATACCCAGAATGCAATGAATGAACCTCACCCTGGGAGAACCATCTTCATGACCATGGTATCTCCTATGCAAAATAAGTATGATTTGGGATAGGGCTGGGGAGGGCCGCTGCTCAGGCACATCTCTGTCAAGTAAAGAAGATTCAACTGAGGCAGCACAAGGGAACTCTCATCTGGGGACAACAACTGCAGGGAGAACACATATTTTCAGATGAACAGGGGAGGGCAGAAGGCTGCCTAATACTGAAGCACCCCCAAACAACAAACCAAATGCCACAACTAGTGCAAGCATTCCTGGGGGAAGGTCTGCAGAAGACGGATTTGCATACGGTGATGTCATCCAAGCAGTGGGCCAAAGTTGGCTGGAACCCTCATCTGCATATGAAAAGAGAAAAGGGGTATGCAGGGCATGGCGGCCTTTTGCGGCGCTAGGATGACCCCTAGTTCGCATTAAACACCCCCACACTCCTTCGGTGTTGGGCTCATGTTGGCCATGCCCCAGCCCCTGAAGCATTCAATCTGATTTCTTGCAGCAGCTGGGCACTGTAACAGCTACAGAGCTGCTCTGTAAGGCAAGTAAAAGGGTGTGGGCCCTGCAGCACTACCTGTAGTTTGCATTGTGCATTGGAAGGCACAAAGTAAGCAGACGGGAGGAGAAGTCAGGATAGTGCACAAGGGTATAGAAGGGAGGGGCTCAAGAAAAAAGAAGTGGAAACAGACAGCAAACTAGGCTGGAGAGAGACCTGAGACAAAGAGATCTGAATTATATGAGAGCCGACCAGGGGAAACACAAATTATGCAGTCAAGTTTCCCACATTTGGGGAAATCGCAGGGGCAGCACACCCAGAGTGCAATGGGTGAGCCTTGCCCTGGGAGAAGCAACTTCATGATCATAGTGTCTCACCTGGCAGGTAAGTAGGAGTTGGGCTAGAGCTGGGGAGGGTCACTGCTCGGGCACCCCCCTGTCAAGTGAAGGAGATCCAACTGAGGCAGCACAAGGAAACTCTCGAAAGAAGAACAAGGCTAGAGCAAAATCTGAGACAAAGAAATCTGACTTTTACCAGAGCTGACCAGAGGAAAGCACAAACACAGTCCCCCACTACCACAAATAATGCAGTTGAGTTTCCCACATTTGGGGAAATCACAGGGGTCAGCATACCCAGAATGCAATGAATGAACCTCTCCCTGGGAGAACAATCTTCATGACCATGGTATCTCCTATTCAAAATAAGTATGATTTGGGATAGGAAATACAGATCCCCAAGAGAGGGGAAAGACAAAAGAAACCAGGTATACTTTGTGGTGCACACTACCCAACTGACAAATTTTTTAAATAAGATTTTCCAGAAATGTATATCCTCAGTAGTATTAGTAAGTATTGGTTTAAATATCCATAACCAAAATGGTTGCCTGAAATTATTTTTCTAATGGGACTATAATTGTCCTTTATTAATAGAGCGAAATATTAAAATCAAAGAAAAGGAAAAATTATTTGTGTGATAGAAAAAGAAAAATGTGAATAAAGATTTAAAAACAAAGCTGATGTGTTTTTCCCTGTGTGTACTTTCTTATATTTGTTTCAAATGTGCATGACCATTATATTTGTACAGCACTATGGCCCTCATTCCGAGTTGATCGGTCGCAAGGCGAATTTAGCAGAGTTACACACGCTAAGCCGCCGCCTACTGGGAGTGAATCTTAGCTTCTTAAAATTGCGACCGATGTATTCGCAATAATGCGATTACTAACTACTTAGCAGTTTCAGAGTAGCTCCAGACTTACTCTGCCTGTGCGATCATTTCAGTGCTTGTCGTTCCTGGTTGACGTCACAAACACACCCAGCGTTCGCCCAGGCACTCCCACCGTTTCTCCGGCCACTCCTGCGTTTTTTCCGGAAACGGTAGCGTTTTCAGCCACACGCCCCTGAAACGCCGTGTTTCCGCCCAGTAACACCCATTTCCTGTCAATCACATTACGATCGCCGGAGCGAAGAAAAAGCCGTGAGTAAAAATACTTTCTTCATAGTAAAGTTACTTGGCGCAGTCGCAGTGCGAACATTGCGCATGCGTACTAAGCGGATTTTCACTGCGATGCGATGAAAAAGAACAAGCGAACAACTCGGAATGAGGGCCTATATCAGTGCATAATTTATTCAAAATGTATAATATCCATATTTCATGGAGCTTGTATCATATACTATAGAGGGAGATATATTTCCCTACTATTGAGTCACAGACTTGTTTCAGATATTGCAACAATGAGACTCTGGTCTCCTAATGTATACCAGAAGTGTGGTGAGATAATTCTCAATGTAGCAAGTTAGAGTAGATGAAACACTGTTGCTCAAGTATGTGACTCATACGCTGAGTCCTGAGATATTGCACGGTACAGAAGCCTTGCAGTGTGATATCTTACCATCCACACATAGAGAGAGCTATTTGGGGATATATCTTAAAGTAGTACCGTATATAAAATTGTGTACAAATGTATAAATTAATCTTCCATTGATAAGGTAATTAGCAGTATTAGATTTCCTTTTTATACTGTGTTATGTCTATTCCGTGATTCACGATGGTATTTACAGCACAGTGATCACATTTATGACATGCTGCAGTAAGGTATTCAACAAGTATATAAAGAGAATAAATTAATATCCCCTATATACTATTATTGGTTAATAACAGGCTGTCTTGCTGCACTGTATTAAATTGGAATCACAATAATACTTTATATCTGCTATTCATGCTGATGGTGCATCCTTCTTAGTACAAGCAGATACTAAGTAAATATACAAGAATATATATATTCTGTATTATATTAATACACAGTAATTAATCCATTGGGGCAGTAACCTAATATGTGATCAAGTACAGTGAGTCCATATATATATATGAACTACACTGTAAATTAAATAAATCCCCTGCTCTCCCTCGTGTTGTGTCTGAATGACAGCGTAATCCACAGCACTGAGATGGCGTTCTGCTGGGTATAACAGGCAGCCGTGCACACTTTCTCTTTATAATTAAGTACAATAGCTCCCAGTGATAGTATACATTTCAGAGTGTGCAGTGCAACATTAAAACATTAAATTATCCATAATAATTAGGGAACACATAGCATGAGCCTATACGCATTTCACTGCTATTGAGCTTCCTCAGGGCACTATAGTCCCTGTCCCAGCCCCTGAAGCATTCAAGCTGATTTCTTACAGCAGCTGGGCACTGTAACAACTCCAGAGCTGCTCTGTAAGGCAAGTAAAAGGGTGTGGGCCCTGCAGCACTAACTGTAGTTCGCATTGTGCATTGGAAGGCACAAAGTAAGCAGACGGGAGAAGTCAGGATAGTGCGCAAGGGCATAGAAGGGAGCGGCTCAAGAAAAGAGAAGTGGAAACAGACAGCAAACTAGGCTGGAGAGAGACCTGAGACAAAGAGATCTGAATTATACGAGAGCCGACCAGGGGAAACACAAATTATGCAGTCAAGTTTCCCACATTTGGGGAAATCGCAGAAGCAGCAAACCCAGAGTGCAATGGGTGAGCCTTGCCCTGGGAGAAGCACCTTCATGATCATAGTATCTCACCTGGCAGGTAAGTAGGAGTTGAGCTAGAGCTGGGGAGGGTCGCTGCTCGGGCACCCCCCTGTCAAGTGAAGGAGATCCAACTGAGGCAGCACAAGGGAACTCTCGAAAGAAGAACAAGGCTAGAGGAAGATCTGAGACAAAGAAATCTGACTTTTACCTGAGCTGACCAGAGGAAAGCACAAACACAGTCCCCCACTACCACAAATAATGCAGTCGAGTTTCCCACATTTGGGAAATCACAGGGGTCAGCATACCCAGAATGCAATGAATGAACCTCACCCTGGGAGAACAATCTTCATGACCATGGTATCTCCTATGCAAAATAAGTATGATTTGGGATAGGGCTGGGGAGGGCCGCTGCTCAGGCACATCTCTGTCAAGTAAAGATGTCTATTAGACCTAGCCTGCTGCAGCCCTTGTAGATTCTTATTAAAAAAAGTTCTTCTTTTCTTGTCAAAATTAATAGCTAAGAATAGGCTGCCTGAGGCCTGCCTGAGGCCTGCTACTGAAGGCACCAACTGAGGCCTGCCTGAGGCCTGCTACTGAAGGCACCAACTACAAACTGAGCTCCCTGTTCATGGAAGCGGGGTTATAGAGGAGGGGCGCTGAGCATCTTGGGAACAGTCAAAAGCTTTGAGCCTGTTGGTGCCTCAGATCAAGATCCTACTCTACACCCCAATGTGAATCCTTGTGGAGTCCAATGTACCCCACAGAAGAAATTAATGTGTCACACCCATTGGCAGCAACATTAGAATAGATGCTGACAGGCACAATTAAGAAAGGAAGAGGGGGGGGGGGTCATTTGAATCCAGCACATAGATGCAATTCGAATATGTAATTTGTACCTTCCTATTTTAAAATGTAATGGATGAACCTCACCCTTTGAGAACTATCTTCATGACCAAGAGATCTCATATGCAAGATAAGTATGAGTTGGAGCTGGGGAGGACGGCTGCTCAGGCACACCCCCGTCAAGTTAAGGAGATTCAACTGAGGCAGCGTAAAGGAACTCTCGAAAGAAGAACAAAGCTAGAGGAAGATCTGAGACAAAGAAATCTGACTTTTACCAGAGCTGACCAGAGGAAAGCACAAACACAGTCCCCCACTACCACAAATAATGCAGTTGAGTTTCCCACATTTGGGGAAATCACAGAGGTCAGCATACCCAGAATGCAATGAATGAACCTCACCCTGGAAGAACAATCTTCATGACCATGGTATCTCCTATGCAAAATAAGTATGATTTGGGATAGGGCTGGGGAGGGCCGCTGCTCAGGCACATCTCTGTCAATTAAAGGAGATTCAACTGAGGCAGCACAAGGGAACTCTCATCTGTGGACAACAACTGCAGGGAGAACACATATTTTCAGATGAACATGGGAGGGCAGAAGGCTACCTAATACTGAAGCAACCCCAAACAACAAACCAAATGCAACAACTAGTGCAAGCATTCCTGGGGGAAGGTCTGCAGCAGATGGATTTGCATATGGTGATGTCATCCAAGCAGTGGGTCAAAGTTGGCTTCAACCCTCGTCTGCATATGAAAAGAGAAAAGGGGCGTGCAGGGCATGGCGGCCTTTTGCGGCGCTTGGATGACCCCTAGTTCGCATTAAACACCTCCACCCTCCTTCGGTGTGGGGCTAATGTTGGCTATGCCCCAGCCCCTGAAGCATTCAAGCTGATTTCTTGCAGCAGCTGGGCACTGTAACAGCTCCAGAGCTGCTCTGTAAGGCAAGTAAAAGGGTGTGGGCCCTGCAGCACTACCTGTAGTTTGCATTGTGCGTTGGAAGGCACAAAGTAAGCAGACGGGAGAAGTCAGGATAGTGCGCAAGGGCATAGAAGTGAGCGGCTCAAGAAAAGAGAAGTGGAAACAGACAGCAAACTAGGCTGGAGAGAGACCTGAGACAAAGAGATCTGAATTATACGAGAGCCGACCAGGGGAAACACAAATTATGCAGTCAAGTTTCCCACATTTGGGGAAATCGCAGGAGCAGCACACCCAGAGTGCAATGGGTGAGCCTTGCCCTGGGAGAAGCACCTTCATGATCATAGTATCTCACCTGGCAGGTAAGTAGGAGTTGGGCTAGAGCTGGGGAGGGTCGCTGCTCGGGCACCCCCCTGTCAAGTGAAGGAGATCCAACTGAGGCAGCACAAGGGAACTCTCGAAAGAAGAACAAAGCCAGAGGAAGATCTGAGACAAAGAAATCTGACTTTTACCAGAGCTGACCAGAGGAAAGCACAAACACAGTCCCCCACTACCACAAATAATGCAGTCGAGTTTCCCACATTTGGGGAAATCACAGGGGTCAGCATACCCAGAATGCAATGAATGAACCTCACCCTGGGAGAACAATCTTCATGACCATGGTATCTCCTATGCAAAATAAGTATGATTTGGGATAGGGCTGGGGAGGGCCGCTGCTCAGGCACATCTCTCTCAAGTAAAGGAGATTCAACTGAGGCAGCACAAGGGAACTCTCATCTGGTGACAACAACTGCAGGGAGAACACATATTTTCAGATGAACATGGGAGGGCAGAAGGCTACCTAATACTGAAGCAACCCCAAACAACAAACCAAATGCAACAACTAGTGCAAGCATTCCTGGGGGAAGGTCTGCAGCAGATGGATTTGCATATGGTGATGTCATCCAAGCAGTGGGTCAAAGTTGGCTTCAACCCTCGTCTGCATATGAAAAGAGAAAAGGGGCGTGCAGGGCATGGCGGCCTTTTGCGGCGCTTGGATGACCCCTAGTTCGCATTAAACACCTCCACCCTCCTTCGGTGTGGGGCTAATGTTGGCTATGCCCCAGCCCCTGAAGCATTCAAGCTGATTTCTTGCAGCAGCTGGGCACTGTAACAGCTCCAGAGCTGCTCTGTAAGGCAAGTAAAAGGGTGTGGGCCCTGCAGCACTACCTGTAGTTTGCATTGTGGGTTGGAAGGCACAAAGTAAGCAGACGGGAGAAGTCAGGATAGTGCGCAAGGGCATAGAAGTGAGCGGCTCAAGAAAAGAGAAGTGGAAACAGACAGCAAACTAGGCTGGAGAGAGACCTGAGACAAAGAGATCTGAATTATACGAGAGCCGACCAGGGGAAACACAAATTATGCAGTCAAGTTTCCCACATTTGGGGAAATCGCAGGAGCAGCACACCCAAAGTGCAATGGGTGAGCCTTGCCCTGGGAGAAGCACCTTCATGATCATAGTATCTCACCTGGCAGGTAAGTAGGAGTTGGGCTAGAGCTGGGGAGGGTCGCTGCTCGGGCACCCCCCTGTCAAGTGAAGGAGATCCAACTGAGGCAGCACAAGGGAACTCTCGAAAGAAGAACAAGGCCAGAGGAAGATCTGAGACAAAGAAATCTGACTTTTACCAGAGCTGACCAGAGGAAAGCACAAACACAGTCCCCCACTACCACAAATAATGCAGTCGAGTTTCCCACATTTGGGGAAATCACAGGGGTCAGCATACCCAGAATGCAATGAATGAACCTCACCCTGGGAGAACAATCTTCATGACCATGGTATCTCCTATGCAAAATAAGTATGATTTGGGATAGGGCTGGGGAGGGCCGCTGCTCAGGCACATCTCTCTCAAGTAAAGGAGATTCAACTGAGGCAGCACAAGGGAACTCTCATCTGGTGACAACAACTGCAGGGAGAACACATATTTTCAGATGAACATGGGAGGGCAGAAGGCTACCTAATACTGAAGCAACCCCAAACAACAAACCAAATGCAACAACTAGTGCAAGCATTTCTGGGGGAAGGTCTGCAGCAGATGGATTTGCATATGGTGATGTCATCCAAGCAGTGGGTCAAAGTTGGCTTCAACCCTCGTCTGCATATGAAAAGAGAAAAGGGGCGTGCAGGGCATGGCGGCCTTTTGCGGCGCTTGGATGACCCCTAGTTCGCATTAAACACCTCCACCCTCCTTCGTTGTGGGGCTAATGTTGGCTATGCCCCAGCCCCTGAAGCATTCAAGCTGATTTCTTGCAGCAGCTGGGCACTGTAACAGCTCCAGAGCTACTCTGTAAGGCAAGTAAAAGGGTGTGGGCCCTGCAGCACTACCTGTAGTTCGCATTGTGCGTTGGAAGGCACAAAGTGAGCAGACGGGAGAAGTCAGGATAGTGCGCAAGGGCATAGAAGGGAGCGGCTCAAGGAAAGAGAAGTGGAAACAGACAGCACACTAGGCTGGAGAGAGACCTGAGACAAAGAGATCTGAATTATACGAGAGCCGACCAGAGGAAACACAAATTATGCAGTCAAGTGTCCCACATTTGGGGAAATCACAGGAGCAGCACACCCAGAGTGCAATGGGTGAGCCTTGCCCTGGGAGAAGCACCTTCCTGATCATAGTATCTCACCTGGCAGGTAAGTAGGAGTTGGGCTTACGCTGGGGACGGTCGCTGCTCGGACACCCCCCTGTCAAGTAAAGGAGATCCAACTGAGGCAGCACAAGGGAACTCTCGAAAGAAGAACAAGGCTAGAGGAAGATCTGAGACAAAGAAATCTGACTTTTACCAGAGCTGACCAGAGGAAAGCACAAACACAGTCCCCCACTACCACAAATAATGCAGTCGAGTTTCCCACATTTGGGGAAATCACAGGGCTCAGCATACCCAGAATGCAATGAATGAACCTCACCATGGGAGAACAATCTTCATGACCATGGTATCTCCTATGCAAAATAAGTATGATTTGGGATAGGGCTGGGGAGGTCCGCTGCTCAGGCATATCTCTGTCAAGTAAAGGAGATTCAACTGAGGCAGCACAAGGGAACTCTCATCTGGGGACAACAACTGCAGGGAGAACACATATTTTCAGATGAACATGGGAGGGCAGAAGGCTGCCTAATACTGAAGCACCCCCAAACAACAAACCAAATGCAACAACTAGTACAAGCATTCCTGGGGGAAGGTCTGCAGAAGACGGATTTGCATACGGTGATGTCATCCAAGCAGTGGGCTAAAGTTGGCTGGAACCCTCATCTGCATATGAAAAGAGAAAAGGGGTATGCAGGGCATGGCGGCCTTTTGCGGCGCTTGGATGACCCCTAGTTCGCAATAAACACCCCCACCCTCCTTCGGTGTGGGGCTCATGTTGGCTATGCCCCAGCCCCTGAAGCATTCAAGCTGATTTCTTGCAGCAGCTGGGCACTGTAACAGCTCCAGAGCTGCTCTGTAAAGCAAGTAAAAGGGTGTGGGCCCTGCAGCACTACCTGTAGTTTGCATTGTGCATTGGAAGGCACAAAGTAAGCAGACGGGGAGGTCAGGATAGTGCACAAGGGCATAGAAGGGAGCGGCTCAAGAAAAGAGAAGTGGAAACAGACAGCAAACTAGGCTGGAGAGAGACCTGAGACCTATGAGATCTGAATTATACGGGTAGCCGACCAGAGGAAACACAAATTATGCAGTCAAGTGTCCCACATTTGGGGAAATCGTAGGAGCAGCACACCCAGAGTGCAATGGGTGAGCCTTGCCCTTGGAGAAGCACCTTCCTGATCATAGTATCTCACCTGGCAGGTAAGTAGGAGTTGGGCTTGAGCTGGGGAGGGTCGCTGCTCAGGCACCCCCCTGTCAAGTGAAGGAGATCCAACTGAGGCAGCACAAGGAAACTCTCAAAAAAAGAACAAGGCTAGAGGAAGATCTGAGACAAAGAAATCTGACTTTTACCAGAGCTGACCAGAGGAAAGCACAAACACAGTCCCCCACTACCACAAATAATGCAGTCGAGTTTCCCACATTTGGGGAAATCACAGGGGTCAGCATACCCAGAATGCAATGAATGAACCTCACCCTGTGAGAACAATCTTCATGACCATGGTATCTCCTATGCAAAATAAGTATGATTTGGGATAGGGCTGGGGAGGGCCACTGCTCAGGCACATCTCTGTCAAGTAAAGGAGATTCAACTGAGGCAGCACAAGGGACCTCTCATCTGGGGACAACAACTGCAGGGAGAACACATATTTTCAGATGAACATGGGAGAGCAGAAGGCTGCCTAATACTGAAGCACCCCCAAACAACAAACCAAATGCAACAACTAGTACAAGCATTCCTGGGAAAAGGTCTGCAGAAGACGGATTTGCATACGGTGATGTCATCCAAGCAGTGGGCCAAAGTTGGCTGGAACCCTCATCTGCATATGAAAAGAGAAAAGGGGTATGCAGGGCATGGCGGCCTTTTGCGGCGCTTGGATGACCCTTAGTTCGCATTAAACACCTCCACCCTCCGTCGGTGTGGGGCTCATGTTGGCTATGCCCCAGCCCCTGAAGCATTCAAGCTGATTTCTTGCAGCAGCTGGGCACTGTAACAGCTCCAGAGCTGCTCTGTAAGGCAAGTAAAAGGGTGTGGGCCCTGCAGCACTACCTGTAGTTTGCATTGTGCGTTGGAAGGCACAAAGTAAGCAGACAGGAGAAGTCAGGAGAGTGCACAAGGGCATAGAAGGCAGGGGCTCAAGAAAAGAAAAGTGGAAACAGACAGCAAACTAGGCTGGAGAGAGACCTGAGACAAAGAGATCTGAATTATATGAGAGCCGACCAGGGGAAACACAAATTATGCAGTCAAGTGTCCCACATTTGGGGAAATCGTAGGAGCAGCACACCCAGAGTGCAATGGGTGAGCCTTGCCCTGGGAGAAGCACCTTCTCGATCATAGTATCTCACCTGGCAGGTAAGTAGGAGTTGGGCTAGCTGGGGACGGTCGCTGCTCGGGCACCCCCCTGTCAAGTGAAGGAGATCCAACTGAGGCAGCACAAGGAAACTCTCGAAAAAAGAACAAGGCTAGAGGAAGATCTGAGACAAAGAAATCTGACTTTTACCAGAGCTGACCATAGGAAAGCACAAACACAGTCCCCCACTACCACAAATAATGCAGTCGAGTTTCCCACATTTGGGGAAATCACAGGGGTCAGCATACCCAGAATGCAATGAATGAACCTCACCCTGGGAGAACAATCTTTATGACCATGGTATCTCCTATGCAAAATAAGTATGATTTGGGATAGGGCTGGGGAGGGCCGCTGCTCAGGCACATCTCTGTCAAGTAAAGGAGATTCAACTAAGGCAGCACAAGGGAACTCTCATCTGGGGACAACAACTGCAGGGAGAACACATATTTTCAGATGAACATGGGAGGGCAGAAGGCTGCCTAATACTGAAGCACCCCCAAACAACAAACCAAATGTAACAACTAGTAAAAGCATTCCTGGGAGAAGGTCTGCAGAAGACGGATTTGCATACGGTGATGTCATCCAAGCAGTGGGCCAAAGTTGGCTGGAACCCTCATCTGCATATGAAAAGAGAAAAGGGTTATGCAGTGCATGGCGGCCTTTTGCGGCGCTTGGATGACCCCTAGTTCGCATTAAATACCTCCACCCTCCTTCGTTGTGGGGCTGATGTGGGCTATGCCCCAGCCCCTGAAGCATTCAAGCTGATTTCTTGCAGCAGCTGGGCACTGTAACAGCTCCAGAGCTGCTCTGTAAGGCAAGTAAAAGGGTGTGGGCCCTGCAGCACTACCTGTAGTTCGCATTGTGTGTTGGAAGGCACAAAGTAAGCAGACGGGAGAAGTCAGGATAGTGCGCAAGGGCATAGAAGGGAGCGGCTCAAGAAAAGAGAAGTGGAAACAGACAGCAAACTAGGCTGGAGAGAGACCTGAGACAAAGAGATCTGAATTATACGAGAGCCGTCCAGGGGAAACACAAATTATGCAGTCAAGTTTCCCACATTTGGGGAAATCGCAGGGGCAGCACACCCAGAGTGCAATGGGTGAGCCTTGCCCTGGGAGAAGCACCTACATGATCATAGTATCTCACCTGGCAGGTAAGTAGGAGTTGGGCTAGAGCTGGGGAGGGTCGCTGCTCGGGTACCCCCCTGTCAAGTGAAGGAGATCAAACTGAGGCAGCACAAGGGAACTCTTGAAAGAAGAACAAGGCTAGAGGAAGATCTGAGACAAAGAAATCTGACTTTTACCAGAGCTGACCAGAGGAAAGCACAAACACAGTCCCCCACTACCACAAATAATGCAGTCGAGTTTCCCACATTTGGGAAAATCACAGGGGTCAGCATACCCAAAATGCAATGAATGAACCTCACCCTCGGAGAACAATCTTCATGACCATGGTATCTCCTATGCAAAATAAGTATGATTTGGGATAGGGCAGGGGAGGGCCGCTGCTCAGGCACATCTCTGTCAAGTAAAGGAGATTCAACTGAGGCAGCACAAGGGAACTCCCATCTCGGGACAACAACTGCAGGGAGAACACATATTTTCAGATCTACATGGGAGGGCAGAAGGCTGCCTAATACTGAAGCACCCCCAAACAACAAACCAAATGCAACAACTAGTACAAGCATTCCTGGGGGAAGTTCTGCAGAAGACGGATTTGCATACGGTGATGTCATCCAAGCAGTGGGCCAAAGTTGGCTGGAACCCTCATCTGCATATGAAAAGAGAAAAGGGGTATGCAGGGCATGGCGGCCTTTTGCGGCGCTTGGATGACCCTTAGTTCGCATTAAACACCCCCACCCTCCATCGGTGTGGGGCTCATGTTGGCTATGCCCCAGCCCCTGAAGCATTCAAGCTGATTTCTTGCAGCAGCTGGGCACTGTAACAGCTCCAGAGCTGCTCTGTATGGCAAGTAAAAGGGTGTGGGCCCTGCAGCACTACCTGTAGTTTGCATTGTGCATTGGAAGGCACTTAAGAAAAGAGAAGTGGAAACAGACAGCAAACTAGGCTGGAGAGAGACCTGAGACAAAGAGATCTGAATTATACGAGAGCCGACCAGGGGAAACACAAATTATGCAGTCAAGTTTCCCACATTTGGGGAAATCGCAGGAGCAGCACACCCAGAGTGCAATGGGTGAGCCTTGCCCTGGGAGAAGCACCTACATGATCATAGTATCTCACCTGGCAGGTAAGTAGGAGTTGGGCTAGAGCTGGGGAGGGTCGCTGCTCGGGTACCCCCTGTCAAGTGAATGAGATCCAACTGAGGCAGCACAAGGGAATTCTCGAAAGAAGAACAAGGCTAGAGGAAGATCTGAGACAAAGAAATCTGACTTTTACCAGAGCTGACCAGAGGAAAACACAAACACAGTCCCCCACTACCACAAATAATGCTGTCGAGTTTCCCACATTTGGGGAAATCACAGGGGTCAGCATACCCAGAATGCAATGAATGAACCTCACACTGGGAGAATAATCTTCATGACCATGGTATCTCCTATGCAAAATAAGTATGATTTGGGATAGGGCTGTGGAGGGCCGCTGCTCAGGCACATCTCTGTCAAGTAAAGGAGATTCAACTGAGGCAGCATAAGGGAACTCTCATCTGGGGACAACAACTGCAGGGAGAACACATATTTTCAGATGAACATGGGAGGGCAGAAGGCTGCCTAATACTGAAGCACCCCCAAACAACAAACCAAATGCAACAACTAGTGCAAGCATTCCTGGGGGAAGGCCTGCAGCAGATGGATTTGCATATGGTGATGTCATCCAAGCAGTGAGTCAAAGTTGGCTTCAACCCTCGTCTGCATATGAAAAGAGAAAAGGGGCGTGCAGGGCATGGCGGCCTTTTGCGGCGCTTGGATGACCCCTAGTTCGCATTAAACACCTCCACCCTCCTTCGGTGTGGGGCTCTGGTTGGCTATGCCCCAGCCCCTGAAGCATTCAAGCAGATTTCTTGCAGTAGCTGGGCAGTGTAACAGCTCCAGAGCTGCTCTGTACGGCAAGTAAAAGGGTGTGGGCCCTGCAGCACTACCTGTAGTTTGCATTGTTCATTGGAAGGCACAAAGTAAGCAGACGGGAGAAGGAAGGATAGTGCGCAAGGCCATAGAATGGAGCGGCTTAAGAAAAGAGAAGTGGAAACAGACAGCAAACTAGGCTGGAGAGAGACCTGAGACAAAGAGATCTGAATTATACGAGAGCCGACCAAGGGAAACACAAATTATGCAGTCAAGTTTCCCACATTTGGGGAAATCGCAGGGGCAGCACAACCAGAGTGCAATGGGTGAGCCTTGCCCTGGGAGAAGCACCTTCATGATCATAGTATCTCACCTGGCAGGTAAGTAGGAGTTGGGCTAGAGCTGGGGAGGGTCACTGCTCGGGCACCCCCCTGTCAAGTGAAAAAGATCCAACTGAGGCAGCACAAGTGAACTCTCGAAAGAAGAACAAGGCTAGAGGAAGATCTGAGATAAAGAAATCTGACTTTTACCAGAGCTGACCAGAGGAAAGCACAAACACAGTCCCCCACTACCACAAATAATGCAGTCGAGTTTCCCACATTTGGGGAAATCACAGGGGTCAGCATACCCAGAATGCAATGAATGAACCTCACCCTGGGAGAACAATCTTCATGACCATGGTATCGCCTATGCAAAATAAGTATGATTTGGGATAGGGCTGGGGAGGACCGCTGCTCAGGCACATCTCTGTCAAGTAAAGGAGATTCAACTGAGGCAGCACAAGGGAACTCTCATCTGGGGACAACAACTGCAGGGAGAACACATATTTTCAGATGAACATGGGAGGGCAGAAGGCTGCCTAATACTGAAGCACCCCCAAACAACAAACCAAATGCAACAACTAGTGCAAGCATTCCTGGGGGAAGGCCTGCAGCAGATGGATTTGCATATGGTGATGTCATCCAAGCAGTGGGTCAAAGTTGGCTTCAACCCTCGTCTGCATATGAAAAGAGACAAGGGGCGTGCAGGGCATGGCGGCCTTTTGCGGCGCTTGGATGACCCCTAGTTCGCATTACACACCTCCACCCTCCTTCGGTGTGGGGCTCATGTTGGCTATGCCCCAGCCCCTGAAGCATTCAAGCTGATTTCTTGCAGCAGCTGGGCACTGTAACTGCTCCAGAGATGCTCTGTAAGGCAAGTAAAAGGGTGTGGGCCCTGCAGCACTACCTGTAGTGTGCATTGTGCGTTGGAAGGCACGAAGTAAGCAGACGGGAGAAGTCAGGATAGTGCGCAAGGGCATAGAAGGGAGCGGCTCAAGAAAAGAGAAGTGGAAACAGACAGCAAACTAGGCTGGAGAGAGACCTGAGACAAAGAGATCTGAATTATACGAGAGCCGACCAGGGGAAACACAAATTATGCAGTCAAGTTTCCCACATTTGGGGAAATCGCAGAAGCAGCACACCCAGAGTGCAATGGGTGAGCCTTGCCCTGGGAGAAGCACCTTCCTGATCATAGTTTCTCACCTGGCAGGTAAGTAGGAGTTGGGCTAGAGCTGGGGAGGGTCGCTGCTCGAGCACCCCCCTGTCAAGTAAAGGAGATTCAACTGAGGCAGCACATGGGAACTCTCATCTGGGGACAACAACTGCAGGGAGAACACATATTTTCAGATAAAAATCTTGGTCATGCTCTGGTTTCTCTTCAGAACGAGCAAATCTTTCGCCTTTTACTAAAGATTTCCGTGGAGAGGAGCAAAACTGAGTTTTATCTCAATTTTTGCATGCCCCTTCTTTTTGGGGTTTCTTTTATCGGTTTAAAGATAGAATGAGTGTGCTTTAATGTAAGCTCATTTGCATAGAAATGACAGTAAATGTTTGTTTCTTTTCAAACAGAACTTTCTTGACCATGCTACTTGCTTGAAAGATCTGGGAGCACATGGAATACAGTACAAACCATGCTTATAGCAAGGAGAAGACAGGTGAGAAATCTGCTTTCTTTCAAATTGGGCGCCCACTTTGATCTGAATGAGGACTGCTGGCACGGCACTCAGGCGACAGGTGGAATCTTGGTCATGCTCTGGTTTCTCTTCAGAACGAACAAATCTTTCGCCTTTTACTAAAGATTTCCGTGGAGAGGAGCAAAACTGAGTTTTATCTCAATTTTTGCATGCCCCATCTTATTGGGGTTTCTTTTATCAGATTAAAGACAGAACGAGTGTGCTTTAATGTAAGCTCATTTGCATAGAAATGACAGTAAATGTTTGTTTCTTTTCAAACAGAACTTTCTTGACCACACTAATTGCTTGAAAGATCTGGGAGCACATGGAAAAGAGTACAAACCATGGGGGTAATTCCAAGTTGATCGCAGCAGGAATTTTTTTAGCAGTTGGCCAAAACCATGTGCACTGCAGGGGGGCAGATATAACATGTGCAGAGAGAGTTAGATTTGGGTGGGGTGTGTTCAATCTGCAATCTAAATTGCAGTGTAAAAATAAAGCAGCCAGTATTAACCCTGCACAGAAACAAAATAACCCACCCAAATCTAACTCTCTCTGCACATGTTATATCTGCCCCCCCTGCAGTGCACATGGTTTTGCCCAACTGCTAAAAAATTTCCTGCTGCGATCAACTTGGAATTACCCCCCATGTTTATAGCAAGGGGAAGCCTGGTGAGAAATCTGCTTTATTTCTTTCAAATTGGGTGCTCACTTTGAGCTGAATGAGGACTGCTGGCATGGCACTCAGGCGAGAGGTGGAATCTTGGTCATGCTCTGGTTTCTCTTCAGAATGAACAAATCTTTTGCCTTTTATTAAAGATTTCCGCGGAGAGGAGCAAAACTGAGTTTTATCTCAATGTTTGCATGCCCCATATTATTGGGGTTTCTTTTATCAGTTTAAAGACAGAACGAGTGTGCTTTCTTGTTAGCTTTAATGTAAGTTTATTTGCATAACAATGACAATAAATGTCTGTTTCTTTTCAAGCAGAACTTTCTTGACCATACTAATTGCTTGAAAGATCTGGGAGCACATGGAAAAGAGTACAAACCATGCTTATAGCAAGGGGAAGCCTGGTGAGAAATCTGCTTTCTTTCTTTCAAATTGGGTGCTCACTTTGAGCTGAATGAGGACTGCTGGCATGGCACTCAGGCGACAGGTGGAATCTTGGTCATGCTCTGGTTTCTCTTCAGAACTAACAAATCTTTCGCCTTTTACTAAAGATTTCCGTGGAGAGGAGCAAAACTGAGTTTTATCTCAATTTTTGCATGCCCCATCTTATTGGGGTTTTATTTTATCGGTTTAAAGATAGAACGAGTGTGCTTTAATGTAAGCTCATTTGCATAGAACTGACAGTAAATGTTTGTTTCTTTTCAAACAGAACTTTCTTGACCACACTAATTGTTTGAAAGATCTGGGAGCACATGGAAAAAGAGTACAAACCATGTTTATAGCAAGGGGAAGCCTGGTGAGAAATCTGCTTTCTTTCATTCAAATTGGGTGCTCACTTTGAGCTGAATGAGAACTGCTGGCATGGCACTCAGGCGACAGGTGGAATCTTGGTCATGCTCTGGTTTCTCTTCAGAACTAACAAATATTTCGCCTTTTATTAAAGATTTCCGTGGAGAGGAGCAAAACTGAGTTTTATCTCAATTTTTGCATGCCCCATATTATTGGGGTTTCTTTTATCAGTTTAAAGACAGAACGAGTGTGCTTTCTTGTTAGCTTTAATGTAAGTTTATTTGCATAACAATGACAGTAAATGTTTGTTTCTTTTCAAACAGAACTTTCTTGACCATGCTAATTGCTTGAAAGATCTGGGAGCACATGGAAAACAGTACAAACCATGCAGTATCACAAGAGCCTTTATTTGATCTTTCATGAAGATAGAGCAGAATTGAGGACACGTCAACAATTTCTGCCAAAGGTGGGTCATCTTTCCACATGGTGCCTTTGGCCACTGACACCTTCGTTGAGTCAAAGTCTCTGGCTGTGGTCAGAACTTTGAAAATTTATGTCACCAGAACGGTTCAGATTAGGAAAACAGAGGCTCTGTTTGTCCTGTATGCTCCCAACAGGATTGGGTATCCTGCTTCCATGCAGACCATTATGCGCTGGATCTGTGGTAAGATTCAGCATGCTCATTCCACGGCAGGATTGCCGTTACTGAATTAGGTGAAGACCCATTCTACTAGAAAGGAGGGTTCATCCTGGGCAGCTGGTCGGGGAGTCTCGGCATTGCAACTTTGCCGAGCAGCTATTTAGTAAACACTTTTGCTAAGTTTTACAAGTTTGATACCTTGGCTGATGATAACCTCAAGTTGGGTCATTCGGTGCTGCAGAGTCGTACGCACTCTCCCACCCGTTCAAGAGCTTTGGTATAACCCCATGGTTCTTAATGTGACCCCAGCATCCTCTAGGTCGTATGAGAAAATAGGATTTTAATACCTACTGGTAAATCCTTTTCTCTTAGTCCGTAGAGGATGCTGGGCACCCGTCCCAGTCCATACTGTGTCTGCAGTTATTACTTGTGGTTATACACATGTTGTGTTACGGTTCTGGTCAGCTTTTTGCTGCAATTGTTCATGCCGTTGGCTTGTGTTCTGTTGAATGCCACGTTCTGCGGCATGCTTAAGGTGTGAGCTGGTAAGATGCTCACCTTAGTTTAACAATAAATCCTTTCCTCGAAATGTCCGTCTCCCTGGGCACAGTTCCTATAACTGGAGTCTGGAGGAGGGGCATAGAGGGAGGAGCCAGTTCACACCCTTTGAAAGTCTTAAAGTGCCCATGTCTCTTGCGGATCCCGTCTATACCCCATGGTTCTTAATGTGACCCCAGCATCCTCTACGGACTAAGAGAAAAGGATGCCCTTGTGTACTATCCTGATTTCTCCTCCCGTCTGCTTACTTTGTGCCTTCCAACGCACAATGCGAACTACAGGTGGTGCTGCAGGGCCCACACCCTTTTACTTGCCTTACAGAACAGCTCTGGAGCTGTTACAGTGCCCAGCTGCTGCAAGAAATCAGCATGAATGCTTCAGGGGATGGGGCATGGCCAACATGAGCCCTACACCAAAGGAGGGTGGGGGTGTTTAATGCGAACTAGGGGTCATCCAAGCACTGCAAAAGGCCGCCATGCCCTGCATGCCCCTTTTCTCTTTTTATATGCAGATGAGGGTTCCAGACAACTTTGGCCCACTGCTTGGATGACATCACCGTATGCAAATCCGTCTGCTGCAGACCTTCCCCCAGGAATGCTTGCACTAGTTGTTGGATATGGTTTGATATTTGATGGTGCTTCAGTATTAGGCAGCCTTCCGCCCTCCCATGTTCATCTGAAAAGATGTGGTCTCCCTGCAGTTGTTGTCCCCAGACGAGAGTTCCCTTGTGCTTCCTCAGTTGAATCTCCTTAACTTGACGGGGGAGGGGCTGCCCGAGCTGCCACCCTCCCCAGCCCTATCCCAACTCATACTTATTTTACATATTAGATCTCTTGATCATGAAGATTGTTCTAACAGGGTGAGGTTCATCCATTATATTTTAAAATAGGAAGGTACAAATTACATATTTGAATTGCATCTATGTGCTGGATTCAAATGCCCCCCCCCCTTCCTTTCTCAATTGTGCCCGTCAGCAGCTATTCTAAGGTTGCTGCCAATGGGTGTGACACATTAATTTCTTCTGTGGGGTACACTGGACTCCACAAGGATTCACATTGGGGTGTAGAGTAGGATCTTGATCTGAGGCACCAACTGGCTCAAAGCTTTTGACTATTCCCAAGATGCTCAGCGCATCCTCCTCTATAACCCCGCTTCCATGAACAGGGAGCTCAGTTTGTAGTTGGTGCCTTCAGTAGCAGGCCACTTAACAGGGGCCTGCCTCAGGCAGCCTATTCTTAGCTATTAATTTTGACAAGAAAAGAAGAACTTGTTTTACGAGAATCTACAAGGGCTGCAGCAGGCTAGGTCTAATAGACATCTTTACTGCAGCTTCATCACTCCCAGCGGCGCTTTATACTCCCGTGCCCTGGTTGCTGGGTCACTGCAGCGGAGGCTCCGGTTTCTTCCTAAGGTCAGTCACACACACACCGCCCTTCCGGATCACGAGGCCGCTGATTAAGGGGAGCGTGGCCGTAGGGGGTGGGCCGTGTGCGCACTGGGGTGGACACTGATTACTGGGCAGCCGCTCCACTAGCCACCAGGTACAGTTAAGGAGCACAGGTCTGGGGGTTTTTCTCCTATATTAACCCAATTTTGTACTGCCCGCAGCGCATTGTGATAGGTAATAGGGCCTGATTCAGGTTGGATTGCAATCACAATAAGCGATCCAACTGCAAAAATTGCTAAGAGCATACGCATGTGCCTGCATGCGATCGCCTCTGCCTGTCAATCGGGGCAGGGGGGGAGAGTGGGGTCTGCAACACTCCTTTTCCAAGTCAGGGATGGAGCAGTGCAGGGGCAAGGCTTCAAAATGGGGTCTGCAATGGAGGAGACACAGGGGGCGTGGTCACAGCGGCTGTATGACATCACATTCAGCCGCTGTGATCACAAAAATGGTGGCGGCTTCCTGCGCGCACATACAGTCTGCACCAGCAGGAGGCTACACCATTGTTTATGATCACGCTGAACTGCAGTGCGACTGCAATTACAGCATGGTCAAGAAGGGAGGTGTCATACTGGGTGGCCATGCCCTGTCACTGTGCAGGAGCCAGCACCGCTTACACACTAGTCCCCGGGTGCAGCCCCCAACCCCCGGGACACCCGGAGCAACAAAATGTAGATTCAGGCCACCAGGCCACGCCCCTACCTATGAAATCATGACTCCTTTGTACCATTGCGCTGCTTATTTGCACGCACTGCATTACAATCTCCCTCGCCACCTCTCTGGGTGTCACCAGTGATAGTGACACCTCTGCCATGCTTGTAGCAGCTGGTCCTGAGATCTATGCCTCAAGCCCTGAGTGTTTGCCCTTGTGACTTGTTGATCATCATAGCGAAGCAGATGCTTACAGAAAACTGCAGGGGCTTAGATTTAAAATAAAAAAATTGATGGGTATAAGGTAGAGAGGAGCGGGTTCAGTTCTCCGAGAACCGAATTCCCCACGAACTCCACGTGGTTTACACTGGTCTGAGGCAGGCTCGGTTGTTCCCGCCTGACTCTGAAAACCTGAACAAGGGAAAATGTCATCATCCCGCTGTCGGATTCTCGCGAGATTCGGATTCCATATAAAGAGCTGCGCGTTGCCGCCATTTTTACTCGTGCATTGAAGAGAGAGCGGAGAGGACGTGGCTATGTTCTCTCAGTGGAAATCTCAATATCAGTGCTCAGTATCAGTGGTTACTTATTGCTGCTCAGTAATACTAGTAGTGTGTCTCTCCTGCTCAGTGTCAGTTCTCAGTAGTATCCTCATCAGTGCTCAGTATCACTGCTCATTGTCTTGTGCTGCATTGTGGTGCTCAGCATACTACAGTACATTACTAATAGTCCAGTGCTGCATCTTGCTGCTCAGTGTCAGTTCTAGAATCCTCATCAGTGCTCACTATCACTGCTCATTGCATTGTGGTGTTCTGTATACTACAGTAACATAGTAATATAGTAACATATAGTAACATAGTTTTTGAGGTTGAATAGAGGCAAATTGCCCATCGTGTTCAACCTGTTTTAAGTTGTGATGATTCTACATACTTGCTGAATAATGTTTTATGACTAGTAAGCTACTATAACTCATGTTACCCCCGGATTAACCATGTTGATATTTTAAGTATTATAACCTTGGATAGCTTTTTCATTCAGAAATGTATCCATTCCTTTTTTAAATCCAATTACAGAGTCCGCCATTACCACCTTCCCTGGCAGGGAAGTCCACATCCTGATTGCCCTAACAGTGAAGAACCCTTTCCTCCATTGCGTTCTGAACTTTCCTCCAGTCGCAGCGAGTGACCACGTGTTCTTTTAATAAATAATTCCTCTGATAACTCTTTGTTATGTATCTTTACATATTTGAAGATATTAATAATATCTCCTCTTAGGCACCTCTTTTCTAGTGTATACATATTCAGCCTAGTAAGTCTTTCCTTATAGTCCAGTACTTTTAGGCCTTTAATCAATTTAGTCTTCAGGATCTCTCGGACTTCCATGAGCAGCAGAGTAGTGCAATGGAAGAATGCTGGGCCCATAACCCAGAGGTCGATTGATCGAAACTATCCTCTGCTATGTGCATTTTTTTTTTTTATAATTAAAGTAATCAAAAACTGGGATTGATATTTTGGCTCTTTTATTTTTACTTAAAGTACAATAACTTTTATAATTTTAATTTGTTTTAATAGTATATTGACAGCATTGTTTTCTTTAAAAAATCCACTTAATTTTCTTTACCCTATTACTGAAATGGTAATTGACAAAAACAAACTACATTGTCACCAGAAGAGCAATGCAAAATGTACAAGTGATATATTAAAATCATCTTCCATCTTGAATTTCAATGATGCATTGGGACAACAATTTTGTGAGAAACATCTTCACCCATAAAGAAAGATTTTCTTAATTCCTTACCTGTGTGCTGATTAGATATTACCTTGTTTTCACATTAAACAGACTTCCACATGAGAAAGCAGCAAGGATGCAGTAACGTTTATGTTTCCTGGTGTCAACCTGTATTATTTCAGTAGACATTGAAATGAGGATGCATCTTGCTGCCTTTCCAATGTAGCAAGTTTAATTCAGTAATAGGTGAAAAAACATTCCTACAAAGGTGTTAATCAGAGACTTGGCTTTGTGGACACTTTTCAGAGAGCAAATTTGTTAGCATAAAAATAAAGACAGAAAATGAAGAGCTGTTTAATCACTCAATTGGACTTTTCTGACAGCATAATTTTTTTTCTCAGCAACCCACTGCTAAATTGTGCTTCCTAGCTGTTTTTTATAAAATCACTTAATCAAATCTAACTCTGATTACATCAGAGAAGGCCAGGTACCCTACACCATAAGAGGGGGTTTGAAATTTTGACTTGTCTACTTAAAGATCACCAAAATCTGATCACAAGGTCAATTACATCCCTGGGTGGGATTGAACCACCAACCTTTTGGTTAATAGCCAAACATGCTAACCGATTGCACCACAGAGACACCTCGTAAAATTCATTCTGACAAAGGCTAATAAGCATTCATCTAGAACGTTTCCTAGAAAAACTTTAAAAAGTCAATAATCTGGAGAGTTTTTGTAAGAAACACATTGCTACTTTCCCATGATGAGTGAGTGCTTCAGGATCTCTTGCACTTACATGAGCAGCAGAGTACTGCAACGGAAGCATGCTGGGCCCATAACCCAGAGGTAGGCAGATTGAAACTATCCTCTGCTATATGCATTGTTTTTTGTTAATTAAAGTAATCCAAAACTGGGATTGATATTTTGGCTCTTTTATTTTTACTTAAAGTACAATAACTTTTACCATTTTAATTTGTTTTAATAGTATATTGACAGTATTGTTTTCTTTCAAAAATCCACTTAATTTTCTTTACCCTATTATTAAAATGGTAATTGACAAAAACAAACTACATTGTCACCAGAAGAGCAGTACAAAATGTACAAGTGATATATTAAAATCATCTTTCCAGCTTGAATTTCAATGATGCTTTGGTGCAACAATTTTGTGAGAAACATCTTCACCCATAAAGAAAGATTTTCTTAATTCCTTACCTGTGTGCTGATTAGATATCACCTTGTTTTCACATTAAACAGACTTCCCCATGAGGAAGAAGCAAGGATGCAGTGACGTTTATGTTTCCTGGTGTCAACCTGTATTATTTCAGTAGACATTGAAATGAGGATGCATCTTGCTGCCTTTCCAATGAAGCAAGTTTAATTCAGTAATAGGTGAAAAACCATTCCTACAAAGGTGTTAATCAGAGACTTGACTTTGTGGACACTTTTCAGAGAGCAAATTTGTTAGCATAAACATAAAATCAGAAAATGAAGAGCTGTTTAATCACTCAATTGGACTTTTCTGCCAGCATAATTTTTTTTCTCTGCAACACACTGCTAAATTGTGCTTCCTAGCTGTTTTTTATAAAACCACTTAATCAAATCTAACTCTGATTACATCAGAGAAGGCCAGGTACCCTACACCATAAGAGGGGGTTTTAAACTTTGACTTGTCTACTTAAAGATCACCAACATCTAATCACAAGGTCAATTACATCCATGGGTGGGATTGAACCACCAACCTTTTGGTTAATAGCCAAACATGCTAACCGATTGCACCACAGAGACACCTCGTAAAAGTACATACTGACAAAGGCTAATAAGCATTCATCTAAAACGTTTCCTAGAAAAACTTTAAAAAGTCAATAATCTGGAGAGTTTTTGTAAGAAACACATTGGTACTTTCCCATGATGAGCGAGTGCTTCAGGATCTCTTTCACTTACATGGGCTATTAACCAAAAGGTTGGTGGTTCAATCCCACCCAGGGATGTAATTGACCTTGTGATCAGATTTTGGTGATCTTTAAGTAGACAAGTCAAAATTTTAAACCCCCTCTTATGGTGTAGGGTACCTGGCCTTCTCTGACGTAATACAGGGTTAGATTTAGTTAAGTGATTTTATAAAAAACAGCTAGGAAGCACAATTTAGCAGTGGGTTGCAGAGAAAAAAATAACATTTTAAACCTACCGGTAAGTTTTTTTTCTCGTAGTCCGTAGAGGATGATGGGGACTCCGTAAGGACCATGGGGGATAGACGGGCTCCGCAGCAGACATGGGCACTTTAAGAAAGACTTTAGATCTGGGTGTGCACTGGCTCCTCCCTCTATGCCCCTCCTCCATACCTCAGTTAGAGAAACTGTGCCCAGAGGAGACGGACAGTACGAGGAAAGGATTTTTGTTAATCCAAGGTCAAGATTCATACCAGCCACACCAATCACACCGTATAACTTGTGATATACTACCCAGTTAACAGTATGAAAACAACATAGCATCAGTCCAAGACCGATGAAAACTAACATATAACCCTTATATAAGCAATAACTATATACAAGTCTTGCAGAAGTAGTCCGCACTTGGGACGGGCACCCAGCATCCTCTACGGACAACGAGAAAAAGATTTACCGGTAGGTTTAAAATCTTATTTTCTCTTACGTCCTAGAGGATGCTGGGGACTCCGTAAGGACCATGGGGATTATAAAAAAGCTCCCAAACGGGCAGGAGAGTGCGGATGACTCTGCAGCACCGATTGAGCAAACAGGAGGTCCTCCTCAGCCAGGGTATCAAACTTATAGAACTTTGCAAAGGTGTTTGAACCCGACCAAGTAGCAGCTCGGCACAGCTGTAGTGCCGAGACCCCTCGGGCAGCTGCCCAAGAAGAGCCCACCTTCCTAGTGGAATGGGCCTTGACTGAATTAGGGAACGGCAATCCCGCCATAGAAAGCGCCTGCTGAATCGTGTTACAGATCCAGAGAGCAATAGTCTGCTTTGAAGCAGGGGTGCCAATCTTGTTGGCTGCATACAGGACAAACAGTGCTTCTGTTTTTCTGACTCTAGCCGTTCTGGCCACGTAAATTTTCAAAGCCCTGACCACATCAAGGGACTCGGAATCCTCCAAGTCACGCGTAGCCACAGGCACCACAATAGGTTGGTTCATATGAAAGGATGAGTCCACTTTTAGCAGGAATTGAGGACGGGTCTGCAATTCCGCTCTATCCATATGGAAAACCAGATAGGGGATTTTATGTGATAAAGCTGCTAATTCCGACACTCGCCTAGCGGAAGCCAAGGCTAATAACATGACCACCTTCCAAGTGAGATATTTAAACTCCACCATTTTAAGTGGTTCAAACCATAACCTTAACACCACGTTAAGGTCCCAAGGGACCACCGGAGGTACAAAAGGAGGCTGAATATGCAGTACTCCCTTCACAAAAGTTTGTACTTACTTCAGGAAGAGAGGCCAATTCCTTTTGAAAGAAAATGGATAAGGCCAAAATCTGAACCTTAATAGAGCCTAATTTTAGGCCCAAATTCACTCCAGTTTGTAGGAAGTGAAGGAAGTGGCCCAGGTGGAATTCTTCCGTAGGAGCATTCCTGGCCTCACACCAAGAAACATATTTTCGCCATATACAGTGATAATGTTTAGATGTCACGTCCTTCCTAGCTTTTATTAGCGTAGGAATGACCTCATCTGGAATACCCTTTTCCGCTAGGATCCGGCGTTCAACCGCCATGCCGTCAAACGCAGCCGCGGTAAGTCTTGGAACAGACAGGGCCCCTGTTGCAACAGGTCCTGTCTTAGAGGAAGTGGCCACGGATCTTCTGTGAGCATTTCCTGCAGATCTGGATACCAGGTCCTTCGCGGCCAATCTGGAACAATGAGAATTGTTCTTACTCCTCTTTTTCTTACTATTATCAACACCTTGGGTATGAGAGGTAGAGGAGGAAATACATAGACCGACCGGAACACCCACGGTGTCACTAGGGCGTCTACAGCTACTGCCTGAGGGTCTCTTGACCTGGTGCAATACCTCTGTAGCTTTTTGTTGAGGCGGGACGCCATCATGTCTATCTGGAACAGTCCCCACCGACTTGCAATCTGTGCGAAGACTTCCTGATGGAGTCCCCACTCTCCTGGATGTAGGTCGTGTCTGCTGAGGAAGTCTGCTTCCCAGTTGTCCACTCCCGGAATGAACACTGCTGACAGTGCACTTACATGATTCTCCGCCCAACGAAGAATTCTGGTGGCTTCCGCCATCGCCACTCTGCTCCTTGTGCCGCCTTGGCGGTTTACATGAACTACTGCGGTGACGTTGTCTGACTGGATCAGAACTGGTTGGTCGCGAAGTAAGGTCTCTGCTTGAAATAGGGCGTTGTATATGGCCCTTAGCTCCAGGATGTTGATGTGAAGACAAGTCTCCTGACTTGACCAAAGACCTTGGAAATTTCTTCCCTGTGTGGCTGCTCCCCAACCTCGGAGGCTCGCGTTCGTGATCACCAGGATCCAGTCCTGAATGCCGAACCTGCGGCCCTCTAGAAGGTGAGCACTCTGCAGCCACCACAGGAGAGATACCCTGGCCCTGGGGGACAGGGTGATCAACTGATGAATCTGTAGATGTGACCCGGACCACTTGTCCAGTAGGTCCCATTGCAAGATCCTCGCATAGAACCTGCCGAAGGGAATGGCCTCGTATGATGCCACCATCATTCCCAGGACTCGAGTGCAGTGATGCACTGACACCTGTTTTGGTTTCAATAGGTTCCTGACCAGAGTCATGAGTTCCTGGGCCTTTTCTATCGGAAGATAAACCCTTTTCTTGTCCGTATCCAGAATAATGCCCAAGCAAAGTCAGACGAGTCGTAGGAACCAACTGCGACACCGGGATATTGAGAATCCAGCCGTGTTGCTGTAACACCTTCAGTGAAAGTTATACGCTGTTCAGCAACTGCTCTCTTGATCTCGCTTTTATGAGGAGATCGTTCAAGTACGGGATAATTGTGACACCTTGCTTTCGCAGGAGCACCATAATTTCCGTCATTACCTTGGTGAAAATTCTCGGAGAAAATTCTGGAGAGACCAAACGGCAACGTCTGAAATTGGTAATGACAATACTGTACCGCAAATCTTAGGTACGCCTGATGAGGTGGATAAATGAGTACATGAAGGTATGCATCCTTTATGTCCAGAGATATCATAAAATCCCCCCCTTCTAGGCTGGCGATGACCGCTCTTAGCGATTCCATCTTGAACTTGAACCTTTTCAAGTATAGGTTCAGGGATTTTAAATTTAATATGGGTCTGACCAAACCGTCCGGTTTTGGGACTACAAACAGGGTCGAATAATTTCCCTTTCCTTGTTGAAGCAGCGGAACCTTGACCACCACCTGTTGAAGATACAATTTGTGAATTGCATTTAACACTATCTCCCTTTCCTGGGGAGAAGATGGTAGGGCCGATTTGAAAAACCGGCGAGGAGGCACCTCTTCGAATTTCAGCTTGTAACCCTGAGAAACAATTTCTATTGCCTAGGGATCCACCTGCGAATGAACCCAGATGTGGCTGAAAACTCGAAGACGTGCCCCCAACTGGGCGGACTCCTTTAGCGGAGCCCCAGCGTCATGCGGTGGATTTTGTAGAGGCCGGGGAGGACTTCTGTTCCTGGGAACTAGCTGTGTTGTTCAGCTTCTTCCCTCTGCCCTTACCTCTGGCAAGAAAGGACGCACCTCGTACTTTCTTGTTTCTCTGTGATCGAAAGGACTGCATTTGATAATGTGGTGCTTTCTTAGGCTGTGAGGGAATATAAGGCAAAAAATTTGATTTACCAGCTGTAGCTGTGGAGACTAGGTCCGAGAGACCTTCCCCAAACAATTCCTCACCCCTGTAAGGTAAAACCTCCATATGCCTTTTTGAGTCGGCATCACCTGTCTATTGCCGGGTCCATAGGACTCGTCTAGCAGAAATCGACATAGCGTTTATTCTAGAACCCAGTAGACTAATGTCACTTTGAGCATCTCTCATATATAGGACAGCATCTTTTATATGCCCTATGGTCAATAACATAGCATCCTTATCTAGGGTCTCAATCTCTGCTGATAAGGTATCTGTCCATGCTGCCACCGCGCTACAACCCCGGCCGACGCAATTGCCGGTCTGAGTAAGGTACCAGAATGTGTGTAAATGGACTTTAGGGTAACCTCCTGCTTGCGGTCAGCAGGGTCCCTGATGGTAGCCGTATCCTGGGATGGCAGCGCTACCTTTTTGGATAAGCGTGTCAATGCTTTATCCACCCTAGGGGAGGATTCCCACCGTATCCTGTCCATTGGCGGGAAAGGATACGCCATAAGAATCCTTTTGGGAATCTGCAGCTTTTTGTCTGGAGATTCCCAAGCTTTTTCACATAATTCGTTCAACTCATGTGAGGGGGGAAAGGTTATCTCAGGTTTCTTTCCCTTATACATGTACCTCGTGTCAGGGACAGGGGACTCTGTGATGTGCAAAACATCTTTTATTGCAATAATCATATATCGAATACATTTAGCCAATTTTGGCTGTAACTTTGCATCATCGTAGTCGACACTGGAGTCAGAATCCGTGTCGGTATCTGTGTCAACTATTTGGGATAGTGGGCGCTTTTGAGACCCCGAAGGTCCCTGCGACATAGGGACAGGCATGGGTTGACTCCCTGACTGTTCCCTAGCTTCAGCTTTGTCTAATCTCTTGTGTAATAAGTTTACATTAGCACTTAAAACATTCCACATATCCATCCAGTCAGGTGTCAGCGTTGTCGATGGAGACACCACATTAATTTGCTCCTGCTCCTCTCTAGGAGAGCCTTCTACCTCAGACATGTCGACACACGTGTACCGACACACCATACACTCAGGGAATCCTCTTATCTGAGGACAGTTCCCCAACAAGGCCCTTAGGAGAGACAGAGATAGAGAGTATGCCAGCACACACCCCAGCGCTATATGACCCAGGAAAAAAGCACAATAATTTTATGTTTACCCAGTAGCGCTGTATTTCCACATATATATGCGCCTAATTATGTGCCCCCCTCTTCTTTAAGACCCTCTTTCTACCGTGGTATAAGCAGGGGAGATGAAGCACTAACAGGAGGCTTTAAAATTTTAATTCTAGTGTCCTTCGTTTGGGAGAAAAATGCAAAGGTACAATACAGCTTTTCCTTGCCGATATCTCTCTTTTGCAAAGAGATAGGCATTGGAAAATTCAGGGCTATAACGTGTAGATGAAGCACTAACAGGAGGCTTTAAAATTTTCATTCTAGTGTCCTTCGTTTGGGAGAAAAATGCAAAGGTACAATACAGCTTTTCCTTGCCGATATCTCTCTTTTGCAAAGAGATAGGCATAGGAAAATTCAGGGCTATAACGTGTAGATGAAGCACTAACAGGAGGCTTTAAAATTTTCATTCTAGTTTCCTTCATTTGGGAGAAAAATGCAAAGGTACAATACAGCTTTTCCTTGCCGATATCTCTCTTTTGCAAAGAGATAGGCATTGGAAAATTTAGGGCTATAACGTGTAGATGAAGCACTAACAGGAGGCTTTAAAATTTTCATTCTAGTGTCCTTCGTTTGGGAGAAAAATGCAAAGGTTCAATACAGCTTTTCATTGCCGATATCTCTCTTTTGCAAAGAGATAGGCATTGGAAAATTCAGGGCTATAACGTGTAGATGAAGCACTAACAGGAGGCTTTAAAATTTTCATTCTAGTGTCCTTCGTTTGGGAGAAAAATGCAAAGGTACAATACAGCTTTTCCTTGCTGATATCTCTCTTTTGCAAAGAGATAGGCATTGGAAAATTCAGGGCTATAACGTGTAGATGAAGCACTAACAGGAGGCTTAAAAATTTTCATTCTAGTGTCCTTCGTTTGGGAGAAAAATGCAAAGGTACAATACAGCTTTTCCTTGCCTATATCTCTCTTTTGCAAAGAGATAGGCATTGGAAAATTCAGGGCTATAACGTGTAGATGAAGCACTAACAGGAGGCTTTAAAATTTTCATTCTAGTGTCCTTCGTTTCGGAGAAAAATGCAAAGGTACAATACAGCTTTTCCTTGCCGATATCTCTCTTTTGCAAAGAGATAGGCATTGGAAAATTCAGGGCTATAACGTGTAGATGAAGCACTAACAGGAGGCTTTAAAATTTTTATTCTAGTGTCCTTCGTTTGGGAGAAAAATGCAAAAGTACAATACAGCTTTTCCTTGCCGATATCTCTCTTTTGCAAAGAGATAGGCATTGGAAAATTCAGGGCTATAACGTGTAGATGAAGCACTAACAGGAGGCTTTAAAATTTTCATTCTAGTGTCCTTCGTTTGGGAGAAAAATGCAAAGTTACAATGCAGCTTTTCCTTGCCGATATCTCTCTTTTGCAAAGCGATAGGCATTGGAAAATTCAGGGCTATAACGTGTAGATGAAGCACTAACAGGAGGCTTTAAAATTTTCATTCTAGTGTCTTTCGTTTGGGAGAAAAATGCAAAGGTACAATACAGCTTTTCCTTGCCGATATCTCTCTTTTGCAAAGAGATAGGCATTGGAAAATTCAGGGCTATAACGTGTAGATGAAGCACTAACAGGAGGCTTTAAAAATGTTATTCTAGTGTCCTTCGTTTGGGAGAAAAACACAAAGGTTCAATACAGCTTTTCCTTGCTGATATCTCTCTTTTGCAAAGAGCTAGGCATTGGAAAATTCAGGGCAATACCGTGTAGATGAAGCACTAACAGGAGGCTTTAAAATTTTCATTCATGTGTCCTTCGTTTGGGAGAAAAATGCAAAGGTACAATGCAGCTTTTCCTTGCCGATATCTCTCTTTTGCAAAGAGATAGGCATTGGAAAATTCAGGGCTATAACGTGTAGATGAAGCACTAACAGGAGGCTTTAAAAATTTTATTCTAGTGTCCTTCGTTTGGGAGAAAAATGCAAAGGTACAATACAGCTTTTCCTTGCCGATATCTCTCTTTTGCAAAGAGATAGGCATTGGAAAATTCAGGGCTATAACGTGTAGATGAAGCACTAACAGGAGGCTTTAAAATTTTCATTCTAGTGTCCTTCGTTTGGTAGAAAAATGCAAAGGTACAATACAGCTTTTCCTTGCCGATATCTCTCTTTTGCAAAGAGATAGGCATTGGAAAATTCAGGGCTATAACGTGTAGATGACGCACTAACAGGAGGCTTTAAAATTTTCATTCTAGTGTCTTTCGTTTGGGAGAAAAATGCAAAGGTACAATACAGCTTTTCCTTGCCGATATCTCTCTTTTGCAAAGAGATAGGCATTGGAAAATTCAGGGCTATAACGTGTAGATGAAGCACTAACAGGAGGCTTTAAAATTTTCATTCTAGTGTCCTTCGTTTGAAGAAAAATGCAAAGGTACAATATAGCTTTTCCTTGCCGATATCTCTTTTTTTCAAAGAGATAGGCATTGGAAAATTCAGGGCTATAACTTGTAGATGAAGCACTAACAGGAGGCTTTAAAATTTTCATTCTAGTGTCCTTCGTTTTGGAGAAAAATGCAAAGGTACAATACAGCTTTTCCTTGCCGATATCTCTCTTTTGCAAAGAGATAGGCATTGGAAAATTCAGGGCTATAACGTGTAGATGAAGCACTAACAGGAGGCTTTAAAATTTTTATTCTAGTGTCCTTCGTTTGGGAGAAAAATGCAAAGGTACAATGCAGCTTTTCCTTGCCGATATCTCTCTTTTGCAAAGAGATAGGCATTGGAAAATTCAGGGCTATAACGTGTAGATGAACCACTAACAGGAGGCTTTAAAATTTTCATTCTAGTGTCTTTCGTTTGGGAGACAAATGCAAAGGTACAATACAGCTTTTCCTTGCCGATATCTCTCTTTTGCAAAGAGATAGGCATTGGAAAATTCAGGGCTATAACGTGTAGATGAAGCACTAACAGGAGGCTTTAAAAATTTTATTCTAGTGTCCTTCGTTTGGGAGAAAAATGCAAAGGTACAATACAGCTTTTCCTTGCCGATATCTCTCTTTTGCAAAGAGATAGGCATTGGAAAATTCAGGGCTATAACGTGTAGATGAAGCACTAACAGGAGGCTTTAAAATTTTCATTCTAGTGTCCTTCGTTTGGTAGAAAAATGCAAAGGTACAATACAGCTTTTCCTTGCCGATATCTCTCTTTTGCAAAGAGATAGGCATTGGAAAATTCAGGGCTATAACGTGTAGATGACGCACTAACAGGAGGCTTTAAAATTTTCATTCTAGTGTCTTTCGTTTGGGAGAAAAATGCAAAGGTACAATACAGCTTTTCCTTGCCGATATCTCTCTTTTGCAAAGAGATAGGCATTGGAAAATTCAGGGCTATAACGTGTAGATGAAGCACTAACAGGAGGCTTTAAAATTTTCATTCTAGTGTCCTTCGTTTGAAGAAAAATGCAAAGGTACAATATAGCTTTTCCTTGCCGATATCTCTTTTTTTCAAAGAGATAGGCATTGGAAAATTCAGGGCTATAACGTGTAGATGAAGCACTAACAGGAGGCTTTAAAATTTTCATTCTAGTGTCCTTCGTTTCGGAGAAAAATGCAAAGGTACAATACAGCTTTTCCTTGCCAATATCTCTCTTTTGCAAAGAGATAGGCATTGGAAAATTCAGGGCTATAACGTGTAGATGACGCACTAACAGGAGGCTTTAAAATTTTCATTCTAGTGTCTTTCGTTTGGGAGAAAAATGCAAAGGTACAATACAGCTTTTCCTTGCCGATATCTCTCTTTTGCAAAGAGATAGGCATTGGAAAATTCAGGGCTATAACGTGTAGATGAAGCACTAACAGGAGGCTTTAAAATTTTCATTCTAGTGTCCTTCGTTTGAAGAAAAATGCAAAGGTACAATATAGCTTTTCCTTGCCGATATCTCTTTTTTTCAAAGAGATAGGCATTGGAAAATTCAGGGCTATAACGTGTAGATGAAGCACTAACAGGAGGCTTTAAAATTTTAATTCTAGTGTCCTTCGTTTCGGAGAAAAATGCAAAGGTACAATACAGCTTTTCCTTGCCGATATCTCTCTTTTGCAAAGAGATAGGCATTGGAAAATTCAGGGCTATAACGTGTAGATGAAGCACTAACAGGAGGCTTTAAAATTTTTATTCTAGTGTCCTTCGTTTGGGAGAAAAATGCTAAGGTACAATGCAGCTTTTCCTTGCCAATATCTCTCTTTTGCAAAGAGATAGGCATTGGAAAATTCAGGGCTATAACTTGTAGATGAAGCACTAACAGGAGGCTTTAAAATTTTCATTCTAGTGTCCTTCGTTTTGGAGAAAAATGCAAAGGTACAATACAGCTTTTCCTTGCCGATATCTCTCTTTTGCAAAGAGATAGGCATTGGAAAATTCAGGGCTATAACGTGTAGATGAAGCACTAACAGGAGGCTTTAAAATTTTTATTCTAGTGTCCTTCGTTTGGGAGAAAAATGCAAAGGTACAATGCAGCTTTTCCTTGCCGATATCTCTCTTTTGCAAAGAGATAGGCATTGGAAAATTCAGGGCTATAACGTGTAGATGAACCACTAACAGGAGGCTTTAAAATTTTCATTCTAGTGTCTTTCGTTTGGGAGACAAATGCAAAGGTACAATACAGCTTTTCCTTGCCGATATCTCTCTTTTGCAAAGAGATAGGCATTGGAAAATTCAGGGCTATAACGTGTAGATGAAGCACTAACAGGAGGCTTTAAAAATTTTATTCTAGTGTCCTTCGTTTGGGAGAAAAATGCAAAGGTACAATACAGCTTTTCCTTGCCGATATCTCTCTTTTGCAAAGAGATAGGCATTGGAAAATTCAGGGCTATAACGTGTAGATGAAGCACTAACAGGAGGCTTTAAAATTTTCATTCTAGTGTCCTTCGTTTGGTAGAAAAATGCAAAGGTACAATACAGCTTTTCCTTGCCGATATCTCTCTTTTGCAAAGAGATAGGCATTGGAAAATTCAGGGCTATAACGTGTAGATGACGCACTAACAGGAGGCTTTAAAATTTTCATTCTAGTGTCTTTCGTTTGGGAGAAAAATGCAAAGGTACAATACAGCTTTTCCTTGCCGATATCTCTCTTTTGCAAAGAGATAGGCATTGGAAAATTCAGGGCTATAACGTGTAGATGAAGCACTAACAGGAGGCTTTAAAATTTTCATTCTAGTGTCCTTCGTTTGAAGAAAAATGCAAAGGTACAATATAGCTTTTCCTTGCCGATATCTCTTTTTTTCAAAGAGATAGGCATTGGAAAATTCAGGGCTATAACGTGTAGATGAAGCACTAACAGGAGGCTTTAAAATTTTCATTCTAGTGTCCTTCGTTTCGGAGAAAAATGCAAAGGTACAATACAGCTTTTCCTTGCCGATATCTCTCTTTTGCAAAGAGATAGGCATTGGAAAATTCAGGGCTATAACGTGTAGATGACGCACTAACAGGAGGCTTTAAAATTTTCATTCTAGTGTCTTTCGTTTGGGAGAAAAATGCAAAGGTACAATACAGCTTTTCCTTGCCGATATCTCTCTTTTGCAAAGAGATAGGCATTGGAAAATTCAGGGCTATAACGTGTAGATGAAGCACTAACAGGAGGCTTTAAAATTTTCATTCTAGTGTCCTTCGTTTGAAGAAAAATGCAAAGGTACAATATAGCTTTTCCTTGCCGATATCTCTTTTTTTCAAAGAGATAGGCATTGGAAAATTCAGGGCTATAACGTGTAGATGAAGCACTAACAGGAGGCTTTAAAATTTTAATTCTAGTGTCCTTCGTTTCGGAGAAAAATGCAAAGGTACAATACAGCTTTTCCTTGCCGATATCTCTCTTTTGCAAAGAGATAGGCATTGGAAAATTCAGGGCTATAACGTGTAGATGAAGCACTAACAGGAGGCTTTAAAATTTTTATTCTAGTGTCCTTCGTTTGGGAGAAAAATGCTAAGGTACAATGCAGCTTTTCCTTGCCAATATCTCTCTTTTGCAAAGAGATAGGCATTGGAAAATTCAGGGCTATAACGTGTAGATGAACCACTAACAGGAGGCTTTAAAATTTTCATTCTAGTGTCTTTCGTTTGGGAGAAAAATGCAAAGGTACAATACAGCTTTTCCTTGCCGATATCTCTCTTTTGCAAAGAGATAGGCATTGGAAAATTCAGGGCTATAACGTGTAGATGAAGCACTAACAGGAGGCTTTAAAAATTTTATTCTAGTGTCCTTCGTTTGGGAGAAAAACACAAAGGTTCAATACAGCTTTTCCTTGCCGATATCTTTCTTTTGCAAAGAGCTAGGCATTGGAAAATTCAGGGCTATACCGTGTAGATGAAGCACTAACAGGAGGCTTTAAAATTTTCATTCATGTGTCCTTCGTTTGGGAGAAAAATGCAAAGGTACAATACAGCTTTTCCTTGCCGATATCTCTCTTTTGCAAAGAGATAGGCATTGGAAAATTCAGGGCTATAACGTGTAGATGAAGCACTAACAGGAGGCTTTAAAATTTTCATTCTAGTGTCCTTCGTTTGGAAGAAAAATGCAAAGGTACAATATAGCTTTTCCTTGCCGATATCTCTCTTTTGCAAAGAGATAGGCATTGGAAAATTCAGGGCTATAACGTGTAGATGAAGCACTAACAGGAGGCTTTAAAATTTTCATTCTAGTGTCCTTCGTTTGGGAGAAAAATGCAAAGGTACAAGACAGCTTTTCCTTGCCGATATCTCTCTTTTGCAAAGAGATAGGCATTGGAAAATTCAGGGCTATAACGTGTAGATGAAGCACTAACAGGAGGCTTTAAAATTTTCATTCTAGTGTCCTTCGTTTGGGAGAAAAATGCAAAGGTACAATGCAGCTTTTCCTTGCCGATATCTCTCTTTTGCAAAGAGATGGGCATTGGAAAATTCAGGGCAATAACGTGTAGATGAAGCACTAACAGGAGACTTTAAAATTTTCATTCTAGTGTCTTTCGTTTGGGAGAAAAATGCAAAGGTACAATACAGCTTTTCCTTGCCGATATCTCTCTTTTGCAAAGAGATAGGCATTGGGAAATTCAGGGCTATAACGTGTAGATGAAGCACTAACAGGAGGCTTTAAAATTTTCATTCTAATGTCCTTCGTTTGGAAGAAAAATGCAAAGGTACAATATAGCTTTTCCTTGCCGATATCTCTCTTTTGCAAAGAGATAGGCATTGGAAAATTCAGGGCTATAACGTGTAGATGAAGCACTAACAGGAGGCTTTAAAATTTTCATTCTAGTGTCCTTCGTTTGGAAGAAAAATGCAAAGGTACAATATAGCTTTTCCTTGCCGATATCTCTCTTTTGCAAAGAGATAGGCATTGGAAAATTCAGGGCTATAACGTGTAGATGAAGCACTAACAGGAGGCTTTAAAATTTTCATTCTAGTGTCCTTCGTTTGGGAGAAAAATGCAAAGGTACAATGCAGCTTTTCCTTGCCGATATCTCTCTTTTGCAAAGAGATAGGCATTGGAAAATTCAGGGCTATAACGTGTAGATGAAGCACTAACAGGAGGCTTTAAAATTTTTATTCTAGTGTCCTTCGTTTGGGAGAAAAATGCAAAGGTACAATGCAGCTTTTCCTTGCCGATATCTCTGTTTTGCAAAGAGATGGGCATTGGAAAATTCAGGGCTATAACGTGTAGATGAAGCACTAACAGGAGACTTTAAAATTTTCATTCTAGTGTCTTTCGTTTGGGAGAAAAATGCAAAGGTACAATACAGCTTTTCCTTGCCGATATCTCTCTTTTGCAAAGAGATAGGCATTGGGAAATTCAGGGCTATAACGTGTAGATGAAGCACTAACAGGAGGCTTTAAAATTTTCATTCTAGTGTCCTTCGTTTGGAAGAAAAATGCAAAGGTACAATATAGCTTTTCCTTGCCGATATCTCTCTTTTGCAAAGAGATAGGCATTGGAAAATTCAGGGCTATACCGTGTAGACGAAGCACTAACAGGAGGCTTTAAAATTTTCATTCTAGTGTCCTTCGTTTGGGAGAAAAATGCAAAGGTACAATACAGCTTTTCCTTGCCGATATCTCTCTTTTGCAAAGAGATAGGCATTGGGAAATTCAGGGCTATAACGTGTAGATGAAGCACTAACAGGAGGCTTTAAAATTTTCATTCTAGTGTCCTTCGTTTGGAAGAAAAATGCAAAGGTACAATATAGCTTTTCCTTGTTAATATCTCTCTTTTGCAAAGAGATAGGCATTGGAAAATTCAGGGCTATAACGTGTAGATGAAGCACTAACAGGAGGCTTTAAAATTTTCATTCTAGTGTCCTTCGTTTGGAAGAAAAATGCAAAGGTACAATATAGCTTTTCCTTGCCGATATCTCTCTTTTGCAAAGAGATAGGCATTGGAAAATTCAGGGCTATAACGTGTAGATGAAGCACTAACAGGAGGCTTTAAAATTTTTATTCTAGTGTCCTTCGTTTGGGAGAAAAATGCAAAGGTACAAGACAGCTTTTCCTTGCCGATATCTCTCTTTTGCAAAGAGATAGGCATTGGAAAATTCAGGGCTATAACGTGTAGATGAAGCACTAACAGGAGACTTTAAAATTTTCATTCTAGTGTCTTTCGTTTGGGAGAAAAATGCAAAGGTACAATACAGCTTTTCCTTGCCGATATCTCTCTTTTGCAAAGAGATAGGCATTGGAAAATTCAGGGCTATAACGTGTAGATGAAGCACTAACAGGAGGCTTTAAAATTTTCATTCTAGTGTCCTTCGTTTGGGAGAAAAATGCAAAGGTACAATACAGCTTTTCCTTGTTAATATCTCTCTTTTGCAAAGAGCTAGGCATTGGAAAATTCAGGGCTATACCGTGTAGATGAAGCACTAACAGGAGGCTTTAAAATTTTCATTCTAGTGTCCTTCGTTTCGGAGAAAAATGCAAAGGTACAATACAGCTTTTCCTTGCCGATATCTCTCTTTTGCAAAGAGATAGGCATTGGAAAATTCAGGGCTATAACGTGTAGATGAAGCACTAACAGGAGGCTTTACAATTTTTATTCTAGTGTCCTTCGTTTGGGAGAAAAATACAAAGGTACAATACAGCTTTTCCTTGCCGATATCTCTCTTTTGCAAAGAGCTAGGCATTGGAAAATTCAGGGCTATACCGTGTAGATGAAGCACTAACAGGAGGCTTTAAAATTTTCATTCTAGTGTCCTTCGTTTGGGAGAAAAATGCAAAGGTACAATACAGCTTTTCCTTGCCGATATCTCTCTTTTGCAAAGAGATAGGCATTGGGAAATTAAGGGCTATAACGTGTAGATGAAGCACTAACAGGAGGCTTTAAAATTTTCATTCTAGTGTCCTTCGTTTGGAAGAAAAATGCAAAGGTACAATATAGCTTTTCCTTGTTAATATCTCTCTTTTGCAAAGAGATAGGCATTGGAAAATTCAGGGCTATAACGTGTAGATGAAGCACTAACAGGAGGCTTTAAAATTTTCATTCTAGTGTCCTTCGTTTCGGAGAAAAATGCAAAGGTACAATACAGCTTTTCCTTGCCGATATCTCTCTTTTGCAAAGAGATAGGCATTGGAAAATTCAGGGCTATAACGTGTAGATGAACCACTAACAGGAGGCTTTAAAATTTTCATTCTAGTGTCTTTCGTTTGGGAGAAAAATGCAAAGGTACAATACAGCTTTTCCTTGCCGATATCTCTCTTTTGCAAAGAGATAGGCATTGGAAAATTCAGGGCTATAACGTGTAGATGAAGCACTAACAGGAGGCTTTAAAAATTTTATTCTAGTGTCCTTCGTTTGGGAGAAAAACACAAAGGTTCAATACAGCTTTTCCTTGCCGATATCTTTCTTTTGCAAAGAGCTAGGCATTGGAAAATTCAGGGCTATACCGTGTAGATGAAGCACTAACAGGAGGCTTTAAAATTTTCATTCATGTGTCCTTCGTTTGGGAGAAAAATGCAAAGGTACAATACAGCTTTTCCTTGCCGATATCTCTCTTTTGCAAAGAGATAGGCATTGGAAAATTCAGGGCTATAACGTGTAGATGAAGCACTAACAGGAGGCTTTAAAATTTTCATTCTAGTGTCCTTCGTTTGGAAGAAAAATGCAAAGGTACAATATAGCTTTTCCTTGCCGATATCTCTCTTTTGCAAAGAGATAGGCATTGGAATATTCAGGGCTATAACGTGTAGATGAAGCACTAACAGGAGGCTTTAAAATTTTCATTCTAGTGTCCTTCGTTTGGGAGAAAAATGCAAAGGTACAAGACAGCTTTTCGTTGCCGATATCTCTCTTTTGAAAAGAGATAGGCATTGGAAAATTCAGGGCTATAACGTGTAGATGAAGCACTAACAGGAGGCTTTAAAATTTTCATTCTAGTGTCCTTCGTTTGGGAGAAAAATGCAAAGGTACAATGCAGCTTTTCCTTGCCGATATCTCTCTTTTGCAAAGAGATGGGCATTGGAAAATTCAGGGCAATAACGTGTAGATGAAGCACTAACAGGAGACTTTAAAATTTTCATTCTAGTGTCTTTCGTTTGGGAGAAAAATGCAAAGGTACAATACAGCTTTTCCTTGCCGATATCTCTCTTTTGCAAAGAGATAGGCATTGGGAAATTCAGGGCTATAACGTGTAGATGAAGCACTAACAGGAGGCTTTAAAATTTTCATTCTAATGTCCTTCGTTTGGAAGAAAAATGCAAAGGTACAATATAGCTTTTCCTTGCCGATATCTCTCTTTTGCAAAGAGATAGGCATTGGAAAATTCAGGGCTATAACGTGTAGATGAAGCACTAACAGGAGGCTTTAAAATTTTCATTCTAGTGTCCTTCGTTTGGAAGAAAAATGCAAAGGTACAATATAGCTTTTCCTTGCCGATATCTCTCTTTTGCAAAGAGATAGGCATTGGAAAATTCAGGGCTATAACGTGTAGATGAAGCACTAACAGGAGGCTTTAAAATTTTCATTCTAGTGTCCTTCGTTTGGGAGAAAAATGCAAAGGTACAATGCAGCTTTTCCTTGCCGATATCTCTCTTTTGCAAAGAGATAGGCATTGGAAAATTCAGGGCTATAACGTGTAGATGAAGCACTAACAGGAGGCTTTAAAATTTTTATTCTAGTGTCCTTCGTTTGGGAGAAAAATGCAAAGGTACAATGCAGCTTTTCCTTGCCGATATCTCTGTTTTGCAAAGAGATGGGCATTGGAAAATTCAGGGCTATAACGTGTAGATGAAGCACTAACAGGAGACTTTAAAATTTTCATTCTAGTGTCTTTCGTTTGGGAGAAAAATGCAAAGGTACAATACAGCTTTTCCTTGCCGATATCTCTCTTTTGCAAAGAGATAGGCATTGGGAAATTCAGGGCTATAACGTGTAGATGAAGCACTAACAGGAGGCTTTAAAATTTTCATTCTAGTGTCCTTCGTTTGGAAGAAAAATGCAAAGGTACAATATAGCTTTTCCTTGCCGATATCTCTCTTTTGCAAAGAGATAGGCATTGGAAAATTCAGGGCTATAACGTGTAGATGAAGCACTAACAGGAGGCTTTAAAATTTTCATTCTAGTGTCCTTCGTTTGGGAGAAAAATGCAAAGGTACAATGCAGCTTTTCCTTGCCGATATCTCTCTTTTGCAAAGAGATGGGCATTGGAAAATTCAGGGCAATAACGTGTAGATGAAGCACTAACAGGAGACTTTAAAATTTTCATTCTAGTGTCTTTCGTTTGGGAGAAAAATGCAAAGGTACAATACAGCTTTTCCTTGCCGATATCTCTCTTTTGCAAAGAGATAGGCATTGGGAAATTCAGGGCTATAACGTGTAGATGAAGCACTAACAGGAGGCTTTAAAATTTTCATTCTAATGTCCTTCGTTTGGAAGAAAAATGCAAAGGTACAATATAGCTTTTCCTTGCCGATATCTCTCTTTTGCAAAGAGATAGGCATTGGAAAATTCAGGGCTATAACGTGTAGATGAAGCACTAACAGGAGGCTTTAAAATTTTCATTCTAGTGTCCTTCGTTTGGAAGAAAAATGCAAAGGTACAATATAGCTTTTCCTTGCCGATATCTCTCTTTTGCAAAGAGATAGGCATTGGAAAATTCAGGGCTATAACGTGTAGATGAAGCACTAACAGGAGGCTTTAAAATTTTCATTCTAGTGTCCTTCGTTTGGGAGAAAAATGCAAAGGTACAATGCAGCTTTTCCTTGCCGATATCTCTCTTTTGCAAAGAGATAGGCATTGGAAAATTCAGGGCTATAACGTGTAGATGAAGCACTAACAGGAGGCTTTAAAATTTTTATTCTAGTGTCCTTCGTTTGGGAGAAAAATGCAAAGGTACAATGCAGCTTTTCCTTGCCGATATCTCTGTTTTGCAAAGAGATGGGCATTGGAAAATTCAGGGCTATAACGTGTAGATGAAGCACTAACAGGAGACTTTAAAATTTTCATTCTAGTGTCTTTCGTTTGGGAGAAAAATGCAAAGGTACAATACAGCTTTTCCTTGCCGATATCTCTCTTTTGCAAAGAGATAGGCATTGGGAAATTCAGGGCTATAACGTGTAGATGAAGCACTAACAGGAGGCTTTAAAATTTTCATTCTAGTGTCCTTCGTTTGGAAGAAAAATGCAAAGGTACAATATAGCTTTTCCTTGCCGATATCTCTCTTTTGCAAAGAGATAGGCATTGGAAAATTCAGGGCTATAACGTGTAGATGAAGCACTAACAGGAGGCTTTAAAATTTTCATTCTAGTGTCCTTCGTTTGGGAGAAAAATGCAAAGGTACAATGCAGCTTTTCCTTGCCGATATCTCTCTTTTGCAAAGAGATAGGCATTGGAAAATTCAGGGCTATAACGTGTAGATGAAGCACTAACAGGAGGCTTTAAAATTTTCATTCTAGTGTCCTTCGTTTGGGAGAAAAATGCAAAGGTACAATGCAGCTTTTCCTTGCCGATATCTCTCTTTTGCAAAGAGATAGGCATTGGAAAATTCAGGGCTATAACGTGTAGATGAAGCACTAACAGGAGGCTTTAAAATTTTCATTCATGTGTCCTTCGTTTGGGAGAAAAATGCAAAGGTACAATACAGCTTTTCCTTGCCGATATCTCTCTTTTGCAAAGAGATAGGCATTGGAAAATTCAGGGCTATAACGTGTAGATGAAGCACTAACAGGAGGCTTTAAAATTTTCATTCTAGTGTCCTTCGTTTGGAAGAAAAATGCAAAGGTACAATATAGCTTTTCCTTGCCGATATCTCTCTTTTGCAAAGAGATAGGCATTGGAAAATTCTGGGCTATAACGTGTAGATGAAGCACTAACAGGAGGCTTTAAAATTTTCATTCTAGTGTCCTTCGTTTGGGAGAAAAATGCAAAGGTACAAGACAGCTTTTCCTTGCCGATATCTCTCTTTTGCAAAGAGATAGGCATTGGAAAATTCAGGGCTATAACGTGTAGATGAAGCACTAACAGGAGACTTTAAAATTTTCATTCTAGTGTCTTTCGTTTGGGAGAAAAATGCAAAGGTACAATACAGCTTTTCCTTGCCGATATCTCTCTTTTGCAAAGAGATAGGCATTGGAAAATTCAGGGCTATAACGTGTAGATGAAGCACTAACAGGAGGCTTTAAAATTTTCATTCTAGTGTCCTTCGTTTGGGAGAAAAATGCAAAGGTACAATACAGCTTTTCCTTGTTAATATCTCTCTTTTGCAAAGAGCTAGGCATTGGAAAATTCAGGGCTATACCGTGTAGATGAAGCACTAACAGGAGGCTTTAAAATTTTCATTCTAGTGTCCTTCGTTTGGGAGAAAAATGCAAAGGTACAATATAGCTTTTCCTTGCCGATATCTCTCTTTTGCAAAGAGATAGGCATTGGAAAATTCAGGGCTATAACGTGTAGATGAAGCACTAACAGGAGGCTTTAAAATTTTTATTCTAGTGTCCTTCGTTTGGGAGAAAAATGCAAAGGTACAATACAGCTTTTCCTTGCCTATATCTCTCTTTTGCAAAGAGATAGGCATTGGAAAATTCAGGGCTATAACGTGTAGATGAAGCACTAACAGGAGGCTTTACAATTTTTATTCTAGTGTCCTTCGTTTGGGAGAAAAATACAAAGGTACAATACAGCTTTTCCTTGCCGATATCTCTCTTTTGCAAAGAGCTAGGCATTGGAAAATTCAGGGCTATACCGTGTAGATGAAGCACTAACAGGAGGCTTTAAAATTTTCATTCTAGTGTCCTTCGTTTGGGAGAAAAATGCAAAGGTACAATACAGCTTTTCCTTGCCGATATCTCTCTTTTGCAAAGAGATAGGCATTGGGAAATTCAGGGCTATAACGTGTAGATGAAGCACTAACAGGAGGCTTTAAAATTTTCATTCTAGTGTCCTTCGTTTGGAAGAAAAATGCAAAGGTACAATATAGCTTTTCCTTGTTAATATCTCTCTTTTGCAAAGAGATAGGCATTGGAAAATTCAGGGCTATAACGTGTAGATGAAGCACTAACAGGAGGCTTTAAAATTTTCATTCTAGTGTCCTTTGTTTCGGAGAAAAATGCAAAGGTACAATACAGCTTTTCCTTGCCGATATCTCTCTTTTGCAAAGAGATAGGCATTGGAAAATTCAGGGCTATAACGTGTAGATGAAGCACTAATAGGAGGCTTTAAAATTTTTATTCTAGTGTCCTTCGTTTGGGAGAAAAATGCAAAGGTACAATACAGCTTTTCCTTGCCGATATCTCTCTTTTGCAAAGAGATAGGCATTGGAAAATTCAGGGCTATAACGTGTAGATGAAGCACTAACAGGAGGCTTTAAAATTTTCATTCTAGTGTCCTTCGTTTGGTAGAAAAATGCAAAGGTACAATACAGCTTTTCCTTGCCGATATCTCTCTTTTGCAAAGAGATAGGCATTGGAAAATTCAGGGCTATAACGTGTAGATGAAGCACTATCAGGAGGCTTTAAAATTTTCATTCTAGTGTCCTTCGTTTGGTAGAAAAATGCAAAGGTACAATACAGCTTTTCCTTGCCGATATCTCTCTTTTGCAAAGAGATAGGCATTGGAAAATTCAGGGCTATAACGTGTAGATGACGCACTAACAGGAGGCTTTAAAATTTTCATTCTAGTGTCTTTCGTTTGGGAGAAAAATGCAAAGGTACAATACAGCTTTTCCTTGCCGATATCTCTCTTTTGCAAAGAGATAGGCATTGGAAAATTCAGGGCTATAACGTGTAGATGAAGCACTAACAGGAGGCTTTAAAATTTTCATTCTAGTGTCCTTCGTTTGAAGAAAAATGCAAAGGTACAATATAGCTTTTCCTTGCCGATATCTCTTTTTTTCAAAGAGATAGGCATTGGAAAATTCAGGGCTATAACGTGTAGATGAAGCACTAACAGGAGGCTTTAAAATTTTCATTCTAGTGTCCTTCGTTTCGGAGAAAAATGCAAAGGTACAATACAGCTTTTCCTTGCCGATATCTCTCTTTTGCAAAGAGATAGGCATTGGAAAATTCAGGGCTATAACGTGTAGATGACGCACTAACAGGAGGCTTTAAAATTTTCATTCTAGTGTCTTTCGTTTGGGAGAAAAATGCAAAGGTACAATACAGCTTTTCCTTGCCGATATCTCTCTTTTGCAAAGAGATAGGCATTGGAAAATTCAGGGCTATAACGTGTAGATGAAGCACTAACAGGAGGCTTTAAAATTTTCATTCTAGTGTCCTTCGTTTGGAAGAAAAATGCAAAGGTACAATATAGCTTTTCCTTGCCGATATCTCTCTTTTGCAAAGAGATAGGCATTGGAAAATTCAGGGCTATAACGTGTAGATGAAGCACTAACAGGAGGCTTTAAAATTTTTATTCTAGTGTCCTTCGTTTGGGAGAAAAATGCAAAGGTACAATGCAGCTTTTCCTTGCCGATATCTCTGTTTTGCAAAGAGATGGGCATTGGAAAATTCAGGGCTATAACGTGTAGATGAAGCACTAACAGGAGACTTTAAAATTTTCATTCTAGTGTCTTTCGTTTGGGAGAAAAATGCAAAGGTACAATACAGCTTTTCCTTGCCGATATCTCTCTTTTGCAAAGAGATAGGCATTGGGAAATTCAGGGCTATAACGTGTAGATGAAGCACTAACAGGAGGCTTTAAAATTTTCATTCTAGTGTCCTTCGTTTGGAAGAAAAATGCAAAGGTACAATATAGCTTTTCCTTGCCGATATCTCTCTTTTGCAAAGAGATAGGCATTGGAAAATTCAGGGCTATAACGTGTAGATGAAGCACTAACAGGAGGCTTTAAAATTTTCATTCTAGTGTCCTTCGTTTGGGAGAAAAATGCAAAGGTACAATGCAGCTTTTCCTTGCCGATATCTCTCTTTTGCAAAGAGATAGGCATTGGAAAATTCAGGGCTATAACGTGTAGATGAAGCACTAACAGGAGGCTTTAAAATTTTCATTCTAGTGTCCTTCGTTTGGGAGAAAAATGCAAAGGTACAATGCAGCTTTTCCTTGCCGATATCTCTCTTTTGCAAAGAGATAGGCATTGGAAAATTCAGGGCTATAACGTGTAGATGAAGCACTAACAGGAGGCTTTAAAATTTTCATTCATGTGTCCTTCGTTTGGGAGAAAAATGCAAAGGTACAATACAGCTTTTCCTTGCCGATATCTCTCTTTTGCAAAGAGATAGGCATTGGAAAATTCAGGGCTATAACGTGTAGATGAAGCACTAACAGGAGGCTTTAAAATTTTCATTCTAGTGTCCTTCGTTTGGAAGAAAAATGCAAAGGTACAATATAGCTTTTCCTTGCCGATATCTCTCTTTTGCAAAGAGATAGGCATTGGAAAATTCAGGGCTATAACGTGTAGATGAAGCACTAACAGGAGGCTTTAAAATTTTCATTCTAGTGTCCTTCGTTTGGGAGAAAAATGCAAAGGTACAAGACAGCTTTTCCTTGCCGATATCTCTCTTTTGCAAAGAGATAGGCATTGGAAAATTCAGGGCTATAACGTGTAGATGAAGCACTAACAGGAGACTTTAAAATTTTCATTCTAGTGTCTTTCGTTTGGGAGAAAAATGCAAAGGTACAATACAGCTTTTCCTTGCCGATATCTCTCTTTTGCAAAGAGATAGGCATTGGAAAATTCAGGGCTATAACGTGTAGATGAAGCACTAACAGGAGGCTTTAAAATTTTCATTCTAGTGTCCTTCGTTTGGGAGAAAAATGCAAAGGTACAATACAGCTTTTCCTTGTTAATATCTCTCTTTTGCAAAGAGCTAGGCATTGGAAAATTCAGGGCTATACCGTGTAGATGAAGCACTAACAGGAGGCTTTAAAATTTTCATTCTAGTGTCCTTCGTTTGGGAGAAAAATGCAAAGGTACAATATAGCTTTTCCTTGCCGATATCTCTCTTTTGCAAAGAGATAGGCATTGGAAAATTCAGGGCTATAACGTGTAGATGAAGCACTAACAGGAGGCTTTAAAATTTTTATTCTAGTGTCCTTCGTTTGGGAGAAAAATGCAAAGGTACAATACAGCTTTTCCTTGCCTATATCTCTCTTTTGCAAAGAGATAGGCATTGGAAAATTCAGGGCTATAACGTGTAGATGAAGCACTAACAGGAGGCTTTACAATTTTTATTCTAGTGTCCTTCGTTTGGGAGAAAAATACAAAGGTACAATACAGCTTTTCCTTGCCGATATCTTTCTTTTGCAAAGAGCTAGGCATTGGAAAATTCAGGGCTATACCGTGTAGATGAAGCACTAACAGGAGGCTTTAAAATTTTCATTCTAGTGTCCTTCGTTTGGGAGAAAAATGCAAAGGTACAATACAGCTTTTCCTTGCCGATATCTCTCTTTTGCAAAGAGATAGGCATTGGGAAATTCAGGGCTATAACGTGTAGATGAAGCACTAACAGGAGGCTTTAAAATTTTCATTCTAGTGTCCTTCGTTTGGAAGAAAAATGCAAAGGTACAATATAGCTTTTCCTTGTTAATATCTCTCTTTTGCAAAGAGATAGGCATTGGAAAATTCAGGGCTATAACGTGTAGATGAAGCACTAACAGGAGGCTTTAAAATTTTCATTCTAGTGTCCTTCGTTTGGGAAAAAAATGCAAAGGTACAATACAGCTTTTCCTTGCCGATATTTCTCTTTTGCAAAGAGATAGGCATTGGAAAATTCAGGGCTAAAACGTGTAGATGAAGCACTAACAGGAGGCTTTAAAATTTTCATTCTAGTGTCTTTCGTTTGGGAGAAAAATGCAAAAGTACAATGCAGCTTTTCCTTGCCGATATCTCTCTTTTGCAAAGAGATAGGCATTGGAAAATTCAGGGCTATAACGTGTAGATGAAGCACTAACAGGAGGCTTTAAAATTTTCATTCTAGTGTCCTTCGTTTGGGAAAAAAATGCAAAGGCACAATACAGCTTTTCCTTGCCAATATCTCTCTTTTGCAAAGAGATAGGCATTGGAAAATTCAGGGCTAAAACGTGTAGATGAAGCACTAACAGGAGGCTTTAAAATTTTCATTCTAGTATCTTTCGTTTGGGAGAAAAATGCAAAGGTACAATACAGCATTTCCTTGCCGATATCTCTCTTTTGCAAAGAGATAGGCATTGGAAAATTCAGGGCTATAACGTGTAGATGAAGCACTAACAGGAGGCTTTAAAATTTTCATTCTAGTGTCCTTCGTTTGGGAAAAAAATGCAAAGGTACAATACAGCTTTTCCTTGCCGATATTTCTCTTTTGCAAAGAGATAGGCATTGGAAAATTCAGGGCTAAAACATGTAGATGAAGCACTAACAGGAGGCTTTAAAATTTTCATTCTAGTGTCTTTCGTTTGGGAGAAAAATGCAAAAGTACAATGCAGCTTTTCCTTGCCGATATCTCTCTTTTGCAAAGAGATAGGCATTGGAAAATTCAGGGCTATAACGTGTAGATGAAGCACTAACAGGAGGCTTTAAAATTTTCATTCTAGTGTCCTTCGTTTGGGAAAAAAATGCAAAGGCACAATACAGCTTTTCCTTGCCAATATCTCTCTTTTGCAAAGAGATAGGCATTGGAAAATTCAGGGCTAAAACGTGTAGATGAAGCACTAACAGGAGGCTTTAAAATTTTCATTCTAGTATCTTTCGTTTGGGAGAAAAATGCAAAGGTACAATACAGCATTTCCTTGCCGATATCTCTCTTTTGCAAAGAGATAGGCATTGGAAAATTCAGGGCTATAACGTGTAGATGAAGCACTAACAGGAGGCTTTAAAATTTTCATTCTAGTGTCCTTCGTTTGGGAGAAAAATGCAAAGGTACAATACAGCTTTTCCTTGCCAATATCTCTCTTTTGCAAAGAGCTAGGCATTGGAAAATTCAGGGCTATACCGTGTAGATGAAGCACTAACAGGAGGCTTTAAAATTTTCATTCTAGTGTCCTTCGTTTGGGAGAAAAATGCAAAGGTACAATACAGCTTTTCCTTGCCGATATCTCTCTTTTGCAAAGAGATAGGCATTGGAAAATTCAGGGCTATAACGTGTAGATGAAGCACTAACAGGAGGCTTTAAAATTTTCATTCTAGTGTCCTTCGTTTGGGAGAAAAATGCAAAGGTACAATACAGCTTTTCCTTGCCAATATCTCTCTTTTGCAAAGAGCTAGGCATTGGAAAATTCAGGGCTATACCGTGTAGATGAAGCACTAACAGGAGGCTTTTAAATTTTCATTCTAGTGTCCTTCGTTTGGGAGAAAAATGCAAAGGTACAATACAGCTTTTCCTTGCCGATATCTCTCTTTTGCAAAGAGATAGGCATTGGAAAATTCAGGGCTATAACGTGTAGATGAAGCACTAAAAGGAGGCTTTAAAATTTTCATTCTAGTGTCCTTCGTTTGGGAGAAAAATGCAAAGGTACAATACAGCTTTTCCTTGCCGATATCTCTCTTTTGCAAAGAGATAGGCATTGGAAAATTCAGGGCTATAACGTGTAGATAAAGCACTAACAGGAGGCTTTAAAATTTTCATTCTAGTGTCCTTCGTTTGGGAAAAAAATGCAAAGGTACAATACAGCTTTTCCTTGCCAATATCTCTCTTTTGCAAAGAGCTAGGCATTGGAAAATTCAGGGCTATACCGTGTAGATGAAGCACTAACTGGAGGCTTTTAAATTTTCATTCTAGTGTCTTTCGTTTGGGAGAAAAATGCAAAAGTACAATGCAGCTTTTCCTTGCCGATATCTCTCTTTTGCAAAGAGATAGGCATTGGAAAATTCAGGGCTATAACGTGTAGATGAAGCACTAACAGGAGGCTTTACAATTTTCATTCTAGTGTCCTTCGTTTGGGAGAAAAATGCAAAGGTACAATACAGCTTTTCCTTGCCGATATCTCTCTTTTGCAAAGAGATAGGCATTGGAAAATTCAGGGCTATAACGTGTAGATGAAGCACTAACAGGAGGCTTTAAAATTTTCATTCTAGTGTCCTTCGTTTGGGAAAAAAATGCAAAGGTACAATACAGCTTTTCCTTGCCGATATTTCTCTTTTGCAAAGAGATAGGCATTGGAAAATTCAGGGCTAAAACGTGTAGATGAAGCACTAACAGGAGGCTTTAAAATTTTCATTCTAGTGTCTTTCGTTTGGGAGAAAAATGCAAAAGTACAATGCAGCTTTTCCTTGCCGATATCTCTCTTTTGCAAAGAGATAGGCATTGGAAAATTCAGGGCTATAACGTGTAGATGAAGCACTAACAGGAGGCTTTAAAATTTTCATTCTAGTGTCCTTCGTTTGGGAAAAAAATGCAAAGGCACAATACAGCTTTTCCTTGCCAATATCTCTCTTTTGCAAAGAGATAGGCATTGGAAAATTCAGGGCTAAAACGTGTAGATGAAGCACTAACAGGAGGCTTTAAAATTTTCATTCTAGTATCTTTCGTTTGGGAGAAAAATGCAAAGGTACAATACAGCATTTCCTTGCCGATATCTCTCTTTTGCAAAGAGATAGGCATTGGAAAATTCAGGGCTATAACGTGTAGATGAAGCACTAACAGGAGGCTTTAAAATTTTCATTCTAGTGTCCTTCGTTTGGGAGAAAAATGCAAAGGTACAATACAGCTTTTCCTTGCCAATATCTCTCTTTTGCAAAGAGCTAGGCATTGGAAAATTCAGGGCTATACCGTGTAGATGAAGCACTAACAGGAGGCTTTAAAATTTTCATTCTAGTGTCCTTCATTTGGGAGAAAAATGCAAAGGTACAATACAGCTTTTCCTTGCCGATATCTCTCTTTTGCAAAGAGATAGGCATTGGAAAATTCAGGGCTATAACGTGTAGATGAAGCACTAACAGGAGGCTTTAAAATTTTCATTCTAGTGTCCTTCGTTTGGGAGAAAAATGCAAAGGTACAATACAGCTTTTCCTTGCCAATATCTCTCTTTTGCAAAGAGCTAGGCATTGGAAAAGTCAGGGCTATACCGTGTAGATGAAGCACTAACAGGAGGCTTTTAAATTTTCATTCTAGTGTCCTTCGTTTGGGAGAAAAATGCAAAGGTACAATACAGCTTTTCCTTGCCGATATCTCTCTTTTGCAAAGAGATAGGCATTGGAAAATTCAGGGCTATAACGTGTAGATGAAGCACTAAAAGGAGGCTTTAAAATTTTCATTCTAGTGTCCTTCGTTTGGGAGAAAAATGCAAAGGTACAATACAGCTTTTCCTTGCCGATATCTCTCTTTTGCAAAGAGATAGGCATTGGAAAATTCAGGGCTATAACGTGTAGATAAAGCACTAACAGGAGGCTTTAAAATTTTCATTCTAGTGTCCTTCGTTTGGGAAAAAAATGCAAAGGTACAATACAGCTTTTCCTTGCCAATATCTCTCTTTTGCAAAGAGCTAGGCATTGGAAAATTCAGGGCTATACCGTGTAGATGAAGCACTAACTGGAGGCTTTTAAATTTTCATTCTAGTGTCTTTCGTTTGGGAGAAAAATGCAAAAGTACAATGCAGCTTTTCCTTGCCGATATCTCTCTTTTGCAAAGAGATAGGCATTGGAAAATTCAGGGCTATAACGTGTAGATGAAGCACTAACAGGAGGCTTTACAATTTTCATTCTAGTGTCCTTCGTTTGGGAGAAAAATGCAAAGGTACAATACAGCTTTTCCTTGCCGATATTTCTCTTTTGCAAAGAGATAGGCATTGGAAAATTCAGGGCTAAAACGTGTAGATGAAGCACTAACAGGAGGCTTTAAAATTTTCATTCTAGTGTCTTTCGTTTGGGAGAAAAATGCAAAAGTACAATGCAGCTTTTCCTTGCCGATATCTCTCTTTTGCAAAGAGATAGGCATTGGAAAATTCAGGGCTATAACGTGTAGATGAAGCACTAACAGGAGGCTTTAAAATTTTCATTCTAGTGTCCTTCGTTTGGGAAAAAAATGCAAAGGCACAATACAGCTTTTCCTTGCCAATATCTCTCTTTTGCAAAGAGATAGGCATTGGAAAATTCAGGGCTAAAACGTGTAGATGAAGCACTAACAGGAGGCTTTAAAATTTTCATTCTAGTATCTTTCGTTTGGGAGAAAAATGCAAAGGTACAATACAGCATTTCCTTGCCGATATCTCTCTTTTGCAAAGAGATAGGCATTGGAAAATTCAGGGCTATAACGTGTAGATGAAGCACTAACAGGAGGCTTTAAAATTTTCATTCTAGTGTCCTTCGTTTGGGAGAAAAATGCAAAGGTACAACACAGCTTTTCCTTGCCAATATCTCTCTTTTGCAAAGAGCTAGGCATTGGAAAATTCAGGGCTATACCGTGTAGATGAAGCACTAACAGGAGGCTTTAAAATTTTCATTCTAGTGTCCTTCGTTTGGGAGAAAAATGCAAAGGTACAATACAGCTTTTCCTTGCCGATATCTCTCTTTTGCAAAGAGATAGGCATTGGAAAATTCAGGGCTATAACGTGTAGATGAAGCACTAACAGGAGGCTTTAAAATTTTCATTCTAGTGTCCTTCGTTTGGGAGAAAAATGCAAAGGTACAATACAGCTTTTCCTTGCCAATATCTCTCTTTTGCAAAGAGCTAGGCATTGGAAAATTCAGGGCTATACCGTGTAGATGAAGCACTAACAGGAGGCTTTTAAATTTTCATTCTAGTGTCCTTCGTTTGGGAGAAAAATGCAAAGGTACAATACAGCTTTTCCTTGCCGATATCTCTCTTTTGCAAAGAGATAGGCATTGGAAAATTCAGGGCTATAACGTGTAGATGAAGCACTAAAAGGAGGCTTTAAAATTTTCATTCTAGTGTCCTTCGTTTGGGAGAAAAATGCAAAGGTACAATACAGCTTTTCCTTGCCGATATCTCTCTTTTGCAAAGAGATAGGCATTGGAAAATTCAGGGCTATAACGTGTAGATGAAGCACTAAAAGGAGGCTTTAAAATTTTCATTCTAGTGTCCTTCGTTTGGGAGAAAAATGCAAAGGTACAATACAGCTTTTCCTTGCCGATATCTCTCTTTTGCAAAGAGATAGGCATTGGAAAATTCAGGGCTATAACGTGTAGATAAAGCACTAACAGGAGGCTTTAAAATTTTCATTCTAGTGTCCTTCGTTTGGGAAAAAAATGCAAAGGTACAATACAGCTTTTCCTTGCCAATATCTCTCTTTTGCAAAGAGCTAGGCATTGGAAAATTCAGGGCTATACCGTGTAGATGAAGCACTAACTGGAGGCTTTTAAATTTTCATTCTAGTGTCTTTCGTTTGGGAGAAAAATGCAAAAGTACAATGCAGCTTTTCCTTGCCGATATCTCTCTTTTGCAAAGAGATAGGCATTGGAAAATTCAGGGCTATAACGTGTAGATGAAGCACTAACAGGAGGCTTTAAAATTTTTATTCTAGTGTCCTTCGTTTGGGAGAAAAATGCAAAGGTACAATGCAGCTTTTCCTTGCCGATATCTCTGTTTTGCAAAGAGATGGGCATTGGAAAATTCAGGGCTATAACGTGTAGATGAAGCACTAACAGGAGACTTTAAAATTTTCATTCTAGTGTCTTTCGTTTGGGAGAAAAATGCAAAGGTACAATACAGCTTTTCCTTGCCGATATCTCTCTTTTGCAAAGAGATAGGCATTGGGAAATTCAGGGCTATAACGTGTAGATGAAGCACTAACAGGAGGCTTTAAAATTTTCATTCTAGTGTCCTTCGTTTGGAAGAAAAATGCAAAGGTACAATATAGCTTTTCCTTGCCGATATCTCTCTTTTGCAAAGAGATAGGCATTGGAAAATTCAGGGCTATAACGTGTAGATGAAGCACTAACAGGAGGCTTTAAAATTTTCATTCTAGTGTCCTTCGTTTGGGAGAAAAATGCAAAGGTACAATGCAGCTTTTCCTTGCCGATATCTCTCTTTTGCAAAGAGATAGGCATTGGAAAATTCAGGGCTATAACGTGTAGATGAAGCACTAACAGGAGGCTTTAAAATTTTCATTCTAGTGTCCTTCGTTTGGGAGAAAAATGCAAAGGTACAATGCAGCTTTTCCTTGCCGATATCTCTCTTTTGCAAAGAGATAGGCATTGGAAAATTCAGGGCTATAACGTGTAGATGAAGCACTAACAGGAGGCTTTAAAATTTTCATTCATGTGTCCTTCGTTTGGGAGAAAAATGCAAAGGTACAATACAGCTTTTCCTTGCCGATATCTCTCTTTTGCAAAGAGATAGGCATTGGAAAATTCAGGGCTATAACGTGTAGATGAAGCACTAACAGGAGGCTTTAAAATTTTCATTCTAGTGTCCTTCGTTTGGAAGAAAAATGCAAAGGTACAATATAGCTTTTCCTTGCCGATATCTCTCTTTTGCAAAGAGATAGGCATTGGAAAATTCTGGGCTATAACGTGTAGATGAAGCACTAACAGGAGGCTTTAAAATTTTCATTCTAGTGTCCTTCGTTTGGGAGAAAAATGCAAAGGTACAAGACAGCTTTTCCTTGCCGATATCTCTCTTTTGCAAAGAGATAGGCATTGGAAAATTCAGGGCTATAACGTGTAGATGAAGCACTAACAGGAGACTTTAAAATTTTCATTCTAGTGTCTTTCGTTTGGGAGAAAAATGCAAAGGTACAATACAGCTTTTCCTTGCCGATATCTCTCTTTTGCAAAGAGATAGGCATTGGAAAATTCAGGGCTATAACGTGTAGATGAAGCACTAACAGGAGGCTTTAAAATTTTCATTCTAGTGTCCTTCGTTTGGGAGAAAAATGCAAAGGTACAATACAGCTTTTCCTTGTTAATATCTCTCTTTTGCAAAGAGCTAGGCATTGGAAAATTCAGGGCTATACCGTGTAGATGAAGCACTAACAGGAGGCTTTAAAATTTTCATTCTAGTGTCCTTCGTTTGGGAGAAAAATGCAAAGGTACAATATAGCTTTTCCTTGCCGATATCTCTCTTTTGCAAAGAGATAGGCATTGGAAAATTCAGGGCTATAACGTGTAGATGAAGCACTAACAGGAGGCTTTAAAATTTTTATTCTAGTGTCCTTCGTTTGGGAGAAAAATGCAAAGGTACAATACAGCTTTTCCTTGCCTATATCTCTCTTTTGCAAAGAGATAGGCATTGGAAAATTCAGGGCTATAACGTGTAGATGAAGCACTAACAGGAGGCTTTACAATTTTTATTCTAGTGTCCTTCGTTTGGGAGAAAAATACAAAGGTACAATACAGCTTTTCCTTGCCGATATCTCTCTTTTGCAAAGAGCTAGGCATTGGAAAATTCAGGGCTATACCGTGTAGATGAAGCACTAACAGGAGGCTTTAAAATTTTCATTCTAGTGTCCTTCGTTTGGGAGAAAAATGCAAAGGTACAATACAGCTTTTCCTTGCCGATATCTCTCTTTTGCAAAGAGATAGGCATTGGGAAATTCAGGGCTATAACGTGTAGATGAAGCACTAACAGGAGGCTTTAAAATTTTCATTCTAGTGTCCTTCGTTTGGAAGAAAAATGCAAAGGTACAATATAGCTTTTCCTTGTTAATATCTCTCTTTTGCAAAGAGATAGGCATTGGAAAATTCAGGGCTATAACGTGTAGATGAAGCACTAACAGGAGGCTTTAAAATTTTCATTCTAGTGTCCTTTGTTTCGGAGAAAAATGCAAAGGTACAATACAGCTTTTCCTTGCCGATATCTCTCTTTTGCAAAGAGATAGGCATTGGAAAATTCAGGGCTATAACGTGTAGATGAAGCACTAATAGGAGGCTTTAAAATTTTTATTCTAGTGTCCTTCGTTTGGGAGAAAAATGCAAAGGTACAATACAGCTTTTCCTTGCCGATATCTCTCTTTTGCAAAGAGATAGGCATTGGAAAATTCAGGGCTATAACGTGTAGATGAAGCACTAACAGGAGGCTTTAAAATTTTCATTCTAGTGTCCTTCGTTTGGTAGAAAAATGCAAAGGTACAATACAGCTTTTCCTTGCCGATATCTCTCTTTTGCAAAGAGATAGGCATTGGAAAATTCAGGGCTATAACGTGTAGATGAAGCACTATCAGGAGGCTTTAAAATTTTCATTCTAGTGTCCTTCGTTTGGTAGAAAAATGCAAAGGTACAATACAGCTTTTCCTTGCCGATATCTCTCTTTTGCAAAGAGATAGGCATTGGAAAATTCAGGGCTATAACGTGTAGATGACGCACTAACAGGAGGCTTTAAAATTTTCATTCTAGTGTCTTTCGTTTGGGAGAAAAATGCAAAGGTACAATACAGCTTTTCCTTGCCGATATCTCTCTTTTGCAAAGAGATAGGCATTGGAAAATTCAGGGCTATAACGTGTAGATGAAGCACTAACAGGAGGCTTTAAAATTTTCATTCTAGTGTCCTTCGTTTGAAGAAAAATGCAAAGGTACAATATAGCTTTTCCTTGCCGATATCTCTTTTTTTCAAAGAGATAGGCATTGGAAAATTCAGGGCTATAACGTGTAGATGAAGCACTAACAGGAGGCTTTAAAATTTTCATTCTAGTGTCCTTCGTTTCGGAGAAAAATGCAAAGGTACAATACAGCTTTTCCTTGCCGATATCTCTCTTTTGCAAAGAGATAGGCATTGGAAAATTCAGGGCTATAACGTGTAGATGACGCACTAACAGGAGGCTTTAAAATTTTCATTCTAGTGTCTTTCGTTTGGGAGAAAAATGCAAAGGTACAATACAGCTTTTCCTTGCCGATATCTCTCTTTTGCAAAGAGATAGGCATTGGAAAATTCAGGGCTATAACGTGTAGATGAAGCACTAACAGGAGGCTTTAAAATTTTCATTCTAGTGTCCTTCGTTTGGAAGAAAAATGCAAAGGTACAATATAGCTTTTCCTTGCCGATATCTCTCTTTTGCAAAGAGATAGGCATTGGAAAATTCAGGGCTATAACGTGTAGATGAAGCACTAACAGGAGGCTTTAAAATTTTTATTCTAGTGTCCTTCGTTTGGGAGAAAAATGCAAAGGTACAATGCAGCTTTTCCTTGCCGATATCTCTGTTTTGCAAAGAGATGGGCATTGGAAAATTCAGGGCTATAACGTGTAGATGAAGCACTAACAGGAGACTTTAAAATTTTCATTCTAGTGTCTTTCGTTTGGGAGAAAAATGCAAAGGTACAATACAGCTTTTCCTTGCCGATATCTCTCTTTTGCAAAGAGATAGGCATTGGGAAATTCAGGGCTATAACGTGTAGATGAAGCACTAACAGGAGGCTTTAAAATTTTCATTCTAGTGTCCTTCGTTTGGAAGAAAAATGCAAAGGTACAATATAGCTTTTCCTTGCCGATATCTCTCTTTTGCAAAGAGATAGGCATTGGAAAATTCAGGGCTATAACGTGTAGATGAAGCACTAACAGGAGGCTTTAAAATTTTCATTCTAGTGTCCTTCGTTTGGGAGAAAAATGCAAAGGTACAATGCAG